>NC_136958.1:42762248-43362248 GCF_032717465.1 Coenobita brevimanus | reverse complement strand
AGTAGGATTAGATAATGGATGGATGGATGGATATTTCTTCTATTATTCTACTAACAGCAGCGAAACTGGACGGCAGTTCTAGAATTGGGCTTGGTATTTTTCTTATAAACAGCCTTCCTTGTTTTCACAAATGAGGTCAAACTTCATTTCGCTTACGGCAAATAATAGCTAGAGCACTACAGTTCAGCATTTTTTCCATTCTTTTGATGGTATGGAAACTAGCAAAAATGGGTGGTAGTTTTTAATCTGTTTTCTTTCCAAACAGGGGTGACTCATGCTTGTTTTGGCAGATATTTTCAAACGTCAAAGACAATATACTATATTCTGAGTGTCAAAACAATTCACTAGTGCATTGTTTCAAAACTCGAACGATTTTGTCGCAAAGACCTGCTGCTTGTTGATGATAAGTGAATTAATGAGGGTTCAGACTTGTGGCCAGGGTATTCTGATGATCCGCAGCCTCTCAGTACTGAATATTGAACGACCCGGCGACGCTACTCTGGGCTGTGGACTTTCATCTTATCATTAAACATAGAAGCTACAGGCTCGCCATTCCCCTGCCTGGTTGCTGTGAGTGTTTCAGTAACATTCAGTGTAAGGATTCTGTCTGGTATTACGAGAAAGAAATTGATCTCTCTCTCTCTCTCTCTCTCTCTCTCTCTCTCTCTCTCTCTCTCTCTCTCTCTCTCTCCAAACCATTGACAGACATGCTTTACTACGCCATTCCACTGTTACCTGAGATGACCTCGTCCTGATGCCGCAGTACCTCACCTGAATATGACATGATGCACGACCGTCACCACCACCACCACCACAAACACACCACCATCCCGTCTTCCCTTGCTCCCTCTGCTTTGGTTTGTGTTTGGTTCTGTTTGGTCCCGTTCTGGTCGTTTTCGGTGGTTACTTTGGTCGTGTTTGGTTCCTGTATGAACACGTTTTGGTCTTGTCTGGTTGGTCTTGGTGTTATTTTGGTCATGTTGACATTATGATATTTTGGTTTTGTTAGTTGGTGTCGGGTCGCATTACAGACGAGATTAGTTGTATTTTGGGCTTGTTCTGGTCGTGTTTGGTCGCATTCTGGTCGTGTCTGGTAGTATTTGGTCTTCTTTTGGTCGTGTCTCGTCGTATTTGGTCGTGGCTGGACGTATTTTAGTCGTGTTTGGTCGTATTCTGCAGTAATCTGGTCGTGACTGGTAGTGTTTTGGTCATGGTTTGGTCGTGTACGGTCGTCTTTTGTTATGTGCTCGATGGATTAGGTGAAGTTGCGACAAGATCTCCCCTTTAAAATACCTGTCAGTTATTATGTCTGCCTGTCTGGTGTGATTGGTAGAAATTTGGTAGTCTTTTGATGTGCGTTTGCCAAAGTAGATTTAGCTTCGACATGGCCTCCTCCTCTTCAAAAACTCTCTCTCTCTCTCTCTCTCTCTCTCTCTCTCTCTCTCTCAGCCATCCTTGCCTACTGCATTCTTGGTGTGCCTACTGCCGATTCTCTCTCTCTCTTTCTCTCTCTCTCCTTCAGCCATCCTTGCCTACTGCAGATTCTCCCTCCCTCCCTCCCCCTCCTCTCTCTCTCTCTCTCTCTCTCGATTCTGTTTTATTACTCTACTTTCACTTTTCCCCCCAGATCCCCTCCATCCCCTCCCCATTCACACCTACCCCCAAAAGTCTGGTTGGATCACGAAAATTGCCTTAACGTCTTCACATCGTCATAATTTTCTGGTATATTCTTGTTATTTGCAGATAATTCTTTTAAGCTCAGAAAATGTCTAGAGCACTGCAGAGTAAATAAAGGCTATATTTAACTCTTGCAGTTCGAATAATCTCCCTGAAGTTGAATGAAATCGTCTGAAAGTAGCAAGGAAAGCGGTGTCCTCTGGTTGAAGGGGCTATACAGTCTCGCTACTTCATTAAAAGAGGCCTCTAGTAAGTTGAAAACAATTTAAGTTGAAAAGAGCACAAGCTGAGATTTTCGTCCTTTTACAGCTTATTTCGTGTGGCTCAGTGATCAGGTGTGACAGCACTAAGCTAATTATCCTTTTCATGGCACTTCATCGTTACTAGCACCATAGAATAGTGTTGATTTTGGCACAGTACTAAAGTTGGTGTGATTGCAGTTTTACAGTAAGTTAATGTGAGCCGAATATACAATAATACAACCACACATACACTCACTGCAAATGCACATACAACCACAAATACAATGTGTACAGGGTAATAATGTTGTTGTTGTTGCTGTTCTTGTGGTTATCAGTAGTATCGTTATTACTACCGATATTGTTATTATTGCTGTTCCTGTTGTTGTTGGAATCCCAGGCGCAACTGAACGTGAACCCAGTGAACTGATGGCAGAAGTTACCTCACTCCTGAAGTTCGTCATTTTCCTTTCGGGGGACAGGGGAGAGATCCTGCAACGGTCATCCCATCCAGTCGTCGGCCTAGCCTCAGCCCTAACCTGAATCATCCCTCGGTCAATGGTCACTGCCTATATCTATTTATCTGTCTTATCTACCTATCTAGCCTTTCTATGGCCTGATGCCTTAATGCCATACAGGATGAACACAAAAAGTTGGCTCCCTTTCACCCTGTCCTCTGTCATCTTGCTGCCCTTTCTCCGGTTTACACACACTCCTTTTCTATCAAATCCCTCCATCTCATCCTCGGTCTCCCCCTTCCCCTGCCTCCTTCCACATCATTCACATACACTCTCCTAGTCAATCTTTCATTCTTCATTCTCGCCACATGGCCAAACCATTTCAAGATGCAGGTGCAGACAAAAGGAATACAGTTACTGCCTTACCCCTGCACATGAACTGGGTCATTTCTGGCTGACGAGCTACGTCGGAAGAGTTGGGGGAAGGTATGAGATGGGGTAAGTGAGGGGAAGGTAAAGATAGTTGGGGGATGGTATGAGGTGGGGTAAGTGAGGGGATGGTATGAGCTGGGGTAAGTGAGGGGAAGGTAAAGGTAGTTGGGGGATGGTATGCGATGGGGAAAGTGTGGGGAAGGCAAAGGTAACCATAGGGGTGTTACGAGGAGAGCAGGACAGATACTAAGCACAGACAGACAGTGAAATAGGTGACAGTCGAATCAGGAAGTGGTACGGTGTAGGTTTGGTTATGCGATTGTTGTGGATGTGGTGTCAGCTTGTAAGCGTCCATCGCACAAACTCTGTAACAGTCGGTGGGGCTCCAACCCACAACTCAGAGCGTTCTTCAAATGTCGGGCCAATAGTAAACCGACCAAGGAACCAAGTCGCCTCAGCGAAAGGTGCTACCACTGCCCAGCACCAGCCATTCCAAATCATAAGTCAGACATGGTCCAAGTTATGTTCGCCCATGATGTGTCAGTGTCTGTTGACTTTATACCTATATTCTCCATATCCTTTTCTGCGCATGCAAATCAACACAGAAAAGCTCCTTCACTTCATCATTTGCCTGTCTGTTTCCATTAACTCCACAAGCTCCTAATAAATAACTCATTTTCAATCCTCTTACTCTCGGCGTATGCCTTCCAACAGGTTCAAAACTTCACTTCCAAACGTTAGAACAGGGATCACGATACTGTTATGTAGCGACTTTTGCTTACTTCCATGCTCACTTTCCTTTTTCTAATTATTGTTCTTAAAGGTTCCAAAAATCGTTCTTCCCTACTAGATCCTTCCATGCACTCCATCCTCAACATTTCCGTCCCTGCTCATCACACTACTTGTGTACTTAAATCAATCACAGACATCCTGACTACTCATCATCACTATTTACTCCGTGACTTCATTCCTCTTAAAAATATATAACTTTACTCACCACTAAATTCACATTTAGATTTCGTTTCTTTTCCAAACTTCCGAACTCATTCACCAAGCCTTTCAGCTCCCACTCATCTTCGCTAACAATACAGTATCATCAGCAAAGAATAGTACACAACATTTTGAAACCCTACCCTCTCTAACTATGGACACTCCAACATCCACTACCGTGCCGTATATTCATTTTAAGAACTCATCAACCATGAAAATATGGCATCCCTATTTCTGTCCAGATTCAAATCGAAGAGTTCTGTTCCCCCTCCACATGCAGTGTCGCCCTTGCGTCCCCATGCATACCCCTGACACCATTCAGCAACCTCCTACCTATTCCATGTATTTTCTGAATATTCCACATTCCTTGTCTATCAATTCTGTCACATGACTGCTCCAGATCCATGAAGTCACCATACAACGTCTTTCCCTTCTCAAAACACTTTCTACTCAACATCTCACAGTGAACATTTGGTCTCTACACCCCATCCCCTTCCTAAAAAAATACCCTAGTTCCTCTCCACCCAATTCTTCGATTTTCTTCTTAACTCTGTCAACAAGTACCCTACCATATAAGTTACCAATTTCACTGAGAAGACAAATTCCTCAAGGATCGCCACCTACTTCTGTTTCCTCTTTGCCTTTGTACTGGGGAAATATTATACCTGATGTCCTCTTGAACTCTACCTTCCTTCCCGGCTAATCTACTAATCTTCGCTATCTGTTCAAATACTATCTCACTCCCGTTTTTCAACATTTTACCATACATCATAATTACTGCTGCTTTCTTTATTTATGACTTTCTTCTGTGCCTCACACACTTCCATCCTACTGATTCCTTCCGCTGCTTTTCGCCTTTCTCCTTTTCCCCACCATTCCCCAATCACTTCCATCCTACTGACCCTCCCTGCTCGTCTCTCTGCATCTACTATTTCTCCTGGCCATTTTCCATTCACTTACATCCTAGGGATCCCTTCCTTCCTGATTAATTAAGACGATTCCAAACACATAAACAAACTACCCTCCCATGGCTGAGGAAAATTTGGCGTTAACGAGAATACAATAGTGAAGGTAATTTGGCGTTAACGAGAATACAATAGTGAAGATAGTCTGGCGTTAACGAGAATACAATAGTGAAGATAATTTGGTGTTAACGAGAATACAATAGTGAAGATAATTTGGCGTTAACGAGAATACAATAGTGAAGATAATTTGGCGTTAACGAGAATACAATAGTGAAGATAATTTGGCGTTACTGAGAATACAATAGTGGAGATAATTTGGCGTTAACGAGAATACAATAGTGAAGATAATTTGGCGTTAACGAGAATACAATAGTGAAGATAATTTGGCGTTAACGAGAATACAATAGTGAAGATAATTTGGCGTTAACGAGAATACAATAGTGAAGATAATTTGGCGTTAACGAGAATACAATAGTGAAGATAATTTGGCGTTAACGAGAATACAATAGTGAAGATCTCCCGTCTTCAGAGAGAGGAGTAGTAGTGTTGGTTAATGCCCCAGGTTCAACTGAAACGCGAACCCAGTAGACTGCAGGCTAAACGTACCATTCTCCCACAGACCACCATCCTCCTTTTGAGGGATAGGGAGGGAGGTGAGTGAAGTTCGTAAGGGGCTCCACGGCCTAGTTATACCTGTGTCACCACGTGAAGGCGTGCCTCTCCTTCTGCCGTCAGAGATAAAGGTTAAAATATTCTCCTGGATACTCTTTAGCGTCCTCCCATATTCGTACTAGCTTCTTCTTGCTGCCGTCATACGATTTCATTCATCTCAACTATCTCAGACGATTTTACTCAGCTTACAAACACCCTCTCTGTTCTCCACCTACTCCCATTATTTGTCACCTTCTGTCTCTCCAGCTTTTTTTTTTCTCTCCCTAGATTCATCATTCCTATCTTCCTTCCCCTTCCTCTCATCCATTCTTCCCTCTCCCCCTTACATGTGTCTATCTAGCTGTCTCTATAATACATATATCTCTCTCTACCTATCCAGTGTCCCTATACCTATCTATCGTTGGTATCTGTTTCCCCTCTCTTTCTATAATTCCTCTATCTCCCTCTCTCCAGACATAAATTCATCCAGCCAGCCATCTACCAGTCAATTTATGAAGCCTCTCTATTAATCTAATTCTCCTCAGGTAACAACTACCATAAAACCTTCAAAACCAGCAAACAGTACAATAATCAAGATTTTCAGGGAGTTCCAGGATGACTTTAATTTACAAGTTAACTAAACACTCCATTCCTTCCTGAGCAATGTCTTAAAAAAACTGAAAAAAAATTTGGTCCGTAGGTATCGTGGAATAAACATCGTGTGAAGGTAATAAGAGTAAATTGTTAAACACTATTCGCAGAGAAAAGGAGATTAAAAAAAAAAAATCTCCTCGGAAATATTACCAGTTTTCATCACGACTAAAGTGGGTGACCGTTACGACATGTGGCCAGCACAGCAAAAGTGGCCACCACAGCACCAGCGGCAACGACGAGAGATGGCCACCACGGCAGAAGGTGTCAGCTTGGCATTGGTAGGTAGGACATACATTATGGCGCCAAGGAGGCCAGAAGGGCCCTGTATCAAGCCGGAGCGGGCCATTCATTACATCACCCAGACACAGCCTGGGGACATACCCAACCCGCCGGGGTGGTTCTATGGGCTTGTGCATCTCACTCAGGATAACCTTAGCCGGTTCCTGGGACCGGCACTCAGCTACGGTACACAGTTGTGTCAGGAGTATACGGTATGGGTTACCGTCGATGGGGATCCAGGCGAACCCCTGACCATCACTGGTACAAACACGGCCGTAAACCAAGTCATTGATCTGCTGGTCAACGTGTATGACGCGGATTTAGTGGGAGCGGAAGCGGCTCACCCTCAGCATCAAAATGAAGACCCCTCCCCATCCCCCTCACGCCCTCCACCGCCACACAATCCCCCCTCAAACCACAAAAGAACACGGCATCCAAAAAGGGGGTATCCACGTAGGGGGTGGTGCCAGGGAAAGGGAACAAAAAATTACTTTCGCTGAAATAAGCGGCGTGAGATGGGATTAGCGCAGAAGAGAGGTGGAGGTTGGCGTATCTTTCACTAATTTTTTTCAAGAACTTCACCTACAAATATTCCTGCCGCATTCGGAATGGTGATTCCTGAGTTTTTCTTACTAGAGCTGATGTGGTATGACAGGCAGGGGACAAAGGAGTTCACAAAAAGCCCTGTTGAGTGCCGCATTAACTGATGTATAATATTTTTTACTGGTGTTACAATTATCTACTACAACACCTCTCTCTTTTGAACGCTATTTATTTGATTGTTATGCCATCAAACGCCAACTGTCCTGTAAACTAAATAATACACAGCCAACTCATATACATTAAGGTTGTCTGATATAAACATCTACTCGCCCTCTCTCTATATCATCATCATCATCATCATCATCGCTCTGAGTTAATTCACTGCATGACAAAAGCCTCTCTTATTTTCTCTCCCCCGTGGCAGCCACCTTGTCGTGGTGGGGGAGCTTACGTGACCCAGTGGTCCTGGCAGGGTCTTCCATGCCGGACACCTTGCAAGTGAGGGCACAACCAAGAGCTGCCACTCCCTGGGGAGGTGGGGAGGGGGGGGAGGAAGAATACTTTCCCAGTATCCCTGCCTGTCATAAGAGGCGCCTAAAAGGGGCCATTTTGTCTCCAATCTTTCTCTCCATATTGTCTTCCTCTCTTCTGCCCTACCCCTCTTCTTGATATTTCCGTGTTTCTTGCAGCCTTTATTTTCCCTGTGCTCGTATCAGGTTAGGTATTTGATTTCATGACACAATAGTTTATGGACTTCCATTGACGCTGACGTTGTCTCTCTTACACCACTTTCACGCCAAGACCACTTCAACGCCAGCCTTAGTCCCACAAAGCCATATTGTGCCTTGGTGCTAGTTCTTCATATTCCTTCCTTCTACTACAATGCCATCGTATACTTGGACTCTATTAAGCTAGCAGTTCCAATAATTCACTATACAGGATTCCTCAGTGTTATTAAAAAGAAAAGAAAAAATCAAGATAACAAAACGTTTCTTACTCTCCTCAGTCTGCTTCTTTTTCTTCCGTACACTTCTATATACTAGTGTGTGTGTGGGAGGGGGGGTTTGCTGCAGACTGTGAAATCACTCATTTCGAGAAACGTCTAGTCAATTCGTGAAATAAGTGTAATTTGGGATGGGTTAATTTTGGTTAGGTTAGTTTAGGCTGCGGTTAGGTTAGGCTGAGATAATCTAGGTTAAGTTTAGGTTAGATTAAGTTAGGTTATTTAGATTAGGTTAGGTTAAGGTAATTTAGATGAACGCTTAACGTTCATCTAAATTTAACTAACTCAGCCCAACCCAACCTAACCTAACCTAGCCTTAATCTCACCTAACCAGAAAGTTCGCTGTCACCCTTTATCTGATGTAAGAGCATACCCGGTTTGTTTTAATCTGACGGAACTGGTCTACTGCATCACTAATACTGCTTCCCTTATCCGATTTATACCCGGTTTGTTTTATCTGATGGAACTGGGCCAATCCAGCATCTTCCATACAAGTTGTGGTTGCTGGAAGTTAGATGAGCCTTAGTTATGAGGTAGGAATGAGTCTCCTTGGTAATTATTTAAATCTTAGTTATGGGGTTGGAATGAGTCTCCTTGGTTATCATTTAAATCTTAGTTATGGGGTAGGAATGAGTCTCCTTGGTTATTATTAAAATCTTAGTGATGTGGTAAGAATGAGTCTCCTTGGTTATCATACAAATCAACCTGCCAGTCTAACCACACCAGGCCATCAACTGAGCTGAGAGGGGTTACATATCTCTGTCAGATTAAAATAAACGCACTATAGTAGTAGCTGCAACCCCAGGTTCGTCTGAACAGGACTGCAGGCTGAAATTACCCGTCTCACGACACGTCGTCATCTGAAAGTGAGTAATCTGCAACAAAACCATTAGAAAAAAGTACAGTGCGACTACAGCCAGTTTCCACGGCACACCTCGAGAGCTCTAGGCTGCCGAAACTAGACCATTGTACTTCAGAATATTAGCTAAAACCCTTAGTCCGATTTATTATATTCCGATTAACCCCAGACGATTATCTTTATCTGAGGAAAGACCCACTTGGTGTAAAGGGGTTGGAGGTGACTGGCTTACGTCTCTTGTAATACCGATTAAAAGAAACAAAAAAACAAAAAACTCTAACCAACTCCAAGGGATCAGAACATGTGCGTCCAACAAACGTCATCCATGCAAGTCCCCTTCGCCGCTAAAATTCTAGGCGGGAAAAAAAAAAAAAAAAAAAAAAAAAAAAAAAAATTCCCCCCCATCCCCGAAAGCAACGGCACTGTATATTTTTTCCATCAGTGTCACGGCGAGGTATATTTGCCATCACATGCACTCCTCATTAAGCGCTGGTAATTTCTGCCTTTTGTTGCCAGAGCTTCAGCCACGTCGCTACTTTCAGATGTGGAATCGCTTGCAAAATATCACAGAAATTCAGGTCGCTCTCTACCTAAATACAGATTTGTCCCTCGATATTTACTATCTGTGAATAAAGCATAGCCTAAATATTGTATCGTTATGTATCTCACTACACTTACCTACATTTTTTTCATGCACTTTATAGGAAGCTGTACTACAAACCGTGGTATATAGGTGTCTGTATGTCACTGTTCTATATGTGAACGGAAAACCCAACAAAATTGCAAGTGCCTCCAATTTCTTTCAATGCTTTTCTTTCTACACGAGTTGTGGCTCAGAGTAATGACCGCCAAAGGCATGGTTTCTTAAGTCAGATTACGGGCCAGCAAACAAGCATAAAAACATACTACTACACTTCCTTCCTCCTAGGTAATAAAGCATAGCATGTGATAACTATGCATATTGTACTGAGGGAAATGTCGTTTTATGGTTCAAGGTAATTGTACTGTAATTAGGTAATGAAATACTACGAACAGTACCGAACTTTGGTAGTTGATATTATGACAGGAACCTAATTAATTAGTAAAAGACAAACCGAACAAAATATTCCAATGTGACTGTCAAGATGTAAGAAAGGAAAAATTATAGACACAAGGGATGAAAAGTTTAAAGCATAGAAACATGACAGCATTTGGGATGGAGGGAGATACAGATTTCTAAACCAATTAATATTTTCTTCACTGTACTCACAAAACGTTCGTAACTGGTGGAATGTTGTAACGGAGACGGAACTCTGGATCTCCTTCCATCCCAAATGCTCTGTTGATTCTTTTTCATCTCTAGTTTCTGCACCTTCTCCATCCCTACACTTAACTATTTTAGAATATTCTTTTTTTCGATCACGATACTTTTATGAACGTTAGCTACCAAAGTCACATCAGCTATACTATACAACTATTTTCAACTGTATGGTTATCGATCCCGCGACTCTTGATACAGTAAAGCAGGGCTATTCAAGTACTCTAGAAGAAGGGCAAAGTTATGAAACTCAGATCAGCAAAAGGGTCATACATTATTTTACCTCTACTCTCTCCCTCTAGCTTAACATTTACACACAGAAAGAAACGAGAAATTCATATATTATTTGCGTTTACATTTTCCAGTAAACACGTAAAAAGAAAAACGCACAACTTCCTGTTTCATGCTTGTTTATATATTTTCACGCTTCTGATCCGTCAAAAGGCCGCACAAAAACGACACACGGGCAGGATCTGGTCCGCGGGCCGCCAGCTGAATAGTCCTGCAGTAAAGGTAAAACGCTCACATGAAATGGGGGAAGGCGATGCCGTGGAGTTTTACATATTCTCGTATGAGGTCTGAGTGCTAGAGGATCATTTTAGGCTGTAACTCGCCTACTATTGCTCGAAGCTTAGAAGCTGTTCTAAGTATGGAGAGATACATATACGACTGCTAGTGTACATTTTAATGCGTAACACAGTGACATATACGACTGCTAGTGTACGTTTTAATGCGTAACACAGTGACATATACGACTGCTAGTGTACGTTTTAATGCGTAACACAGTGGTGTACGCCTTTTCGTTTTCCAGTATGACTGATGAAAAAAGAAGGGAAAAAAATCTATCTCTTTGTGACCTGAATTTGCGGGTCCTACTAAGGTTAGCGGGGTTTTACGTGTAGCTCTGCACGTGAACATCCAAGAACTTTTAGTATAAAAGTCAAGAACTTTTAGTCCGTATGCTTAAAGGTGTGCTTAGTGAGCGTTTTGGTGCATCCACAGTCTGCGACGTCCCTACACAGCAAGCCTTACTACCCCAAGAATAATGTTAACAAAAAAATCAACTCAGTCCATCCTAATCAAACTTACAATCAACTAACCTCACCTGCCTAACTCAAACCCAATCCAAACAAACAGCCCAACCTAATTTAACCGAGTACAACTTAACCTATACTGATTGAAACTGGTTCAACACTACCCAGTTCAACATAATCTAACCCAAAACAGTCCATCCTAACCGAACATACCTAACCCAACCCATTCCAGCCTAATCCAATCTACCCCAACCTAACCCAATCCATGCCAATGTAACCCAACCCATCAGTACCCAGCCCAACTAACGTAACCTAATCTCCCCCGCGTAATGGCAAAAGGGAGTGAAAAAATGAGAAAGTGAGCGAGTAAAGAGAGTGAAAGAGTGCAAGAATTAATAACACAGGGGCGGGCTGAGATGCCATGCCCTGTCTCATGGTGCCTGGCGTTTTGGAAATTCTAAAACTGGGATTCGACTGTCGCAACTTCGGCTTCGTAAAATTCCGGTTCTGCAATTACCTCGCATTTATTCGCCACGTTGTTGTGCTGAGTTTGATTGCGCCGAACTCTCCCCCTCCTACTTCCCCTCCCCTTTCCTCTCCCTTCCCCTCCCCTCTCCTCCCCCCGATAAGTCCAGCACTCGGAAATACCACATACTGGGAAAAAAAGGTTCGTGGTATAAATCTGTACGAGAGAGAGAGAGAGAGAGAGAGAGAGAGAGAGAGAGGGGGGGGAGGTACTCTTGTGTATATTTTCCCTGGATTTAGAAGACAGACATTTCGATCAGCATCGAGAATGAACAGGGGTGACTTGAACGCTTCCACGCCGGGTATGTAAATGAAACCAAGATGGGGGACGGCATGAACAACGCAGAGGGGAAAGGGGGAGGGTGCTGCTCCCCTTACCCCCAGTCACGCTGGTATGCTTACAGGGCTATGCGAAATAACATGAGTTGTCTCTTGTGCCAGTGATGTTGATGGAATCGGAGCAGAGGAAAACCGTGACTGAGGTGGAGGGAATGAGTGGAAGGGTACGATCCAGTGTACTAAAGGAGTTTCAGGTACGCCAGGGAGCTGGCGATATAATCAGGTACAAAAAGTCCGTTCGCCTCTCTCATCACTTGAGTCAGATGCCTGAACGACACGTAGACAAAGGTATACGAGTATATTATCAACCACAGATGGATGATCATTGGCACCTCTGTCCACTGCGTCGCATTTAAGCCAGTAAGAATCCAGCCATGAGAGAGAGAGAGAGAGAGAGACAGTAGAAGAGAACAGATTTTTTCATTTGACTGCACATGGGTTAGAACATCCATCTGGCACCTGGAAGAAACTGAAATATATTCTCAGGCTGGTCAAACTTTCGGACAAAGCTTGTTTACATCCGTGTTCCCAATCACCCAGCAGTCGATGAAGGTAACACAGACTACTGCTGGCCTATTGCCTGGCTTAATGGTCCTCGTGTGCTCCACAATCATCAGTTCTGGGACGCTTTCCGTTGGCTTAATGGTCCTCGTGCAGTCCACAGTCATCATTTCTAGGACGCTTTCCGCTACGTCAGTGAAGAGGACGGCAGGTAGAGGAGAGGCAGACTGAAAATGAGGCTGACGAAGAAGAAAGAGAAGTAACTGGTCCTCAAAACATTTCTTCTATGCCTCATTCCCAGTCAGGGTTGGCCGCTCCCGTGCATCCCCACCGCCTTTCGTCCAGTACACCCAGTTCTCTTACCTCTCCCTCCACATCGCCTCCCCATCTCAATCCCTGTCTCCCTCAAGCCCTCCCTACCCTCAACAGCTCCCTTCATGAAATCTTAACCGATTCTTTTTTGTTCACTCCCACTACACACACGTACCCCCCGCAATCTCGACTCTTCACCCTCCCTTTATACATTCGTGCTCTTCTTCTCACGTCTCCATTTCTCTCCCTTCCATTAAGGAGTCGTATTATATCCAACTGAGGAAGCTTCGTTGCACCTTTTCCTTGGCTATTTGTTTTCCACTTTACCCCTTAACATGATCTCCCGTGTTACTTATACAAAGATGATACTGAGTTTGCATCAATAACAGACGATGAGAATGAGGTGTAACTGTAGAATAAATTGCTCCGGAAAAGGTGTTACGCAACCTCCACTTAGAACGCGACCCTCAGTGTTTCCCTTCCACTAAATCGCAGGTGCTGAGGAAAGTTGTCAGTGGCTTATGTGTTACTGCAAATTGCTAGAATGGAACCACATGACTTACATTAATATTATATACTAGATCCATCCTCATCATCACATTATCCATCATCATTACCATCATCGCCAACATCACCACCTTCATCATCATCATCATCATCATCCTCACCATCACCATCATCATCACCACCACAAGATCCGCCTGTTTGTAATAAAGGCAAACACTTTAAGGTGGAAAATTTATATGTTCAGTCTGTGGCTTGTGTGTGGCTTATATTATTACGAGTTAAGCCTACTAATTCACGTCCTATTAGTTGCACACACACACACACACACACACACACACACACACACAGAATACAGCACTTCGACTTTCACGGTCAGTAATCTTCCCACAGACAACCCTTCTCTAGTCATACTTTGCTAGCATGGGGGAGGGTTAATATGGCCATCACTCTCACTCCGGGGAAAAGGCCCAGTCTTGCCGTGGACCTAATATGGATGATAAAGATACAGCAAAGATTGAAACACCTCTCAAGACGGAGAATAATTTAACTGAAACCGAGGCGCCCATCTGAAGTCGGGTAAAAACATAGAATACCTGATATATTACAGCCTTCACTCCGCTTACGAATTTTTCTCTTATATTTCCGCTGTTCCCTGGACGCTCTGTTCGGCTCGGGAAATAACACAACAATGAGAGGGTTAGTGAGGGTTATATTTAAACTCATATTCGAAGTTTCCCCTAAAGAGGAAAAGAGTCATGTGGCGTCAATCATCACCATCACTATATCATCGTCGTCATCACTACCACCACCATCATCATGATCATCATCATCATCATCGACTCATTCAGATTCGAACAGTTTCTCCTGAGGTATAAAAAAAATTTGGTGTTAATCATCATCATCATCATCAGTCATCGCCATCATCATCATCATTGCTACAACCATCATCACTACCATCATCATCTCATTCAGATGCAAAGTTTTTTCCAAGGTATGAAAAAGGTGGTGTTATCATCATCATCCTCAATCATCGTCATCACCATCATCATTACCACCATTACCATCATCCCATTCAGATTCGAACAGTTCCTCTTTTGATGTAGAAAAAATAATGTGGTTTCCATCACCATCATCATCATCTTATCATCATCATCATTATCACTACCAGCATCAACATCATCATCATCTTATCATCAATCATCACTACCTGCATCATCATCGTCATCATCTTATCATCAATCATCATCACCATCATCATCATCATCATCAATCATCACCATCATCACTACCAGCACCATCACTATCATCATCAATCATCACCACCATCATCACTACCAGCACCATCATCATCATATCATCATCAATCATCACTACCAGCATCAACATCATCATCATCATCTTATCATTATCATCAATCATCATCACCATCATCACTACCAGCATCATCATCGTCATCATCTTATCATCATCATCAACCATCATCACTACCAGGATCATCATCGTCATCATCTTATCATCATCAATCATCATAACCATCATCATCATCATCAATCATCACCACCATCATCATCATCACCTTATCATCATCACAATCATCACTACCAGCATCAACATCATCATCATCCTACCATCATCATCAATCATCATCACAATCATCACTACCAGCATCATCATCGTCATCATCTGATCATCATCATCAACCATCATGACCATCATCACTATCAGGATCATCATCGTCATCATCTTATCATCATCAATCATCATAACCATCATCATCATCATCACCATCATCACTACCAGCATCATCATCATCTCATCACCACCACCATCATCATCATCACCATCATCATTTTATCATCATAAATCATCACCAACATCACTACCATCATCATCATCTTATCATCAAGCATCATCATAATAACTACCATCATCATCATCATCTTATCAACATCAATCATCATCAATCATCATAACCAACATCATCATCATCACTACCGCATCATCATCATCTCATCACCACCACCATCATCAATACCAGCATCATCATCATCATCACCACCATCATCATCATTTTATCATCATAAATCATCACCAACATCACTACCATCATCATCATCATCATCATCATCATCATCTTATCATCAAGCATCATCATAATAACTACCATCATCATCATCATCTTATCAACATCAATCATCATCATCATCATCATCACTACCAGCATCATCATCTTCTCATCATCAGTCATCATCACTATCATCACTACCATCATCTTATCATAATCAATCATCACTACCATCATCACCATCATCACTACTCATATAATGTGGGAATGAAATTAGCTGCTTGCAATAAATTTGGAGAGGCAGCTGCAGTACATACTTGTCGTAATACACCAAGTTAATCTGCCTGGTTGAAACTGTATAACTGTGTTGATGAAGCACCGGGTATTTGTGTTGCGTGATGTGCACTGAAGGGCTGTTTGTCCAAGGCCATTAAAAACGCTGTCAACATCACTATTATGCTATGCAGATGATGGAGAGTTGGCTAATTAATGGGTACAACCACCAGGGTAATTGTTTACTGTTTTTCTGGAGGGAAATTTTTCATCAAGCTTTATTTGGATTAAAAAAATATATAGCCTACATGACTCATTGTTCACACAGTTCCACTCAGCTGCGGGTAACCAGTCATTCGCCTCAAATATATGGATTAATTGGTCTAGTCCCCGGACCCCTACGCTTCTGATGGTGCAATATAGAGATTACTGTTTTTCCTGGGTGCTAAAATACATTATTATTTATTCAGGGGGAAAATATGACTTGTTTCTCATATAATACCGCTCAGGCGCCAGCGACTGGTCACTCCACCCTTAAATATTTGGATTAAGTGGCCTAGCCCCGGGGCCCTACGCTTCTGATGGTGCTATAAAAAATAATGACTGACAGAGCAGATAGTAAAAATATATACTTGGGTCGGATGACAAACCCTTAATCATGCGTGAATGATCCTGTGGTTAATTTCACTGGGCCTCCTGTTGATAGCTCTCCCTCTTTCCACTTTCATTTTTTCTGTTTCCTTTGGTGGAAAAAAAAAAGTTGGGATACTTATGATATTAACCTCTTCATTACGACGACGACGCTTTTTTATTTAATATATGCCCTATACCACCAGACGATTTTATTCAGACTAGCGAAGATCTTTCAAACTAGATTAATCAAATACAAATTCGTTAACCTTGTTGCTAAGATTCCCCTAAGATGAGAAAAATCGTCTACGGCAGAAATACGTACGATACCTGTAAAAAATAATAATAATCAAATATGAAGGCATTTCTCATCGAACGCTGACATGATTATTCTTTATATACATACATACATACATACAGAGAGAGAGAGAGAGAGAGAGAGAGAGAGAGAGAATGTGGACGTCATCTAACTTGTAAGGTCTGTCTCGTCCCGTTTTGACAGGAATATTTAAACATGTAAATGGAGGAAGGGCGAACTTCCGACATCTTTTCTCTGGCTTGTGTCTACTGCTGTCATCTAGAGAGGTAAATGCATAACATATATCACCCTCACTATCATTATCATCATCATCATTTTTTCACCTAATAATGAGATGGGGTTGGGTAATGAAAAACTGGAAAAAGAAGCAGAGAAAAGGGAGAACTATTTAACAAACTGCCCACTGAAAGAGACATGCAATAAATAAATAAATAAATGAATAATAATGATGTCACCCAGTCCCACCTATCCCTTGAGATTTGTAGTGGAGTAAGGTTAAGCCTGGCACTAAACAGTAATGAAATAATGAAGGGTAGATTTGCGGCCTACGACACAGGTGGCACTAATTATTCGAAACTGGTCTGTCCTTATATGACAGTTCTTTTATCTTAACTTAACCAAAATTTTCATTTTGCAACTTAATTCACGTACTTATATAAACAAATAAATAAACACACAAACATAAATATAAATAAATGAAGACAACACTACAGCTCTACATACTTTCCATAGCGCAACTTCGTGAATAGCATAAAGTTCTAGCGTTCATCTGTTGCTACAACTCAACATTTACGACAGTGAGATGACAATTTTAGTCCAAGTTACAGTACAAAATAGAGTAAACTTCCTTAGTAAGCCTGTGCTGCTGCCGATGACCTCTAGTCTTTTAACCCATTCAACCCCCGGGATACCTTTTTAATCTTATTTTTACTGTCGTTTGATTATTTTATTTCACTTTCGATGGACTTTTGAAACTGGAAGGGTTAGATACAGCTTTAATAAACCACTTAAAATGAGAAATTCTTGCTGTTTCCTGACCAATTTATTCTGCTTATGATTTTTCGAACTGAAGAGGTTAGATATACGGTGGTAAGCTCCCTAATACCCTTTCCTAAGCGATTTCATTTCTTTTTAAGCATTACTGTCTTATTCTGTGTTATATACATCCTTCAAACATCGTCATACTCTGCATAAATAACGTACAAAAGGATATTAATCAGCAATATCCACAAATAAATCGCTGAGGATGAAGTGTTAGGGAGCTTCCTGAACCAACGAAAATACGGACCAAAGGCTTCATAAAACCTTTGGAATATCAGAGAATAGCCTACGTCGCATAAAAATCGCCTGACAGCAACAAGAATTAAGCCGGAAATGACGTCACCTGGAGTCAAGGGGTCACACGCAAAATGTCCAGGTCTCTTGATTTAGCCTTGCTGTTGTTTGGCTTGCTTAGGAGGGAAAATGTCTCTGTGGGGTTTCTCGTTTGGATTCTCTCTCCCTCTCTCTCTCTCTCTCTCTCTCTCTCTCTCTCCCTCTCTCTCTCTCTCTCTCTCTCTCTCTCCATTTTGTCAAGAATTAATAAAAGCAAAGTTCACCCTCTTATGGTGGGGAAAATCGTTATTTTTTTTTCTAGCTAATGTCTGGAGGTTTTATTCAGAATGTTAGAAATGGTATCAGCGACGAAAACTGTGAACTATGTTAAGAATGATTTACAGAGCGTATGAGAGACTGGCTAGTTTAGGTGCGCTAGGACGTGTGGGAGAGACTGGCTAGATTACATGAGCTAGGATAGAGAATATGCTATGCTGTGGCCAACTCTCACAAAAGAAGAAGCGGTGCCAAGGCACAGCAAACTCCTCCCTGGCAGTCATTTTAGTGCTGACGTATAAACACAACAGGACACCTAGTCAAAGATGTCACATATCAAATTTGGAGTAAAACGGGTGAAAATTAATGATTTTATGTCCATCTGAAATTTTAGGCCTGACCCGCCTGACACTGACTCCCATACCACTAACTGGGGGCCCCCCTGATGTAATGAGGCATGTTACAGGATGGAGATTTGAAAGATGGACCTTTAGGTTTTGGTTTCATGTTGATATGACGAATTTGAAAGGAGTTATGGCGAAAAAACATTTTTGTGTCTCCGTTTTTATATATTTTTGGGGCCCAGTTTGGCCAAAAATTTAATAAAGTGATCAGAAGGTCATGGCCCATCATCCCTGTAATTTTAGTCAAAATCGCACCAATAGTTTTCGCGTAAAGTTAAAACAAACAACAAACAAACAAACAAACAAACAAACAAACAGACAGACAAACCAAGTGAAAACAATACCCGTCTCCGAGCCATTCTGGGACGGGGTCGCGCAGTATGGCAATGTTTAATGGGGCATAGCATCTAAAAGCCACTGTACTGTAATGTAGCTTTATTCTTAACATAGCTGGTCGTGTGTGTGTGTGTGTGTGTGTGTGTGTGTGTGTGTGTGTGTGTGTGTGTGTGTGTGTGTGTGTGTGTGTGTGTGTGTGTGTGTGGAGAGAGAGAGAGAGAAGACGAAACTGAGAAAGTGCCAAGAGGAGAGGCCTGTTCCCCCACCTCTGAGTCGCGTCGTCAGTGCTGTCTACAGGGATGGCAGGTATTATAGCGGGCATGACAAGTGGGCCTGGGAGAGGGCGGGGAGGCAGGCCGGAAATTATACCTTGCTTCTCCTTCGCCCGACTGTCTACTTCACATCTCCCTACACCATTTATTTATCTATTTTTTTTAACGTCAGCTTGTTGGTAGCCTATATGGGTCCCTTGTTGACTCCCCTTCTCTTACTTTTGTCTATGGCTCTTCTTCTTCTTCATTGTTGTTATCGTCGTCGTCGTTGTCGTCGTCGTTGCCCGTCTGTCTGTCTCACATGTCCGTATTTTTTCGTGTTTGCCCCATTAGTCACTGGGTAAATAAATGCCCCCTTATTTTCTTACTATCCTTGTATTATTGTGTGCAGCACTTACGCATCTTCTTCACCCGTCTGTTTCTGGATCGTATTCAAAGTGCCTTTTGAAGATTTTGTAACACCTCTTCCTTAGCGATTAATACCAAATGACACCTCAGTATCTTCCTGTATGTTACAGACACAAATGATAATATAGCACTATGGAGAAAGTCAAGGTGTAACAGACATAATAAATCGCCAATAAAAGGGTGCTACGAAGCCTACAACGACACTTCCAAAATAAGACCGAATTTCAAATCTGCTTGCACCCTTGCTTACCTGTTTTTAACCTCGTGGAATGATGACTTCCTTCTTTACTATCCTTGTCTTTATTTTCGTAGTCTATTGCTCTTACGCCGTCCTTCCATCTCTTTCACATTTTCCTGTGCTCAATTAATCGACATGTTTTGTTCTTAGATATTTGCGTGCTTTCTTTACTATCCTTGCCTTATTATCTGCACTAATAGGGGTCCTGCTTAACCCCTTCGAAGCGGTGACGTCTTTCCTTGTTTATTCTTGCCATTTCCAGACGATTTTATTCAGCGAGGGGGAGACTTTCTGAACTATGGGGATGAGATAAAGCCTTCACTAACTCCTGCACTACACTGGGTCTCTCCTCAAACGAACCTCCTTGGTTTGTTTATCATCCCTTTTCCTCTCTATTAACAGTGATTCTACCATCTCTCTCTCTCTCTCTCTCTCTCTCTCTCTCTGCCGACGTGCATGCTTGAAATGGTGTACTGTTTGTGGCGGAAAACAATGTTCAGAACAAGTGCAGCTAAATCAGTCTCATGCCAGGACGATACATGACTCTGGTTAGGTTAGATTAGGCTAGTTTAATTTAGTTTAGGTTGGGTTAAGCTAGTTTAGACTGTGTTAGGCTGGTTTAGGTTAAGGCTGGTTATAATAGATTAGGTTAGCATTGTTGCAGTCGGCTTGGTTTAATTTAGATCTGAGTTGAACTGATTTGAATAATTATGGTATTATTAGGTTAGGTTAAGTTAAGTTAGGGTAGGCTTCGGTCAGGTGATGTTTAGATTAGATTACTTTTGCTTAGGTTGGGTAAAAAAAAAAAGTCAGACTTAGATCAGGTTAGCTCAGGTTGGGTTGGGTTAAGTTAAATTTGCTTTGCTAAGATTTGATTTGGTTTGGTTAAATTAGGTTTGATTGAAGGTAGATTATGAAGTGTTAAGTTTACTTAGGTCAGGCTTGGTTTGATTCGGTTTGGCTTGGTCTAGTCTGGTATGATTAGGTTAATTAAAATGAACCGATTTGGAAAGTTTTACAAGGACAGATCAGCTTAGGCTGCGTTAGATTTAAGTTAGGTTTGGCATGGGCAGGATTTGGATTGGACCAGTTTTGACCAAATGAGGTTAGTTTGAAGCTGGAATTCTTGAAACTGATTGACATTACGCGATGGAGAAGAAACACCAGAAGCGTTCCATTTTAGGCGGGAGGCTGGGATGGAGAAATGGAATGAACAGGTGAAGAGCGGTTACTGACAGGTTTCGAAAAGAGAGCTAAGCAACGTAACACTGCCATAATTATCTCCCGGGACGAAGGCGGAGATCCCAGTAACCTTTCATAAAGAGGCAAACAAGTGACATGATGGTAAAAGTAAGGGGCGTGAAAATAGACCAGAGCTACGAGTAAATGGTTTCCTGGTTTGGTGAGGTCCGTTGTGTTAGCTCTAATGTATTATGTTTCCTTATTTTGGAAATTCGTGGACACAGCATTACAGTCGCGGACCTACACATTGCGAAGAGACAGCCACCCAAACCTAACTTTACGTAACCACAAAATTACATACCCGTGTCCTAGTCCTATTGAGACTGATATATACCGACATGGCCCTTATTTTCTCCCATTATCTGGGGTTCCCTGCGAGGTGACGGCAGTAAGCTTCAATAATATGCCATCCAAACCCAGACTAACGGACTTGGGTTAACCGTAAAAGCAAGGTAACTGAAATTTAACGCTACTGAGCCCTATATATATACCGCCATGTTCGCTTACTTTATCCACTGTGGAAGGTCCGCGGGAGATTTTTTTTTTTCCAATGTCAAAAAAAAAAAAAAAAGCCTCCAAATGGCTGCTCTTTAGACTAAAAACAAAAGAGGGACAAATTCAAGGTCCATTCTTTTCGAGTTTAGGGACACAGGGGAAGAGAAATACAGACTGAGGGCTGGAGATGACCTGCTGCATACGTGAATATCTCTGGCAGTATCGGTACCTTCTTGCATTATATATTTCCACGGTTCTCGCTTGCACTACCCAACGAGAACTGTAGTATTAGGCAGCGGGCAGTGGTGTATATGGTGGCATGTATTTGGTGATTCATTTTTGTGTTGCAGGAGCGGCCCAGTCTGCTGGTATGAGTAGCACAGACATTTTGGATGCAACAGGAAATTATGTAGCGACGACTCTGCCAGTGGAGGTGAATTAAGATACTATAGAGCAAAGCAAGAAAGGAGTTATGGATATAGAGTACAAGAAAATACAGGATACACACTCTGGCAACAATGACTGGGCCGTCCTCGCAACACTCGAGACTTCTCCCTTTTTAATTTACTGGGCCGTCCTCGCAACACTCGAGACTTCTCCCTTTTAATTTACTGGGCCGTCCTCGCAACACTCGAGACTTCTCCCTTTTAATTTACTGGGCCGTCCTCGCAACACTCGAGACTTCTCCTTTTTAATTTACTGGGCCGTCCTCGCAACACTCGAGACTTTTCCTTTTTAATTTACTGGGCCGTCCTCGCAACACTCCAGACTTTTCCTTTTTAATTTACTAGGCCGTCCTCGCAACACAAGAGACGTCTCCCTTTTAGTTTACTGGGCCGTCCTCGCAACACTCGAGACTTCTCCCTTTTAATTTACTAAAGTGATTTGTATGGCTGTCGTTTCAACCCCTTAAGTCCAAAGACGTTTCAAAATACTCATGTGTATCCAAGACCCGTATTCTAGTCGGGTACGGAGGTTCCCTAGCACCTCTTCCTTAGCGATTTTTTCTTGGATATGACTGGTTAATATCCTTTGGTACGTTGTTTAGGCAGAGCAGAGCGATGTTAGAAAGATTTTTATTACACAGAACAGTAAGGTGTATTAAGCAAAATAAATCGCTTAGGACAAGGTGTTAGGGAGCTTCCTTCACCGACCAACTGTATTCTTTCTATTTTCAGACGATTTTAATTTACCCCATGGCAGACCTCGCAGCGAAGGGATTTAATGCAGTTTAAAAAGCCTCTCCTTAGCTGAGTAAAATCGTCTGGAAGCAGCAAAAAATAAATAAAACTATTAAATAGACGTCCTAGGGCTGAAGTGGTTCATTTTCTTTAATTCGATTTTATTTAATCTGGTTTGGTCTGGTCTGGCTAAATATGGTATGGTGTAGTAAATTATGGTATGGTATGATATGGTATGGTAAGGTAAGGTATGGTATGGTATGGTATGGCATGGTATGGTATAGTATAGTGTGATATGGTCTGGCTTGGTCTTGTATGGCATGGTATTGTCTGATCTGATTTGGTTTGGCCTGGCTTATTGGTTTGGTTTGATTTCGTTTGGTCTGACTTGGTTTAGTTTAGTCTGGGTTGGTTTAGTTTGGTATGGTTTGGAGATTACTTGATTAGATTTTTTCTATTTGATTTTTTTTCTTTCTGGCTTGGTTTAGTTTGGTTAAGTCAGAGTAAGCTATACCTGGAAACAAAAACAAAAAAAATGATATACGGTGCAACTTTTATTCCGGCCTAAAAGTTTGTAAAAATTCGTTGGGAGTTCAATGCTTCCTTAATACTGTGATCACGACCCTGCGCCGAGGTCATTAGGATAAAGGTCGTGCTTTGTGCCAGGTCGTTGGGTTTAGTTGCACATGTCGTTCAGCAGGTCGTAGGCTGCCTTTTTCAGTGATTTAGGCCAATGCAGGTAAACAGATTATACCAGATTTGCTAAACGATTTTATACAGATGGTTAACGTGTGGTAGGGATATGGCTTAACCCTGATGTCATGAATCTTGTCCTGTCTCATCTATGGGAAGGTTGATTGGCGGCAGCGGTAATGACGACGGCGGGGGCGGAAGTGGTCTCTGACGGATAGATCAACTGTATGTGTATCTACCATCATTCAGGATCTAGGTTGAGTCCCACCCGGGAGGAGTGCATTAAAGAGGGATGCATGTCTTTTTATGCCCTCTGGATAAGCTTGCATCCCATCGAAATTCAGCGGATGGCATATACACACTTCCCCAAAAAAACACAACCTCTACACACACACACACACACACACACACACACACACACACACGCCACCCTAAAAGCATTCCACACGTGCACTAGAGCGTGAGAAACTTCCGCAAAACATGGCTTGAACGTGAATAGTAAAGCCGGCCACCCAGGCTGTGCGCGAATTAACAGACTTCTACAATACATAAATACACAGTACATATTCACACATGATGGGAATAACTTAAATTTCCTTTGGAGATACACTGACAAATATGGATCTCGCCTTTAGCTGTGCAGGTCTGGATGTAATGCCATAAATGGGAGGGCCGCGTTGTGTGTGTGTGTGTGTGTGTGTGTGTGTGTGTGTGTGTGTAAACTATCACACATCCCCTAAAAATTCAACTGTTCTCCCGTGTTTGACTTCCATTATCAAGAAAACATCGTCATCTCCCCTCTATATGTGCGTGTCGTGGAAGTATGGGATTACTGAGTGGGCGCTGCTGGGGCACGCTGGTTGAAAGAAGAATCAAGACAGGGGAGAGGGTGAAGGGAGTTTGAAATCAAGGACTACAGGGAAGGATAGGAGGCGGTGGAGCTTTGAAAGGGAAAACAAAAATGGAGAAAGGGAAAGAGATGAGAAGTTTGAAAGATGAGTGAGAATGGAGGAGTGGGGAAGGGGTAAGGGGAATTTGCAAGGTTGAGATGGAAAGAGGAGAAGCGAGAGGAAGGGGTTCGGATGAGAGAGGGAATGAAGAAGGAAAGAGATGTAGTGGAGTTTGGTAGAGAGTGAGAGAATGAAGTGGGGGGAGGCAATGGGGGTCAGTAATGAGTAGTAATGAAGAAGGGAATGGAGACGAGGTTAGAAGTATGGTAGGGAGGGTAAATAAAAAGATAAAGGGAAAGGTGTTTGAAGAGTGCAAGAGAGAGGGGAAAGGAGGAAAATGGCAGAGGAATTGAGGAAATATGGGGAGAGAAAGGAAAAGGGGATAAGAGGAAAGAGGGAAGAGGAAAAGACGTAGAGAGAGGGAGGGATGATGTGTTAGAGTGGGAAGGAGGGTATCGGCAGAGGAAAAAAAAAAAACGAGGAGAGGTAGAAGGGAAAGGATGGGAGGATATTGGCAGAGGAAAGAAAAAGGGAGAGGGGGGGGAGAAGGGAAAGGAAGAGAGGGTAGGGAAAACAAGCAGAGAAGAGGGAAATCGGAGGAGAGAGGAGGGGACAAACAAGGAAGGAGATGAAGGAAATAGCAGGAGGAGGAAGCTTAAGTGAGAGACGAAAAGAAGGTCGAAGGGGAGAAAGGGAGACGGGGTCAAAACTAATGATTCTGAAAACGAAAAATGTAACCAGAAGAACTAGCTTATTTCTACTGTTTTTCTACGATCATTCTCGGTTTAGGAAATTAAATTACTATAGCAAGAATTTGCATAATAATTCCCTGCCTATATTTCCAAGCGATAATTCTTGGTCCTAAAAATTACAGGTTACCAAAGCTAGCTACTGTTTTCGGGTATTCTCAAGTGCTTCCAGGTAATTTTTCGGGATTCTTGATACGATGGGATTACAAAAAGCTCAGTTTTCACTATTTTCACCTTCTTCCAGTCCAAACTTCACAGTCTTAAAGATGGCAAAGATACAAGGTCCAGCTTCTCAAACTTATGGTCAATTCCCTGTCGTAACTAAATTCATTTCACCTTTACTATGCCGATTTTTGTCCTCCTGTAGCTTTTATCACTTTCTTCTACTGGCCAGTGGCGGAAAGACAGTGATATGGCTCTACATCCTTTCCATAGCACCTCTTCTTGACTAGGATAAAATTCTAGTGTTAATCTGTTACTACAGCTCAGCATTCAAGCTGGAGAGACGGCAATTTTAGGCTAACTTTGAGTAATACGGGTACAGAACCGGTTTTTCTACGAACAAGAGACACGGGAAGGTTCTGTATTCTTCTGTCTCTGCTTCTGCTACAAAAATCAATAAACAAATACAAAGAAATAAACAGCTACGATCAATTCCCTTTCGTAACTAGCATTAGTATTTCCAGGAAGAATAAAGTACATGGGAAGGTTTATCAATCTTCTGCCTTTGTCCTTTCCATAATAATAATAATAATAATAAACAAACAGGCAAGTTGGATCACTCAGAGAGCAAATCCCGTGTCCACCAAGTGCAATAAAGGCCATCTGGTCTTCACCTTGACCTTCGACAAATTACTCACAGTATTCATTTCTTTCATTTCTGCCTAATCCCTTGCCCTTCTACCAAGACTGGTTCGGATTAGATTAAAAGTGTTTGATCTTATTTTGCCCAGTGACCTAAACCTTTGACCTTTCCTTGTAACCTTAACCTCTGATTGATTGTTCTCAAAACTGAATCTACCCTTGTCTTAACCTAAACCATTCCACAAAGATTAGTCTACACCGGATAAACACTGTTCAAACTGACACTGCCATGTGACCCTGAACTTTGATCAAATCTCGAAAACGATACAGTACATCACCCCCTATAGTGATACTCACATAACCCATCGTTTAATTCAGATAGTAAGTTTTATATATATATTTTTTTTTTCACACAGACACATGGGTCAAACTCTGAACTTGCCCTGTGACCCTGACCTCTGACCTATAGTTCTTAACACAAAAGTTATCATCTTTATTTTACCGTCATCAACTTAAAACAATATTCCCTGACAGTGTTTCACAGCATCATTTACAGCTGAGTCTCCATAGCTGAATAAAATCGCGTAGAAGGCGGAAAATATCATTAAAACAAAGAACTGTCCAAAGTAAGGATGTAACACCGTAAAAAACAAGAAGGAAATAACCGTGGAATAACGTACAAAAATAACAAAAAATAACAGGGGAATAAAAAAAAAAAAAAAAAAAAGCTAGGTGTAAAGGGTAATAACGAAAACCGTGTGGAATAAAATAGGTAAAGGTACCATAATGAAGCAATGGTGGATAACATAAAAAGGGTAAATTTAATACTGGAATAACTATAAAAAAAAAAAAAGCAACAAAGGTAAGGATGTAATATGGAAAAAATCAAAGAAAAAATAAATTTGAGAAGGAAGCAACGGTGGACTAACGTAAAAAAAAAAACAATAATAGGAAAAGTTGGAACGAATGCTGCAATAACGAAAAAACAAGCAGAACAACACTGCAGCTCCCTTCCATAGCAAGACTCTAGGAAATCTACAGGCTCAGAGCAAACAAAAGAGTATACCGTATACTATATTAACTCTAAAAAGATTTCCATAAGAATACCAACGTTAGGCCGAAACAAGATTTGTGTGTGTGTGTGTGTGTGTGTGTGTGTGTGTGTGTGTGTGTGTGTGTGTGTGTGTGTGTGTGTGTGTGTGTGTGTGTGTGTGTAACTTCCGTTTGCTCGGCAACGCTTATGGTTAATTAGAAATAGTTCCTCCACTTCTTCCTACTCCATCATCATCATTCACCCGCAAAAAAATCGCGCTTTGTCTAATTTTATGGAATGGGAAAAAAATATTAAGAACGATTGATGAAATAAATAAAACCAAGACTCAGCAGGAAACTATACTGCATAACGTTAAAAAAAAAAAACAACGAAGTGATGGAAGTTATCGTACTTGTCCAGCACCTTCAGTACGAAAGGTCTCCGGATCTTGATAACATCGTCTGTAGGGGGCCAAACTTTAAAAATACGTTATCATTTTGAAGACGATAATAATCCAACCACGTCCATCTGGTGAATTATTATTATTTTTTTTTTTTTATACAGGAGCATCTCTAGGAGTGGCCCTGTTCGTTTGTCCCTTAATATGGATTTTCGTAAACAAGGTGCTTTACTCCCGTAGACTCTGGCGACGATAGGGAAATCATACCACACTACATCCCAACACAACACAGCACACAAGGCATCATACCACTCTCTCACACCACACCATTCAAAGTCAGACTCCTACACCACCCTACACAAGACATTAAATGCTCTGAAGTTCCCTCACCTGGTACTGTTACTCGTATACTTGTTCATTTCTGGGAGGTACTAAACGATTTCATTCAGTTATACGAGTATGATGGATCTCTGATAATGAAGTGGTAATCGAGGCTATCTGCCCCTCCAGTTCGAAAAGTCTCTCCAGGGCTGAATGTTTGGAGACAGCAAAATAATAACACGAAAAATACAGTAAGTGCAAGGGATTAAATTTTCACTCAGCTCATCTTTATCAATGATCACCTCCACAGTTCATTATTTAAATTTAATAATGGAGTTTTGGATAAAATTTAAAAAAAACTTTGCTACTTTGCTTAAAAGGATCGTCCACCTCCCCCTTTCCTCCCATCCACCCCCCTCCCTGTCTGTCTGTCTGTCTGTCTGTCTGTCTGTCTCTCTCTCTCTCTCTCTCTCTCTCTCTCTCTCTCTCTCTCAAGCCGTGCATTATTATAAACGAATTACGCCAAAGTTTTTCCTTTCAAGCGAAAACGTTTTCTAGCTTCCAGTTTTCCTCAGGTTTTCTCTCACACAGCTTTTGTTTTAGCGTCCACAGTATATTTCGTTTTCAAGTCCACAATAACTTTCATTTTAGAGACGACGATTTCTTTTCAGAGCTCACATTTTTAAAAAGAGCAGTGTAAGGTGTAGTAGCGTGCTTTTCTTACAACCACAAGACAGAACTAAAAGCCTGCAAAGTTACCCGCTCCATGAAAAGCAACACAAAAGACTGCCAAATTGACGATCTAATAATTTCGAGATGTTTGGACAAGTTGTGTTTAAAAGATTGGGGATCAACAGGTAGAGTGAAATGCGGACAGGATTTCCGAGGATGACCAGCTGCATACATGAATGGATGAGAGCATCTGTTAACTCTTGCATTAGAGAGATGAACACAAAATGGGTGAGAGTGTACTTCCAGACGGGTGGAAAGCAACAAGAATATTTAACATATGATGAAGGACTCAGCTGTGTGCTGCAAAATAACAAGGGAAATTCTTGTGATAGAGAAGGACGGGTCGAAAGATGTAGGAACTGAGTTTTTGATGAATTAAAAGAAAAAAAAAATCCAATCCGAAATGATAGGCAAGTCATAAATTAGGTGTGTCACAGCATCACCCTGTGGTTGATGAAGCCACTGCTGTGATGGACGATGAAAGAAGCTGGTGAAGTCATCAGCATATGGGTGAATGTGCAGTTCTGAAGATCACTGACGAATGAAAGGGCAGGAGTTGGTGACAGGACAGACACCTGAGGAACACCACTACTAATAGCTTTACTGTGGAAGAGGAACAGTGGCCATCTACAAAAGCGGCTACTGAACGACCAGACAGGAAGCCGGAGATGAAGGCACAGATTGAAGGAGAGAAACCGTAAGAGGTGTAATGGTTTTAGGTTTTGTAGTTTGAAGCGAGATGTTGCAATGTGTGGTGTGGTAGCTTTAGGTGTTGGGACGTAAAGTGAAATGTGGCGGTATGAGAAAGACAATGTAAGCTGTAGTAGTGTGAGGCGTAGCAGTTTGCGGCATGACAGTATGGGGTGTGTCCATGTGTGGTGTCGTAGCGTGAGGTGAAACAGTGTGAGGTGACAGAAGTGATGCAGTGTGAGTTATGACACTCCAAAGAGTTGCTGTGTGAGGTGTGGCAGTCCGATGTGTTGCAGTGTGAAGTGTGGCGGTCTGAAATGTTGCAGTGTGAGGTGTAGCAGTCTGATGTGCTGCAGCGTTAGGTGTTGCAGCGTTAGGTGATGCAGTGTGACATGTGGTAGTCTGAGGTATTGCAATGTGAGGTGTGGCAGTCTCCAGTGGTGTAATGTGAGGTGTGGCAATGTGAAGCGTTGCAATGTAACGTGTAACAGTCTGCTGTGTTGATATGTGACAGTCTGAAGAGCTGCAGCGTGAGATGTGGTAGTTGAGGTGTTGCAAAGTGAGGTGTGGCAATCTGCAATGTTGGTATGTGGCAGTCTGAAGCACTAGAGTGTAAAGTGTGGCAGTCTGAAGTACCACAGTGTACGGTGTGGCAGTCTGAAGTATGGTACTACAGCGTACGGTGTGGCAGTCTGAAGTACTACAGTGTAAGATGTGCCAGTCTGAAGTACTACAGTGTAAAGTGCGGCAGTTTGAAGTACTACAGTGTATAAAGTGCGGCAGTATGAAGTACTACAGTGTAAGTGCGGCAGTTTGACGTACTACAGTGTAAAGTGCGGCAGTATGAAATACTACAGTGTTAAGTGCGGCAGTATGAAGTACTAAAGTATAAGATGTGGCGGTCTGAAGTACAACAGTGTAAAGTGTGGCAGCATGAAGTACTACAGTGTAAGGTGTGGCAGTCTGAAGTGTTATAGTGTACGGTGCGGCAGTCTAAAGTACTACAATGTCTAAAGTACTAGAGGGTACGGTGTGGCAGTCCGAAGTACTACAGTGTGAGTGGTAGTCTCAAATGTTGTAGCTGAGACGTGGCAGTCTCAACTGTCGTAGCGTTAGGTATGATAATCTGCGATGTATTAGTCTGAGGTGTGATACTGTATGATCAGGTGTGTGAAGTGCTGCAACAATCGTTGTCTTCAGTATGCTGAAGTGTTCCATGTGTTCGGTGTGATATGTTAGTGTGAGGTTTGTTCACAGTGATGTGTCGAAGTGTTCAGTGTTCGTTTAGTTTCGTTTTTGAAGGCTCCAACATGCTTGCGTGCGTCGGCCTTGGTCACCTGATGGCGGCTGTCCATGCTGCTCGATCTCTGGCGGCTTCCCTATTCAGTCCCTTATCCCTAAGGTCACGCTCAATGACCTCGTCCCATGTATTTTTCATTCTACCTCTCGCAACCCTGCCCCTAACGTTAACACTTCTCATTTTCTGCACTCAATTATCATCCCCCATCCTATCCACATGTCCAAAACACCTCAATTTACCTCTCCTCATCACAACGCCAATACACTCCAGTCCCATCCTACCCCTCAACCCTTCCATCGCAAACGTAGCCCCCCCAGGCCTCGCACTCAGGGACGCACTGCACATCCACCTAATCACTGCCATTTCTGTACGTCTGAGCCCGCGAATATCCTCTTCCTTTACTACCCAGGTCTCACTATCATACAGCATTACACTCCTAACACATGCAGGATACAAAGATCTCTTGGCAAGGAAGGAGTGCCCTCTCAATATCAGGAGACGCAGCAGCTCCCTGAACTTCTTCCAACCACTCCTCACTCTAGTCACAGAGCTAGCTCCATCCCCACCTCCAGCACATAACATGTCTCCCAAATACCAAAACTCTTCCACACATTCAAGGGCTACTTCAGCAAGTTCAATCTTTTCATGCCTGGCATTATCCACATGCTCTCCCCAACACACCGCACAAATGAAACCAGCGTTATCTCGCAGTCTACCTCTAATACCACTACATCTCTTATGCACCCACTTACCACAAACACAGCACAAGTCGGAATTACTTCTCACGCCCTTGCGGCAAACAGCACATGGCCACTCTCCCTCTTCTTTGACAGTACCGCCACCAGCCCTAGATACCATCTCTGCATTTACTCTTAAGCCCTTGTGCCCCATACCATCCCTCCACTTCCTAAATCTTTCCTCCGCCTCCCTTTCGTTCTCTATAATCAACACCAAATCATCAGCATACAGCATTTCCCACTGGAGTCCATTTCTGAAGTCACGTGAGAGGGTTTCAGGTACCATGATAAACAATAAGGGGCTAAAAACTGACCCCTGGTGCACACCAACATTCAAGGAAAACTCACAACTCAAATCTCCATTCACTCTTACCTGGGTGCGAACACCCACATACATGGACATAATGACCCTAAACAGCCACTCCTCGATCCCAAGCTTTTTCATTGCCCATTTCACCATCTTTCTGGGGACTCTGTCAAAGGCCTTTTCCAATTCAACAAAATCAAAGCACAATTCCCTTTTCTTTCCTATATATTTTTCCTGAGGCTGTCGAATGATGAATATGGCATCAGTGATCCCTTTGCCTGGAATAAACCGAAACTGCATCTCATCAATAGTCACTCTTTTCTAATCACACCTTATAGAACTTTCTCCATTACCTTCATTACCTGGTCTAAAAGCTTCATGTTCAGTGTTCGGTGTGAAATTTTGGTGTGAAGTGCTGTTGTGTCAGGTGTGAAGAGTTGCATTGTGGGGTGTGTTCATTGCTGCAGAGTTAGGTTTGTTCTATGTGTAGTGTTGCAGTGTGCTAGTGTCTTTTACTTTAGTGTTTCTTCTACAGTGCTTAGTACCTTTTCAAGTAACTATAGGTACTTAAGACAGTGCTCAGTAATTTCGTCCTATCCCTTTCAATTCGATTCTAATCAGATTTGATGGGATATTTTTCGAACTAAAGGGCTGCACCCAGCCACCAATGATCCATCACTACTACAGGTCTGTCCTATACTGAATTATACTGTCCGGTCGTAGAAACAATAACAACAACAACAAAAGTTCCGATTGAACGGGTCGAAATGACAGCACGGGGGGCGGGGGTGGCACTCGGGCAAGTAGGGGGTTAACTCATCCTCTTCATGCCCACAGTGGGGGGCGGAGGGACGTTGGTTACAAGATTGTGACAACGTGAGTTAACTTTTACCTGGTCGTGGTGTAGTGGTATGCTGCCTGGCTCTCACCTGAGAGTCCCGGGTTCGATTCCCGGCATATTGGTAATTTCTCTGATGATTTTTCCTGTGTAAAAAATACAGGTTCTCTCTTCATTATTACTGGTATCCTTAAAATTACTACTACTACTATTATTATCATCATTATCATTATTTTTTTCACAATCATTATTACCATTTTTGTAGTAGTAGTTATAGTAGCATTACTATTCTCACTGCCATTACTATTGGTGGCGGTGGCAGTGGCAGTGGCGGTGGTGGTATCATTTTTTTTATTTTGAAATGAAAACCTCAACTGGGAGAATCAAAACAAGAAACACCAAAAGCCTCAGTAACAGAAAACATCCCGTGGACAAAAAAATGTTGGAGACAAGAAAAGTGAAAACTATTTCCTGTCAAGGGAAAACACTCGGAAGAAATTTTTTTAACCTATTGTCTGAGGTGAATTTGTCAAACAAATATATAGACAGATAGATAGATAGATAGACAGATAGATAGATAGATTTAGTGAGGTACTGTTGCTGTTCCTGTTATTGTGGCCCAAGCTTATCTAGACGTGAACCCGATGGACTGCAGGCTGAGGCTACCTTTCTCCTGCACTTCCTCCTCCTTTCGGGGATGGTGGGGCTGAGGTGCTGTACGTGTTATATGACCAGGCAACGAAGCCGCCCGATTATGGCGGTGCCTCCACGTGAAGGAGTCCCCTTCCCCAGCACCAGTGAAGTTACTGAGAAGGAATAATGTTTTATCAGTCATACATAAACAAAAACGAAAAAAAAAAAGTAAATTTACCTATTACGTATACCAAGTACAGGGTAGATTTTTCTCCCAATGTCAGGCTCTGAGACAGGTCTAGCACAACTGAAAAATTCATGTTTCACAAGGCAGCAGCAAAACTTGAAATCCTTTGCGTTGTGATCATCATAATTATCGCCAGATTTTTAACAGGTTTTCAGATGATAAACAGTGACCGATGGCAGACAGCGCAGTGTAAAATATGTTTATAAAAAGATGTTTTTATGGACAGTAAAATAAATGTTGATTTCAGAAGGAGAAATGTTCAGAGTATAATCGACTAAAACACTTGACTCAAATTTTCTTATTTTAATCATGCCAATTTCGATTAAAAAGAAAGTGCCTGAAAATAAGGAATGGAAAACACTCTAAGGGAATACGTAACGACACAAACTAATGAAAATCAACAATGCCAGTGACGAAAATATTCACTATAATACTAAAAAAAAAAAAAAAAAAAAAAAAACGTACGACGATAATTAGACAAAATGAAGAAAAATCAATAAATAAAAGAAACACCAAACGCGAGCAGAATAATTTTTGGCCGGAAGTGATGATATTTCCTGTGTGTCTGGGTGTCTCTGTAATTACCAGTACACATAATAAAGAGTATTGTATATTTTTCACCTGTCTTGTGTTCCCTCTCTCTCTCTCTCTCTCTCTCTCTCTGGGGAGGGGGGGGAGAATACTTCCCAATCCATGCTTGTCTTATCTTGACTAAAAGCGGCCTTTTAGTCTCCAGTAATTCTCTCCTTACTGTTCTCTTGTGCTCCTCTGTCCAACCTCTCTACATGATATGTCGTGTTTCTTCCGACCTTATTTTCCGCCTAATCCTACAGTGATATTTAACCTTATTATGGGTGGATGCTACTTCTTTATTATTCTCTCTCTCTCTCTCTCTCTCTCTCTCTCTCTCTCTCACACACACACACACACACACACACACACACACACACACACATTACTAGATTTGCAATAATTATGTACAGTTATGTGCTCTCTCTCTCTCTCTCTCTCTCTCTCTCTGCATACCCCCGGATTTCATTGCAGCCAAAACAGGCAACATTTTCAGCGTTTCAAGCAATTAATCGCGCGGAGACAAAATCGCTAGAAAATTCGGCGGGAAAATAGTTGAATGGATTTAGCTGAACAACTGGTCGGGGTTGAAATGGAAAATACAATAGAAAAAAGGTAAATTAAATGTCAGGCCAGGTGCTGTTGTTTTGATTTGAGATGGAATGATGTTGCGTGGTCTACTGTTGCCTAGTTTTCCCGGGGTTAAAAATTCTTTCTTACGTTATACTCTATTCACTTTCACTGTGCTGATGGTACGTGGTGGCGGCCATCATCCACTCACTTGATGTAGTCCTGCCTGCTTCTTCCTTCACCTTTATCTTTTATTTTCTGTCTGCTCTCCCCTCTTCTTATTTCTCCCATCCTTCCTGTAACTTTTCATTACTCTTTCCATTTCATGTGACAAGTCTAACAGTTTCATGTAACCCAAGAAGCAACTTACAAGGCTGGGTGGTAACCATATTACCAGACAACAGGGGTGATGAGAAGCCTACTATGGAGTCCTTGTTAACTGGATGGACGTGCATATGCGGCGTCCACCCAGAAACTAATCCTCCAGAATCTTCCCGACGCCCCACTACAAGGGAATATCGGTTCACTGTATGGGACGGCCATTCAGGGGCGACCGCTTGTCTGGGGATGATGGGTCTGCTCGGCTACACGGACTGGGGTTACTCAACAGCAATAACTTTAACGGGATTAAAATTTTTATCTTTCCATCCTGAATGCTGAGCTGTAGCGATTGATAAAAATTTGAATTTGGCGCTGATTACGAACAAGTTTTGTGGAATGGACGCTATGCTGCTACTGGGCCTTGGAATAGGTTACTGCCTCCAAGAAATAGGCCCTGAACCCTTTGCCTAGAGTCGGACACGTAAAAAATAAATAAAAAACATTAAAATCGTCGCATCCGTAAAATTAGCACTTAAGTGGCACTTAAGTGCATACACCATTGAATATACATTTGTGTGTGTGTGTGTGTGTGTGTGTGTGTGTGTGTGTGTCTGTGTGAATCTCTCTCTCTCTCTCTCTCTCTCTCTCTCTCTCTCTCTCTCTCTCTCTTGTGTGTCTGTGTGTGTGTGTGAATCTCTCTCTCTCTCTCTCTCTCTCTCTCTCTCTCTCTCTCTCTCTCTCTCGCTGATCGGAAGTAAGTTGAATTTTCCCTTCCCTTACGCCTCGCAGTATGTCTACACTCCAGACTCCTTTATAATGCGTCCTTCATGCTCAGCTTATACTAGAGACTGAGATGTGGCTGGATGTCAGGCAAGAGCAGGGTGACACAGACTGCGGCACAATGAGGTTCTTGGTGTGTACGAGGGACTGAGATATGGGTGTGTGTCAGGCAAGAGCAGGGCGACACAGACTGCGGCACAGTGAGGTTCTTGGTGTGTACGAGGGACTGAGACATGGGTGTGTGTCAGGCAAGAGCAGGGCGACACAGACTCCTACATAATGAGGTGCGACCGCTAGTGTTGTGCTGGCAAGACTAGGTTGTAAAATTATCGGCCACCTTCAGGCCTTCTCGCTCCCTTTAATGTTGGTGTGGACTTCTTTTTTACATACTGTGCGTGTGTGTGTGTGTGTGTGTGTGTGTGTGTGTGTGTGTGTGTGTGTGTGTGTGTGTGTGTGTGTGTGTGTGTGTGTGTGTGTGTGTCTTAAAATAGCAGTCATTAGTGAAGATTTAAAGAACACTATATAATCCCTCCAGCTAGAAGAACAGGGAGTGAAACAGAAACAACAGGAAGATTTATAGCTCAAAAACAGAGGCAGCTGGGGAAGGTGAGCCGAAGAGTGCACAAAAGGGCAGCTGAGTATGTATGATGGGGCTTGGTGTGATAGAATGTATGTAGGGAGACAGGAGTACAGGATAAGGTACTGCAGCAGCATACGAATTATGAGAGTACGTGAGGCTAGCAGTGTGGTGGTAGACAGGAGGGTATGCAGGGGCCAGGTAAAGGGACTACTGTTTGTCAAAGGTACTGCAGGGGCCAGGTAAAGGGACTACTGTTTGTCAGAGGTATTGCAGGGGCCAGGTAAAGGGACTACTGTTTGTCAAAGGTATTGCAGGGGCCAGGTAAAGGGACTACTGTTTGTCAAAGGTACTGCAGGGGCCAGGTAAAGGGACTGCTGTGAAAGGTACTGTGGGGACCAGGTAAAGTACTGTAAGGGCCAGGTAAAGGGAGTACTGTTTGTCAAAGGCACTGCAGGGGCCAGGTAAAGGGACTGCTGTGAAAGGTACTGTGGGGACCAGGTAAAGTACTGTAAGGGCCAGGTAAAGGGAGTACTGTTTGTCAAAGGTACTGCAGGGGCCAGGTATAAAGAATGTTGTAACAGGATGAACCATTGATCTCGATGTTTCTCACAGTAGCATCCTAGACATCTGCCGACGACCTGGTGGAACACTATGAAGATACAAACGAGGCAGCACCTACGCCTCTTTTCAATGGCACTTCATATGTACTTATCTTAAAGGCTGCAGGAACCAGCTTTATCGCACCAGGCATACACTGGAGTAGAGAAGGATTCCAATGGCCAGGGGTCTTGTATAACAGAAGCACTTACTGTTCTAGCCCACCAGAGCTACACATATGCCTGAGTGTGCTGTGAGGGTGGGTCTGCTGTGGAGAGTAGGTCTGCTGTGGCGAGTAGGTCTGCTGTGGCCAGGGATCTCCTATAACGGTATCACTTACGTCTGATGGCGAAGGCGTAGCCTATGAATCACGTGGAGGAGCCCCAATGGTGTACATGAAACTTCTTTATGGCCACTCCTGCCTTTTGGTTCACACCGACAGTTGGGTTTTTCCATCTCTTGCACACACGCATCGCCACACCCACACTCACACACACACACACACACACACACACACACACACACACACACACACTTTCTCTCTCTCTCTCTCATACTATAGTACACAGAACGGGCGAAACTTGGAGTGTGACATCCGAAGACTTTCAGGCAGCAAAATTTCTTGGCGAATTTATAGCCGATCGAAAGTTAGGTTAGGTCACTTTGGGCAGGGTTTGGTCTGATTAGGTAATTTTTGGTTGGGTTGGGTTCAGTTCGACTAGATATAGACGGATTAGGTTAGACTGCTTTAGAATACGTCTGTTTTGATAGGTTTTGGGTTGGGTTTTATTTGGTTGGGTTAGGCTGGGTTAGGTTCGGTTGGATTAGGTCATTTTAGGCTTGGCTGGTTTGGGTTAGGTCAGGTATTGTTAGGTTAAGTTATACTGGGTGAGATTAGGTCGCTTTAGATAGGGTTAGGCAGCGTCAGAATAGGTTAGGTTAGGTATGGCAAGGTTAGGGGAGATTGTGAGGTTAAATACAATTAGACTGGGTTAGGTGAGGTTAAGCTAGATTAGGCTGGGTTGATTTAGGTTGGATTAGGTCATTCGAGGTTAGGGCAGGTTCTAAATCTTACAAATATTGATAGGTTAGGTGAGACTGGGCTAAATTAAATCGGTTATAACACTCCCCCCACACATATCCATATGCCACCCATCACCCACCCTCCACACACACACACACACACACACACACACACACACACACACACACACGTAGGCGCCCATGAACACAAGCATTTCTATAACACTCCCCCCACACATATCCCTATGCCACCCATCACCCACCCTCCACACACACACACACACACACACACACACACAGAGCAGATTTGGCTTTTCCAAGAAATGAAACCCCCAAAGACTGAAAGTGGCGACAGCGAGAGGTGGTGGAGAAGCTCATCCCAGTCTCTTCCCACTGGAATGTCTGTGATTGGTGGATGTTGGGGTGGGAGGTGCGTGAGTGAGGTTAGGAATCCATTTGATGACCAGTACAGGTGTATCGTCTAATCTGGAAAGACATCTTCACCTGTCTGGTGCTACTCTCTCTCTCTCTCTCTCTATGTATGTATGTACGTTTTTTCTAACATTTTGTTGTGATGTGTTTTCATTATATTTTATCTCTTTTTTCATGGTCTTGAAATACAAAGGAAAATACTGTATTTATCATGCTGTACTTATGCAGTCAGTATCCCATTATAAGGCTCATCAAGTCATCCGTAATTCATCACCGTATTTAATAACCTTAAATGTACTGCACCAGCCTCTCCCCTTCAACTCATCTCGGTCTGTCTGGTGCAACTCTCTCTCTCTCTCTCTCTCTCTCTCTCTCTCTCTCTCTCTCTCTCTCTCTCTCTCTCTCTCTCTCTCTCTCTCTCTCTCTCCCTCTCTCTCGAGCGAAAAAAGGAAACATAAGAGGGGTATTGATAAAGGATTTGATGTAGAGATAAGTTTCATAATACATAAGGAAGAAGGAAGTTAAAATGAGAGGCAGCCAAGAGTGTGTGTGACCTGAGGATGAAGGCTAATTCTCAAGGGACAATATATTCTGGTGTGTGTGTGTGTGTGTGTGTGTGTGTGTGTGTGTGTGTGTGTGTGTGTGTGTGTGTGTGTGTGTGCACGTGCGTGCGTGCGTGTGTGTGTTGTGTGTGCGCGTGCCCCTCTCTCACTATCATACTCCAGGACTTATACACTTTGTTCCACGTCAATAAAGTCATTACCGGTATATGCAATCCCTCCACGTATATATATATATATATATATATATATATATATATATATATACTTTTTTGCTTACATTTAGCTTTGAGAGAGAGAGAGAGAGAGAGAGAGAGAGAGAGAGAGAGAGAAGAGCCTGAGGGTGTCACATATCACAAGGTAAAATCATATGTCAGGTCAGGTGCAGTATTCTGTTTGGGGGGATGGAATGACTAGGCTTTCTGCGGTTCGTGTACCCTATCGTTCAGTCACTTTAACTTGCCAGAGATTTTCGTTCTTTTGCAGCCTATTTCTCGTAGCTCAGCGGCAGAATAGGACAGTACTACCGCCCTGCGTCCTTTCTATAGCACTTCTTCGAGACAAGCACATTATTCTGGTGTTAATTATATCGTTACAACTCAGCAATCATGACGGAGATGACAATGTTACGCCTGATGAAAGTGATCTGAGTACAATTTATCCCATTCACTACGAGAAGGCATTTTATATCCTGTTCTTGCTACCAACACACCTTTTAATCTCGACAGCACTTGAAGATATTTATTTTGCTTGCGAGAGACACCGCTCACACTTAAGGAATTATAAACCGTTATCAGCTAGAATATTCCCGCGACAGAGTCCAACTTCCTACTTGAGGTAAATTTCTGATCAACTTAAATATGATCTCCAGTAACGTGTGGGTTAATGAGGGTCATACTTAACCTCTCCACTTTGTAAAATCTCTCCTTAGTGGAATAAAGGTAAGAAAAATAAACTGAAGGTAAGAAAAATAAACTGAAAAATACCAGATCGGGGAGAAGTGCTTAATAGATACCTCACTGTGCGAGCCGAGTGGTTAGAAGGGTCGTCTGTGGTCGGATGTGACGCGAGTTCAATCCTCAGCTGGAACTATACTATCGACATGTCATAAAAATACTCCCACTATCACCGATGCACCAGTACAGAATGAAACAGCCCTAGCATGTACTCAATATGGGCGGTGAATATTACTACCAAAGTGGTGAAATGCAAAGGTGTATCCACGTAGTATGAGTTCCGGGCCTCAGAGAACGAACTGTTAAGCCTACGCACTGAGTCTGAATCAAGAAAAGCTTCCGGCACCCCATTCACTACCATGGAGATGTCTTTCACGAACTGGAAGGGAATCGTTAGGTAGCAGCAACAATAACGCAAATTATAGCAGGTTATGGTTACGTGAAATGGGATGAGCCTTGTTATGAGGCAGCAATGAGTTTCCTTACTTTCGTGGCATATTTTCTCTCCAATCTGACTGAACCTGAAAATCAACTAAGGTAAAATGAGGGCACGAATCTTTTGGCAAGTTAGAACAAAAGCTATACAGTAGAGACGTAGTAGGAGTAATTACAATCCCAGTCTCATCTGAACGTGAACCCAGAGGACTGCAGGCTGAACTTCCCCCCTTCCTGCATTCTACCATTCTCCTTTCAAGGGGCAGTGAAGGATGGCAGGCTGGACTTCCCCACTTCCTGCATTCAACCATCCTCATTTTGGGACGATAGGGGAGTTGGGAGACGCTTGTGTAACCGAGATATGGAGCCAGTCAGTTTGTATCAATGCAACCACATGAAGGCGACCCCAACCACCTCCCTGAATGAAGTGCTCTCGACACAGGGATTAGCCACCTCGATGGCAGCACATGTCTTTGATGCAAGTGACCTTAATGCATGACCAAGACTTTCACATACTTGCTCCAGTTATGGTCAGTAGCTACCAACATTTAGGTACGAGAGAGAGAGAGAGAGAGAGAGAGAGAATCAAGCCTTTCAATAAGAGCGACAGACACACACATCGAAATAAAGACAATTGAACGCGACCAAGGACAGATTGACAGAAACGCAACCAAGCATAGATAGAAACATACACAAATAAACGCAACCAAGCACAGACTGACAGAAACAGAGACAAATAAATGCAATCCACTTAGCGGCTACACGGGTGGTAATCATTTATTCACTTATTTTTGGGGAAGGGGAAGGGGAGAAGAGAAAGAAGGTGAGAAAAGAGTAAGAGAAATGAGAAAAGGGGAGAAAAGAGAAAGGGGAAGAAGAGTGGGGGAGAAATAGATTGCAGGGGAGAAGAGAAAGGAGAAAAGTGGGAGAAAAAGGATGCGAGAGAGGAGAGAAAGGGGGTCAAAGGACAGAGGAAGAGGGGAGAGAAAAGAGAGGGAGAAAGGAAGAGAGGTGGTGGGAAGGAAGTGAGAGTATAACCCGTATTCTTGTCGGATAAGACCGCTCCTTAGCACCTTTTCCTTAACGATTTATTTTTGGATACGAGTAGTTAAAACTCTTTTGTACGTTATTTATGCTAAGTATGGCGATAGTGGAAGGATTTGTGTAACACAGATGAGGGCAGTATGGTGCAATAAACGAAATAAATCGTTTAGGAAAAGGTGTTAGGAAAATATCGGCCTAAGAATTCTCCTTTCATACGATGACAGTCTTAACTTCCTGCATCTAGTAACGTAATTTTATCTGAGTCTTGCTTTTAAAAAACTTACTCAAAATAAATTACCCCAATAGGAAAGAAGGTTAATGAAGGCTCTATCTAAACCATTCCGTTCCAAGAGTCTCTCCTGAACTGAGTAAAATCGTTTGGAACCAGGAAGCATAAATAAAAAAAACTTATCACTAGATTAAAGACGTTGAATTTATTTTACTCTGAATAACACCAGGCGAGTCAAATGGCTAAGACGGAGAGGAAAGCATTTTTTTTTTCTTTTTCTCTCTTTATTTATCTACCTATTCATTTATTTACCTTATTTTTTATTTACATTTACTACTAATATTTCTCCAGGTGGTTAGGGTCGGGAGGCAGAGCTATGATTTGGGAGTTTGAAGCATGAACAGATATTTTTTTTTATTTTTTGGAAACATTTTACTGGGCCTGCTGCTGTCACTTCTTCCACGTTTCTCCTTTCTCCTTTATTACTGGCTCCTACCTCACTCTATTTTAAGGCTAGGTGGGTACTGATGACGACGATGATGATGATGATGATGATCATTACTGACTGACGTATTGATGACGATGATGATAATGATGCTGATTATCATGATGACTGACTGATGATGATGATGATGATGATGATGATGATGATGATTATTACTGACTGACGTATTGATGACGATGATGATAATGATGCTGATTATCATGATGACTGACTGATGATGATGATGGTGATGACTGACTGACTGATTAACAGATTGACTGACTGATAAAATGACTGAATGACTGACTGACTGATTGAATTACTACATTAATGACGACGACGACGACGACGATGATGACAGTTTTAAATGTAACAGTATCGACATAAAAGCACAATGACCGAAAGACAGACAGATACAAATAAACTGACACACTGACAGGAAGGTAAACATGCAGACATTTATGCAATCAAAGCCATACACTGATGCAGACAGGCAGACAGACAGACTTATGGAGATGGAACGATACGTGTGGAAAATTGTTGATGTGAAGGAACATGATTGTTATAGCTATGTAAAAAAGACACTACGTAACAGATGTACAGGCCTATCTGATGAGAGAGAGAGAGAGAGAGAGAGAGAGAGAGAGAGAGAGACAGAGAGAGAGACAGAGAGAGAGAGAGAGAGAGGGTGAGAGTCTGACAGATAAAAAAATAAACAAATAGTCTCGACCGTCTTCCAGCTTTTCCAAAAATGCTGGAAGGAGTGAGATATTCCCAGAGCACTCTAAAGAAATATCGAGGGTCCCACAGGCTAAGAGACTCGGCACGGAAAGAAAATAAAGTGGGGAGTGGGCGGGGAGTGGGGTGGAGGTGGTGGAGGAGAAAGAATAAAGTGGCGAGGGTGTGGAAGGTGGGATGAGAATGAGAGCAAAGTCGGAGAGAATATATGAGAAGAGAGTGGGGAGAATGGGAGGTGGGAGAAGGGGTGGAGAGGAGAGTGGGAAGGTGGAGATAAGGAATGAAATAGAATGGGGAGAGGGTGGGAGGGATGGTGGTGAGGAGCGGGGGGAGGTGGAGGCGAGAGTGAGAAAATATGAGATGAGAGGTGGAGGTGGAATTTAACCCCTTCACTCCGAGCACTTCTCCATTATTCTACCACTAGCCGATTTTATTCCAAGCTTAGAATGGGCGAATCGGAGTGAGAGTTCATTACAGCTACATATAACCCTTCCAGTTTAAAAATTTTCTCTTAAATTGCCTGGAAGTAACAAGAATATTATAACATATAAGCCATCGTTGAGAAAGGGTAAAGTCGAGAGGGGGAATGATCGTGAGAGAGAGCAGGGAGGATGGTGGTGCGGATAGGTGGGGAGAGACGGAGGAACGTGGTAGGTGGGGTAGGGGAGGGGAGGGGAGGGGAAGGAGAGAAATAAGGTGTGGTAGTAGTGGGGGGGAAGGTAAGTTTGATGTGGAGGGGGAAAGGTGGTGGAGTGTAGGGAGATGGGGAAAGTTGGTAGGGTTGGGTTGGGGAGGGAGTGGAGGTTGGGGGGGGGGAAAGGAGAGGGGAATACCGTACCAACTGTTTTAAAAAGTTACTTCGTCTTGGGATTTGCGGATGATGGGGAAAAGATACACAGGGGAGGGGGAAAGGTTGGGGGGTAAGAAAAGGGGATGAGAAGGAGAAGGGGAATATGTCAAGCAATGGGAAGGAGTGAGAAATGGAAGAGGAAAAGGAATGGGAGGGGGATGGAGAAGGGACAAGGGATGGAGAGGGGTAGCAGAAAGATTGGGGGAAGTGTACAAGGGGGAGGGGAAGGGGATTAATGAAAAAGGCAGGACTATGGAAGGGGACAAGATGGGAATGAATGAGGCAATGAAGGTGATAAAAGGGGAAAGGAAAGTAATTAACAGAGAATAGGAAGAGGAGTGGGGTTCGAGTGTAAGCTACTCTGCCTTGGGCCTTGTGTACACGATCATTCTTGAAACATAATATTTCGAAGCATAACACAGATGCCGTACTGGGACAGTGATCATGTAGACGGCAACAAGCACGGCATCGTTATCAACTTCGATGCTACACTCCGACACCGACCATCTAACCGCACCCTTAAAGACACAGCCAATCCCATTGCGCAGGTCGGATGTGGAGACCCGAATGGAAGAGTCATAAATGTGCATCGGTCTTGAATCTTTTAGAACGGTAGTGGTGGGGTAGACTTGGAGGCCTGCATATGAAAGTGCATAAGATCCCCCATGACACACTCCATATTAACAAGTTCAAAAAGAGACGGCCCTGCAATGTATTCAATACGGACGGCGGGTGCTATCGCCGGAGTGATGGGATGCGGAGGTGTGTCACACGTAGAAGGGCTGCTAGGCTTCAGGGAACGAGCGGTTAAGTCTATACTCATAAAAAGAAAAAAAAAATCAGGTTCCTCTGATTCACTCTCGCCTGATTAAAATCGTCTGCCGTTGGCTAACAAAAATGCAAAAGTCGTCCGGAAGATGAGGGGTTACAGAGGAACACTGAAATAAGAGATAAGTAACACCTGGAAAATAAATATTAATTACCTAATAAAGAGAAGACGACGAATCACACACACACACACACACACACACACACACACACACACACACACACACACACACACACGAAACTTGGCGCGAACTTGGCGCGACGTACATTTCGATACAAAACACAGCTGAAATGGAAGTACAACGAATACATACAAGCGAAGTATGGTGGACACAGAATAATGGTGGAGAGGGTGAGAGAAGGAAGACAAAGCGATGGACGCACACAAGAGAGAGAGAGAGAGAGAGAGAGAGAAAGAAACATGAGGGATACGGGAACAAAAGAGGAGAAAATAAGTGAAAACAACCAGCAAATGGAGTGTCAGCATCATAAAATATTTATGTAAATAGCAATAAAATGTGTTTTTCCCCCTCCACAAACACGATCCCCTTTTACGCAAATAAATGTCAACTCCTTATTAAAAATGGAAATAAAAAATGAAGTAAAAAAAATAAGATATTTTCTTTCCTTCCCTGCATAGATCTTATTGTATATCCGCTTTGCTTCTGCTTCAAATGCTCAATGGTAGAAGTTGGGTAAAACTGTATTTTACTTTCCTCTGAAACTATTTTGTGACTTTAGGCAATTCATGACCCCCAATATATATATATATATATATATATATGCATATATATATATATATATATATATATATATATATATATATATATATATATATATATATATATATATATATATATATATACACACACACACACACATCTTCATCTTTACTGGCTAACGTTTCGGTACAATACTTCTACCATCATCAGAGCCTAAAACAGAAATAAAGGACTGTGTATATGTAATCATCTTACTTACAATATTGTATTCATAAGTGATAAAAACTGCATTAATACTGCCGTATATAATATAGCTATATATAATTAAAATCATTTGATAAAATGTGTGTAGGTGCAGGGATGGTACTGCGCCAAAAACCATTAAAACAAGATCAAGGCAGTAAAACTTGTAATTCCATCCCTACATCGATTTTTTTAATACCTACTGTATGTGAACTGCAAGGCTGGTTAATAGTTTACCATTATTGTGGCACATTTCGGGTGCACTTCCGGCACACCATAGTGGCACATAATGAAGTATTAGAAAAAAAAAAAAATGGGGATGGAACTTTGTGTCGGTCTACTGCCTCGACCTTGTTTTTGGCGCAATGCTAGATCTAAATCTTAATGCATCTGCTTATTTTATATTTTAATACTTGTTTTACTGATTTTTTAAAACGTCTCTATTCAAGAAGGCTCCGAATGGTTTTATGTTACTCATCTTAAGAGCGTTGTACAGTAGTAATGAAGGGATTATTGAAGGCTGTGACTAACCCACCAGCTCCCGTGCGAACAAAATTATCTGGAGAAATTAACAAGAAACAATGAAAACGCAACAAAGACGCCTTGTAATCAAACTATGACCGATCTTTTGACCTAGCTCTGTGAGCCTGACCTTTGACTGATTCTCAAACATGAAATATTTCATCCATGCGTTATCATGAACCTCTCCACCAAGTATGGTTCAAACAGGATAATAATGTTCAAGCTGACCTTTCCTTGTATCCCTGATCTTTGCCTTACTGTTCTCAAACTTGGCCATACATTGTTCTACCAAGATTAATCCAAACTGAATCCTAATTTATTGCTTAAAAAACAAAGGTCTGACACCGTCCTCTGACTTTTTGGCCAAATGTTCTCAAAATCGAAACACGTCACCCTTTGTTCACCTCTTACTCTTCTACCAAGTTTTGTCACAATCGGATCAAAACAATATGAGTTCGCATATTCCCGACCTATTACCTTTGACCCATTTTCGGCCAATAACTACCGCGCTTCCGACTTAGCGTCGAATGAAACAAAAACATAATTGTTTTTGCCATTATAGAGCTACAGGGGTCCAAGAATGAAGAAAGATGAAAAAGAAAAAGGAACATGGATCAATCGGTATTTCTGTCGATTGTGTTTCTGCGTGTGATTATGTTTTACTTAGTTTAGATGTTGGAGGTGTAGATATGTACGAAGAATAAGGCATGACGCTAAAATAATAATAATAATAATAATTAATAATAATAATAATAATATTAATAATAATAATAATAATAATACCTCTGTGCTTGGGAGTTCACGAAGGACAATATTTGTTAAGGAATCCTGGCGCGTCAACGTGTTCCCCACATAAGTGTCTACTGACATTCTGATTACGACTATAAATATATACCGGTAGAGAGAGAGAGAGAGAGAGAGAGAGAATGGACGTGTCTTGAAATGTAAGGAACATAAGGGACTGAATAGAAACAGAAAAGAAACCAAAGTAACGGAAAGGAATGATACGGTATGGAAGACAAACAAAAAGGAAACAAAGAATAGCACGTAATGGAACAGAACGGAACAGATAGGAATGGAACGGAGAGGAAGACAGAAACGAAACGGAAAGAAAAGAGTAGATGGAAAAGACAGAATAACTAGAGACAAGTGCGAAAAGTGGAAAACTGAGTGAGAGAGAGAGACAGGGTTGGGAAAGAAAAAAGTATAAATGGCAAGGAAGGAACGGAACAGAATCGAAGAGAACGAGAGAGGAAATGAAGAGAGAGGAGAAGAGGAAGGGAAGAAGCAGACAAGTTAATATTAGGAGAGAGAGAGAGAGAGAGAGAGGGGGGGGGACAAATTGTGGGGGGAAGAATGGAAAAAAAATGTGAATGAAAAGGCGCAAGATAATTGGGGTAAAAAAAGACCAAGAAAAAATTAAGTCCCAAACTCCGTGAATGTAAATATCAAAACCATGAAAGCAATAATCCTCAAGTCACACGGAAATATCACTAGAAACTTTTATCACATCTTCAACACAACTTTCAAAATTTCTCAGTAACTGAAATATCTATCTTTTTATCCTTTATATATATATATATATATATATATATATATATATATATATATATATATATATATATAGAGAGAGAGAGAGAGAGAGAGAGAGAGAGAGAGAGAGAGAGAAATGAAAAATGGAGTTCAATGAAGAGATACTTTTCCCCTGGGTTATAAATTTATACAAACACATCGCTGCACGCTGAAGTGCTGAAAATTTCCAACGTGTCAGAAACTGTCCAGTGGATTTTTCCTTATTAATTACTTCCTGAATTCAGGAGACTTTGCAAGAACTGCATATCTATCTGTGTACCTATTTATCAATTCATACGTTAATACACGTACTCTCTCTCTCTCTCTCTCTCTATTAGGAGCCTCTGTTGTACAGTGGTAGAGTGCATTTTCGTCCACTGAAGAACGATGGTTTGGCCCCGCCAGGATAATAAACTTTGGGAGCGTTCTTCCGGCCATGTACTGCTTTGGCGGACATAAGGGGTGCTGTGGCTGAACCCGAGTCGCGTACTAAAAAGTATGCTTGCACCCAGTCGGCCTGCGCGAGGCGATTACACTTAGTTCACAGACTACACACACATCCAAAGCCACTCCAACACAACAATCACACTTACAAGCACTTCTCACCCTACATACAATCTCTACCAGACAGCCTAAGCCACTTGGTAGAGATACATTGGCTGTATCGTCCCCACTTCGGTCGGGATAGGCTGGTCTTGCAGTGGACACTCAAATAGCAGATGATTATGATATATATATCCACAGGGAAAATGGAAGAAAAGGAATCCCGAGAACTTTTCACGTAGTCATCTTTGCTGTCTACAAACTTACTTTCATAATGTTTAAATTATGTAAATTTTATTTATCTATTCATTTATTTGCTATAAATACAACTCAGGATATATTACTGATTTACACAGGATCAAAGAAATACGTTTAACACTCTGTTTTTGTCCAGAGACTTCGTAAGCTGCCCAGGTATTTTCCCAGCCCTCCTCTTTCAGTATGAAAATGACAGGTGTACTCTACCTCCCTCACTCTGTTCCCTCCCGAAAATGTGAATACACGAAAGTCTTTGAGATATTTCGTTTTTCTTTTTCCCCTGTGGATACATGAATATTTATAAATCAAGTGCGATTATGTGATTTACCGCATGCAGCCATAGATATAGATATATATATATATATATATATATATATATATATATATATATATATATATATACACAAAGAGAGAGAGAGAGAGAGGTAAATGCCTGGGTAAGAGAAAAGCAGTTAAAGTGTCGAAACGAAAGGAAAGAAAAAGGAACGTAAATAATGCAAGGGAGACGAATGAATGATGAATGTAAGAGAAAGAAACGAAATAGTACCAAGAGAGGAAAGAAGGGAAATGGAAAGTCCTGGAATGAAGGGGAATGGAAAGAAAATGAATGAAAGGAAAGAAAATGAAAGGAGAGGAAAGAAATGAAAGGGAAAGGGAAGGAATGAGAGATATAGAAGAAAAGGAAAGGAGTGAAAGGAAATGGAATGAGATACAAAAGATAACAGTGAAAGGAAAAGAATAAAAGTAAAAGGAACGGAAAGGAAAGGGAAATGAAAGGATGGGAAAGGATATGAAAAATGGGAAAAAGACAGAAGGCAAGGAATTAAATAAATCGAAAAATAACAAAGAGGATAGGGAAGGGACGGAAGGGAAAGCAAAGGAAGGGAATGGAGAAACAAAAATAGCAACAGAACAATAAATGGAAAAGAATGAAACTGAATGGAACCATGGGAAGTATGGAACCGACCGAAAATATACGAGGAAGGAATGCAGAAAAAGGGAAATGAACAGATTAAAAAGGAAAGCGGAAAAGACGAGCATGGGAAATGAATGTAAAGAAACGGAACACAACGAAAAGGAACAACGGAAACGAATGAAACGCAACAGAACGAAACAAAATGGAACAAAACCGAACAAACGGGAATGAAAATGGAAAAGAACGAAAGGAAGCGAAGCAAAAGAAGTGAAGAACAGAGCCAAGAGCATAAACAGAAACTCAGGAAGAGATGGAGGGAATATATTACGATGCGAAAAAATAGAACACTGGAAATGCAAGTGAATTATCTACGTGAGAGAGAGAGAGAGAGAGAGAGAGAGAGAGAGAGAGAGAGAGAGAGAACCTTACTTCGCAGCTCTTATCGGTAGCCTACATTATCAGTAAACAGTACCTAACAATGTTCAACAACACTCTCCAAAGCTGAGTTCGAGACCACCTTATTTCAGCAGTCCTCGATGCCGAGACCAAGGTCTTTTACTGGGAGCCCTCGTGAGTTGTACGGTTAATAATATATACGGAATATACATATCTATCTATCTATCTATCCATCTAACTATCTATCCATCTAACTATCTATCCATCTATCTGTTCTTTTTTCCTGGAGTCTCCTTTTCGACCCCTCACCACCCTCACATCCACTTCCATAATCATTCCCCCATCCCGTCTCTCTCTCTCTCTCCCGTACAGTATTTTTCTACCACGCACCCCTCTAATGGCAAGCTACTGACACAATAAAGGTGTTTCATCCGTAATCCAACCACCACTCTAATCACTCCCTGTTCAATCATCTAGTTAACTCTACTCATGCGTAACAAAGGGGTGCTTGTTATTGGATGTAGCTATGTGTGTGTGTGTGTGTGTGTGTGTGTGTGTGTGTGTGTGTGTGTGTGTGTGTGTGTGTTAATTTGTTACACACATACAAACACAACTACACAATACATACGACCTATTAGCATATCTAAAACACACACACACACACACACACACACACACAAATTTTCATTTTTTTTTTTATTTCCAGACGTTTTTATTTGTCTTAGGATATACTGTCGCTTGAAAACTGAAAGGGTTTGTTACAGGCGTCAGGAATCCCTCCACTACAGTATCAGGTGTTTGTCCTTTTACTGAATAACGGTAGGATATACGAATAATGACATACCTGGGCTGGAGTGCTTATGGATCCACCCGATATGTTGCCCCTTTTTTCTTTTCTTTTCAATTAAATAATCACTCTAGTTTGATTCAGAACTGTACAATGGCTGTATGAGTTAAGACATTCATCCATCCCAAGAACCTTATACAAGATATATGATTATTAGAGTTAATAAATACCGCCCCGAGTCCATGGAGCTTCATCGAACCACATACAGGTAAGAAAAATGATGTTAACAGCACCCCAAAAATGGGGACGTGGGGGGATCGGAACATTCTGTGCACTGAACAACACTACGGATTTTAAAATGTGAATAATGTAACTTGCAAATATTCTGGCTTTATATCTATCTATTTATCTATATGTTGACGCCGTAGCTGGAGTGATGGCCTTGCACATATTTGATCAAGATGTGAATGGAGGTATTTCGATCCTGTAATGCCAACTAAGTGCGAAGGCTGGCTATGTACCTTTAAATGTACTGCGTTACGGTAGCCTAGCCGTGCCTCTGAGACGATAATATGGGATGGGCAGCAACCTAATAATTTTTCATTTCCGTTGTAAATGCCATAACGTGTCTAATCGTACTGAAAGCGGAACTTGGCATGTTATGTCGAAATTTGTCAGACTGTATAGGTTTGGATAACAGTGGGTAGGATATTAATTCGGACACGTCCTGGACAATGCATTCCTCACCGACAGAAATACTAATGTAGGTGACAGTGAAAAACAGAATCCCCACAGAGTGTGAAGAAGGCGGTGGTCTTTGTCAGTTTTCTACTCCTACCTACACGATTGGACAGTCAGCGTCAAAATGGCCGATTCCATCTCAGTTTAAAGTCTCCAAGGATGAGCTGCACACTCGTAAGCTATCTATCAATCTATTTATCTATATCCACACATCAGAATTCTGGAAGGGTGGCCACGAACAAATCACCTGTGCGCCACTGTCTTTTCTCTGTCATACATCACTTTTACTCACATACCTTTCCACTGTTCTTCGACCTCATCCTCTGTCCCCCTCTCACTCTCTCTCTTTCCACGTTACATGAACTCCACTAATCAGTCTATCGCTCCCTCCATCTTTCCGAACCATCTAACATCTCAGGTCACATCACTTAACACTTTCCAGCACATCCACATCCGCAACATTATGCAACAAAATTACACCCAGATGAACTTTGAAAATAAGCATGCCAAGTTATTTCGAGAAGACAAGAGCCACAGAGCTAATTTTAATATCCTTCATAATCAGTTGTTTCCATATCTACGCATTTATACTATTCCGATTAACCTCCTCAATCCGATGAAGTTTTTGCATTTTATTCTTGCTTCTCTCCAATACATAATCATTTTTTTTTCGATTTGGACTGGTTCAATACTGCCTTCATAAACTCTCTCGCAATAAAATCTCATCACTTAGCTGAAGAGAATCGTCTTGTGGAAGAAATAAAACGAAAAATACGTCTGCGGACTGAAGGTGTTAAGATATTTTTGACTGGATGGGTTTGATACAGCCTTCAGTAACCCCTTAACTGCAAGACGTCGCCCCCAAGATTAGCGAAATTGTCTAGAGGTCATCCATCATAACTTGGCAGATTTTCGTCCTTCTGCATTTTAGTTCCTGTAATTCAGTGGCACGAGAAAGCACTACAGCACTACATTTCAGAAACACTTCTTTGAGACTAGCACCATTTTGCAGTATTAATTTCGTTTCAGACCAGCATTCAAGAAGGCGAAATGGCAATGTTACATTCAGTTAAAGGTAAAAGTGTACAATATCCCGTCTATTACGTTCTGTTTTCATCATAATTAACAAATAATTAGTGAATGTGAAATTTATATAGTTATAACACGAACAAGAAGCGGTGCCAAGGAACAGCAAACCCGTCCCCGGCAGTCGTTTGTGCCGACATAAACATAACAGGATATCTAGTCAAAGATGTCACATATCAAATTTGGAGTAAATCGGGTGAAAACTGACGATCTTATGCGCATCTAAATTTTAGGCCAGACCAACCTGACACTGAACCCCTTACTGCTAACTGGGGGTGACCCCCCTGATGTAATGAGGCATGTTACAGGATGCAGATTTGAAAGATGCACCTTTAGGTTTTGATTTCATGTCGATATGACGAACTTGAAAGGAGTTATGGCGAAAATACTTTTTTTTTTTTTTTTTTACTTTTTTTTCTACATTTTTTGGGCCTACAGCCTGAGCCTTGGCCCAATTTGGCCCAAAATTTTCTCTGATCAAAAGGTCATAGTCCATCATCCCTGTAATTCTAGTCAAAATCGCACCAGTAGTTTTCGCGTAAAGAGACAGACAGACAGACAGACAGACCGAATGAAAACAATACCCGTCCCCGAACCCTTCCGGGACGGGGATGGGTATTAACAGAAAAAGATACGTCCTCAGTGTAAAGGGGTTCAATTCTAGCACACTGTAGCTACCTGTACTTAGATACTACAAGCCATCTATTGAACATATATTTGCCTTATCTATTAACCAACTAACCTTATGTTCGGGTAGTAACTCATATTTTCCCGGCTTTTCCCCTTGGCACACATTACTTCACTCTAACTTCCCCTTCGCTCCTTATCTTGCTCACCCACATTCTCTCTCTCTCTCTCTCTCTCTCTCATAAACATCATCATCATCATCATCATCTTTACTTCTGTTTTACACTATTCTACCTTGATTTCCTGTATCTTTCCCTACCCTACCTCGTCTTCTCTTCTCCCCTACACTGCCCTACCTTTATCGCTTCTGCCCTGCCCTACCATTCCCAACCTTAATCATCTCTGCCCTGTCCTACACTGCCCTACCTCAATCACCTCTCCCCTGCCCTGCACTGCCCTTCCTTAATCACCTCTCCCCTGCCCTACACAACCCTTTCTTAATCCCCTCTTTCCTGCCCTAATGCCCTACCTTCCTCGTGCCATATGAAATCGTTCTGTCCTACCCTAACATGTCCTGCCTTTTCAGTAGCTTCTGTTCACTCATATCCTGATCACTTCAACCCGAATACCAGCATGTCATTTTTACTCGGTTCTTGCTCTTACTAGACGATTCATTTCAGCAGATTATAAAACAAATGATTATTATACAGGGGAGCATACTGGTTTAACATACAATTGCTAAGAATGAACTGCTACAAAGCTTCCTTAACAAAATATAATTCTTATACTCATCTACTTCAACTTAATCTACTCAGTCCTGACCTAACTTGTTGAACTCATCCTCCTCTATTTCCTAATGCTTTGCTCCCCTCTGTTCTGCCAATTAACCTCCTGAATCAGATGACGTATTTTACTGACATAATGTTCTTGCGAGGGAGTGAGAACATAATGCTAAATGTAACTGGGTGGTGAGAACAGCACCAAAGCGGTTATTTCAGACAGCGTTATAGCTACAGTAGTACTACGCACACTGATGGAAAGTTTATGAAGTAAAAGATGTTACGTAAGTAGCTTTTTTTCAAACTCTGCCACCGTACTGCAAAAAAAGTGCCAAATTGTGTTCCAAACCTGTTATTTGGAAGCAAGTCTACCATCGATATACACATAAATTTCGTTGAAATTATGAAAAAGTAGTTATTTAACTGACTTATCGCAATACTTGCCATCATATTGCTGCAAGAATGCCAAAACGCGCCAAACTGAGCACAAAAATTGTTACTTTAGAAACTAAATAAAGCTATAGAGGATCTAGGTACGTCTAGGAAAGATTATGGAAAAAGTAATTAGTGTTACTTAAGTGATATCTCTCAAAATTCGACACTAAATTGCCGGGAAAAAAAAAAAAAAAAAAAAAGGGCCACGCACCAAAACTGGATGCAGCAGCGGATCTACGCACATCGCTGAGAAGCTAAAACATAAGCACCATTGCACTTTGGAATACGCTTCACACTTTGAAGTATGGACGCCTGTAGCGTAATTCTTGCTACTGCCACAGGATTTTACCTAAACGGAGAAAGGTCTCTTTAGCGTACGACTTACTGATGGTGGTATCTCCTCTCCAGTTCAGAAGCTTCTCTTGGTCCTGTACTGCTCTGCTTTGTTCTGCCGTTCTGGCTGCGTAGCCCTGCCCTGCCCTGCCCTGCCCTCCCCTGACGTAGCTTGTCCTGACCTGCAATGTTTATCTTACCCCACCCTACCCTAAAGTACCCTATATATCCTATCTATCCAACCTATCCTACTCCACGTATCCCTGTCCTGCCCTATCCTGCCTTGCCCTGCCCTACAATGTCCTGTCCTGCCCTACTTATCCAACCTTACCCTACCCTACCCTACCCTTCCCTGTCCTACTCTATCTTGCCTTGACCTGCCCTGCCTTGTCCTGCTCTGGCATTACCTCTGCGAGAGCCAAGTTACTATTGGCCCGGGAGGAACAGCAGAAAACCGTGGCGCGAAAGTGGGTTTTAAGGTGAAAATTAAGAGAGACATCAGATGGCCGTGTGTGTGTGTGTGTGTGTGTGTGTGTGTGTGTGTGTGTGTGTGTGTGTGTGTGTGTGTGTGTGTGTGTGTGTGTGTGTGTGTGTGTGTGTGTGTGTGTGTGTGTGTGTGTGTGTGTGTGTGTGTGTGTGTGTGTGTGTGTGTGTGTGGTCGGTCACGTAGGCTACAGATATTTAGACCGAACTGGAGTTCAAGGCATTCGGCTTATCGGCTACTCTCGTTTCACACGCTCTTTAACCTTTCGCATTTTTTTTATATATCTTAGTACTGTACCACTCTCTTCCTGCTGTCGCTGTTAGCCTCAAATGGACACTGTTCTGAATACCATGAATGAGTGCTTGCCATCTTCTGTAATGGTCAACAATGCAACATCCGTCTACCTACATGCACTCACTCCATCTTTATCCAACTATCTAATATACTGTTGTCCGATAACCTCGATCTTCAGCACAAGAGCTAAACGATATTCCCAGTCTTTCAGGGCAAGAGTTAACGGATATTCTTCGTTCTTCAGTAAGAGTGTTGACCGATATTCTCAGTCTGTCAATACAAGAGTAAGCCAGTATTCTAAGTCATTTAATAAGGTTAGCCACGTGATCAACACTAACAGCTTGCCTTTTGCATTTTTCCTTTTTCCGCCAGTCTGTGGAATGGGAAAATGATATCGGGAGGCAATGCATATGTGTCTGGAATTAAAACTGGCTTCTGTTAAAAAAAAAAAAAATACAACAAAATTAAACTGAGTACTTGAGACAAAGACAGGCGTATCGTGATGCTTAAATCCCCCTTCAGAACAGAATATGAATGCTACAAAGTTCAACAGAAGGGGAGAGGACGCGGACAAAGGAGGGTGCACATTCATGTAACCTCTGGAAACGTCAAAAAGTGAATCAAACAAAGGAGGGTGCAATTTAAAGTAAGCTTAAAAAATAAAGGCGAAAAAGTATCACAACTGCAGAAGGAGGGTGCAGCTTAAACTACCTCTCTCTCTCTCTCTCCCTCCGTACCCCCGCACAAATAGCCTCACATTGCTCCCTCGTCCCCTTTCTAAACTTGGGCCAACGTAAACTACCTGGGCTGATTAATGTCGGATGTCCTTCACAGCCACCCCTCATGCTGGAAATAACAGAAGTCTTTGTAGCGTCTGAGGGAAGGGAAGGGAAGGGAAGGGAAGGGAAGGGAAGGGAAGGGAAGGGATGAGAAGTAAAGAGGAGAGAGAGATGGGGGAAACGGCGGGGAAGGGAAAGGAAATACTGAGAGAAAAAGGTTGGAACTGGGTTTGGAGGTTGCAGCTTAGGGGAAGGTATGGATATGGAAAGTAAAAGAAAAGTGGGCGTGAAGTAAAAAGCGATGTTAAAGGCAAGGGAAGGAAAGAGGGGGGGAAAGGGAAAAAAAGGGATGGATAAGGAAGGAAGAAAATGAGAAGGAGAATTAAAGAGTGGGGAAGGAAAGAGAAGGGGGAAGCGAAGGGAAAGGTAGTGAAGGAAAATAAAGCTCAAGTGGAGGAATGGGATTATCACGAAAATCATAGGGACACTGTCGATACAAAATCTTCGGTACAAAAACTCATAAACCGCCTGTGAAATCTGGGACCTAAAGACAGGTACAAAAATACAAGTACAAACTATAGAAACGCTGTTGAAACACACACACACACACACACACACACACACACACACACACACACACACACACACAAGGGGTGGAAGTATTCTCAACTTTACAGCAGATACAAAACCCCAATGACGTTCTCTACACCAAACCACAAGAGAAATTTCGGATACCAAGGACTCCCCACGCCTGACTGGGCCACCCTCCGCCCTCTCCTTCCCCGTCGTTGCTTTTGATATGTAAAGGTTTCCCCGAAGAGCCCAATGCGAGGTGATTCAGGGCGGGCAGGAGGATTGAATTTAATCTGATCATCTTCACACTCACACCTCACGTTAAGGTATTCATTGCCTTGCCTACCCCACACATTTTTCTCACAACACGTTATCTGTGCTTTCACTCTTTCACACTTTATGCTTCCATCACTCCACGCTCTCAATGCTCCTTCCCTCCACACTATGCTTTAAATCCATTCCACACTCTCTATGCTTCGCTCCTTCACTCTACACTCTTTGCTTTCACTCCTTCACCTCACACTGTATGTTTCCAATCCCAATCCATTTTACATCCTTCTCCCTCCACACTTACTTTATGCATCCACTTCTTAACTCCACACCCTATGCTTTCACTTTTCGCTCCACACTCTTTGATTTCACATCTTCGCTCCACTCTCCATTTCATTTCAATACCTCTTCCCTCCACACTCGTCTCCATTCCACACTCTCTCTGCATCCTTTCGCCACCGCACACTGCTTAACACAAACTCAACGTGCTATGTTTCCACTCACCACGCTACGCTGCTTCTTATTCATATTCTACACTCCGTCTCACAGCCTCGCCATCCCACACTTTCTCATTCGCGCTCCACCTTCTACGCTTCCACTAACTACTCCACACGAGTCTCTATTAACCACTATCTCCTCACTAGGCTCCACCTTCCACGTTTCCACTACCGACTCCACCTTCACTCTCCACCTTCGATGCTTCCATTAACCATTCCACACGGGTTCCCACTAATCACTCCACACCACTTGCTTCCCACTCAGCACGTGACACTATTACTTTTTTTTTTTTTTTATGCAAAGAAGAAGGAATCAAAGGCCTCGAGCCGCAAACCGTTCCTTCCAAGAAAAAAAAAAGTACAAAAGAGAGCCAAATTCAAGATCCGTTCTTTTCGAGATGCCTGGACACACTGCGTTTGAAAGGCTGGAGACCACAGGAGGTAGGAAATACAGACAGAGGGAGACTGTTCCAGAGTTGACCTGTTGCATAAATGAAGGACTGGGAGCAACGGTTAACTCTTGCATTAGAGAGCTGGACAGAAAAGGGATTAGAGTTTGTTACCAGACGGGTGCTACTCGCCCGTCGTAGAGGTGGAGGAATGCAAGTAGGCAGTTCAGAAGAGCAATGACCACTGAAGTAGCTACAGAAAATAGATAAAGATGCAGCAGTGCGGCAAAGAGACAGAGGTTGAAGGGGGCCAGTAAGAGGAGGAGAGCCAATGACACGAACAGCCCCCGTTTCCACCCCACCGAGAAGAGCTGCATGTGGGGAGCCCCCCCCACACATGAGAGTATCATCTCAAAACACATCGTGAAACCGGAACAAATTAGTATGAAGATGAGGATATTCAGAAAGACTCTTACAAATAGGAAGAATGACAAATCAAGCATCACATAAATGCTTCTGGTGCTGATCTGGATATTCATGATTGTCTTCATTCTATTGGTGGTTGTATATTTAAAGCCCGGCATGATGTACCATATATGAATGAAGAATAAAACAAGGTATATGTGGGTAGAAGTGGGGACTATGATGGGAAGAAAAAAAGAGATCGAAAGAAAGACAAAAGAACGATGCTGTGGACTTTAGGTCGCGTCCACACGTGCCCTCGAACATATGTTGGCAACACAGCTGGCAACTTGTTCGGGAACATGTATGCAGCAGTATTTGGACAGATGTATGCAAACATGTTTCAGTGCAGCTTCGAACACTGGCGGCAGAGGCGATAGGGTAAGTGTGTTCATACCAAGCAGCTGAGGCTTCATCATGATGATGCCAACATGATCTGGACGCTGCTGTTCCCAACATGTTTGCAGGGTGTTTGTTACTGTGTTGCTTACATGTTGCCAGCACTTGTTCGAGCACATGTGTGGATGCGCCCTTACGGGACGATGACGATGACGAAGACAATTACGATGATTACAATGACGATTACGATGATGACATTTCGATGGTGATGATGACAATTACGATTTCCTCTAAGCCCCATCACACTACACTGTCCCCAACTCCGGCACTGTACTGTAATGTGAGGCCACTGAGTTAGTGTTTTTAAAGTTGGTTATTAGGGCAGGTCGTCAGCGAGGCTCTGCTACACACTCACCCATAAAGGAATAATCACAGCCAAACGACCCACCGTCACGACCCGCTTGTAAAATTCTGGATACATCAGCAGAACTACCAGTCGTGACGTGGAGGTCCGTTCTCTCTCTCTCTCTCTCTCTACTTTTGTTTGCTTTTGTACTCGCTATTCCTATTTCGTTCTCGCTGAAGCTATCTCGTCCTCTTAATTACCGTACTGTCTCGCGATTCAAATCTCGCTTTCATTACAAAGGTCTCTTCCTCACAATTCCTACCTCGTTGTTCTAATCTCGTCCTCGTTGCTCTTGCTTTCTCCTCGTTATCTCCAACACCGAAATTTAAAGGATATGTTACCACCCCTGCTTGCAGGCCTGCCTGCCTGTTAATTTGTACACATCATACGACTTTTAAAAAAAAAAATCCCACTACAAACCTGAGGTAGTACTAAATCCTTCGTTTGGTACTACTGTCTCTTCCTTTTAACTTCTGTCCCTACGATGGCTCCTGTTCTGTCTCTTCCTCATGGTTCCTGTCTCCCTCTACTTTTTCTTTCCTGTGGCTTCTATCACCCTCCCTTATCCTTTTTTCTCGTCGCCCGTTTTAAGTTCCTGGCTCCTGTTTCTTTCCTGCAGTTATCATTTCTTTTCACACTTCCTACTGGTTCTTTCTCCCTTGCAGATCCTATCTCTTGTTGTCTCTCTTCCTCTTTGCTCCTGTCTCTACAATCCTCCTCTGTTTCGTGGTTCCTGTCTCTCCTTTCGTTTTCTCTTCGTGGCTCTCTTCTCCTCTTCCGTCTCTCCATCGTGGCCCTGTCTTTCTTCCTTAACACATCTAACGCCTCACCTTCACTGACACCACACACACACACACACACACACACACACACACACACACACGAAACCACCTTTATTTAAACACTATATTCACGCTGCAACCATCTCGTTAAACGTGTGTGTGTGTGTGTGTGTGTGTGTGTAATTCACCGGGTCGGTCATGATCACTTGATGGTCGTGATTGTCAGGTTTTTACCCTCCCGGAAGGGAGCCGAGAGCTCATATAGTCCGATCTAAGGGCAAGGCTGTGACCTTCACACACGCACACCCCCGTCCCCTTGCTCAAGGGGGACAGTAACCACTCACTTCGTCAGTGAAACTTTTCGCAACCTGAGCGAGGCGCGAACTCCCGTCCACCAGTTGGCAAGCGAGAACGTTACCACTGCACCAGTGTGTGTGTGTGTGTGTGTGTGTGTGTGTGTGTGTGTGTGTGTGTGTGTGTGTGTGTGTGTGTGTGTGTGTGTGTGTGTGTGTGTGTGTGTGTGTGTGTGTGTGTGTGTGTGTGTGTGTGTGTGTGTGTGTGTGTGTGTGTGTGTGTGTGTGTGCTGAATAACGGACATACAGACTGATATCCTGCAATTAATATAAAACCCCTCCACAGAAAGCCAAACCAACCCGGTACCGAAATTTGCGAGCGCCCAGAGAATGAACTGGATATCTGAGTGGACGAAGGCACCAGGTGAAGTTGCTATCGTTAAAAAATAAGCATATTGGTGTCTGGATGCGCACAAGTTAAACTCTTCGCTATCGTTGGTGCAGGCGATTAATTTATATACGATATCACCAAACGATTTTATTCGCCTGAGAGAAATCCCAGCTGACAAAAGGCACCGAAAAGCAGCTCTAGTTCCTCTTTATCCCTTATTCGTATACCTAGGAATTTTACTCAGGTCACTACTATACCCTGTTCAGTTTATCTAGGCCTAAAACTACCGATTTGATATTAACACTAGAATAAGACGGTAATCACGGAAAAATGGCAGTGGAAAGGGTGTACAACTGTACTATTACTGAATTTTGTAAATGAGCCATGCGAAATAGGCGGCAAGAGTACGAAAATCCCATCCAGAGTTAAGGTGAACGAACTATAGACAATTTTCTCCGGTCGAGAGAAATCTCAACAGACGAACGGTGTACAGCACATTGGATATAGATACCCGCAGACTTAGATACCGGTATCAATAATACTATGCGAATATGTATTGTCTGTGCGTGTCTGTCCACATTTAACTCCCTCGGATTTCGACGCGACATACATCAAAATACGAAAAACGACGAGATGAAACGATGATATCAATTTCGTGTCGTCAGTTGTGCGCTAGCCATGGGCTTCTTTGTGCCCGATTTTCGCCAGGCATTGGAAACTCTCTACACGTCAAACGCTGGGTGGAATAAACTATAACTTCGCATGGGCAACCCCAGTTTGCCAGACCAGGTTCATGTCAAGCTTGGCGTCACGGGGGTTAGCGCTTGACGGGACTGGGTCGGTAAGCGCTTGTAGCAGTTAACGAGGGGCAACTCGAGAGATGAAAGGTAGTTACAGGTAAATGGAGAACTAGCAGCGGCGGCGGGGGCAGCAGCAGCAGCACAGAACAGACCGGCCAAATCGGTGCCACCACATTCTGGAACTCCTCTCCAGCACATCAGGGGGTTAACAGAGTACAAATGGACACCTAATGATATGCACAGTAGCTATTATCGGGGACGCTCAAAAGATGAAATGACATTCAGAGAACTAGATACTGGGATAAAAACCGTGCCGGGCTGGTATGGAACAAACTGACAGCCACTGCGTCAGAGTAAAGAAAGTTGAAGGCCTTGATCTGAGATGGACTAACATACTCGTGCTGATGGTGCTGCTGCTGCTGCTGCTGATGATGATGATGATGATGATGATGAGTGTGTAAAGGCGATTCGCAGATTAAGCTCAACTAAGCCGAATTCCAGGGTGGGAGAAGAGAGAAAACCAGGTGCGTGAGATAGGGATGGAGGTGGGGATAAGGAGGGGATATAGATTCAGATTTAGATATATTTATGTCGATAAACGACAGTACCGGTATACATAACAGTATACGGATACACTTTCTCAAAAAGATGATGGTACTTAGGTAACCATTTTCCCGAGTATTTCATATTATCAGGTACAGTAGCTACTTATATATTATTCTCACTGGATATTCTTACAAAAAATTAAGACTATGAATAAACATAGCCTACACATATCATAATTCCAATATGTTGTAGGTGAAGTTGCAATCTTTGGTTATCGGCCAATCAATGTGAGGTTACAGTATTTTAGGGCTTATATACACTTAATTTCTATGAATAAGCTATACTTCAACACGTATTTATACATTTTTTTATTTCCTTAAGTTACATTAAGTGTGTAAATGAGCTAAGATCCTTATTTACATACATATATACAAAGACATTCAAGGTACATACATACACGAGCGCTTGTACACTCGGCCCCGCATGAAAGTGGAGAGGGGAGGGAAGGTGGGGCGGAGAGTTGGTGTGGTGTTAAAGGTGGGACGGGGGTATTATTATTCTCTCTCTCTCTCTCTCTCTCTCTCTCTCTCTCTCTCTCTCTCTCTCTCTCTCTCTCTCTTTCGTGTGCCCTACTCTGAGCACTGGCTCCACAGTTCGTTCCATAGGTCCAGTAGTCCTCCTTTCTACATATCATAAACCTCCACATTTTATCACTTCGGCGCTAATACCCACCGTCTACAATAAATACAATATAGGGTTATCTCATACAGAACAGGTGTGCTGGTATTAGTGGGGATTTATGATAAGTGGGAGGGTCGTCTGGTAGATCAGTTCAGTCTGCATTAATGACATTTTAGGCCTTAAACTGTTCCCTGTCCCAGCCGGGATTCGAACCTAGACTTATGCCACCTCTTTGCCGATTCAGCCACTACCTCCCCCAGGGATAGGGTTGAGTGTGGTTTTCGGTGAGGGTGGGGTGTGGTGGGGTGGGGCGGGGATAGAAGTGGTGGGGATGTGGTGTGGTTGAGGGTGTGGGGTTTTGGGTTGGGGTAGGGGTGGTGGGGAAGTGGTGGGGTGGAAGACTATGTTTTGGTTGGCGGTGAGGGTGGGGGGTGGGGGATAGGGTGAGGGTGGGGGTGGGGGATACTGGTAGGTGGTGGAGTCTGACCGTCTGTGGGTAATGAAAAACCCGCCCCCATCATTATCATACAAATGACTCGTTAACTCCTTCCCTTCGATGGCGTGTTTTTCTCACTTCATTCTTACAAACTTCGGACGATTCTAAACACCTTAGGGAATACGTGTTGTAGTGTAGGAAGTGATGAAGCCTACATCTTGGCCCTTCAGTTCACAGAGACTAAGGCCAATAAAATCGTCTAGAGATACCATGAATAAAAAAAAAAAAAAAGGTAAAAAAACGAGAGGGTAACAAGACTGAAGGGATAGGTCTAGCCCACTGATGACGATCCCTCTGTACTCACTTGTTTTTGCTACAGTCTCACCTGAAACATAAACCCGGAAGCATGCAAATTTATGATGCCGTTCTCCTGCAGCCCACCATCTTACTTTCGGGGGACAGGAAGGGGATGGGGGAGCTGAGGGACGCTTATGTAACCGGGTAGCGGAGCCGCCCTGCTATACCAGTGCCATGACATGAAGGCGTCCTCAGAAGGCGAAATGGTTAAGAAGGGCTAAAAATACTTCTTCGTGTGTAAGAGGATGGTAGTGGCTGGACGCACTTTTACGCAGGTGCCATCTTGAGATCATTTCCACACTTCAAAATCCAGTACGCATTTTTTCCCCTATCAGAGCACTACCTAGAGAAGAACTTGACTAAGAACCCTAACCAAATTAGCTACAGGATGGACAAGTCTCCATGACAGCCAAGTGTTATCAAAGACAGTTTTGTTTTCCATACAGATAATTTCTAAGCATATGTCCATAAATTTATAAGGTAACTATCATCACACTTCTTACTGACACTTGAATAATTAGTCTAACAAGCTTGTAAAGTGTTTGGTACCTCTATGAGTGACGAAAAACGTAGATACAGGCAATCTTTAATAGAATATACACTGAACTCCTGCAATCTGATAACGTGTTTTCTAGATTCTTCATGTCACATCCGAACTACTTTTTAATATATGTATTCTTCCGCTATATTCTTGCTATTTAAAGGACAGACCTCTACTTGTGACTGGATTGACCAAGACACTCTCTAACCTCGCCAGTTGGAAAAGCTTCTCCCACGCTGAATAAAATGGTCCGGAGGTAGAGAGAATACACTACGAAAAACTCTACCAAACTGAATCGGCTGAGAAAGTAAATAAATTCTTCCCAAGGCGCTAGACGCTGATAATGGCCAGACCCACTTGTAAACACGGGTGCCATCTTGAGATCATTTCCACACTACCTCCATTTCGCATTTCCCTCTCTCTCTCTCTCTCTCTCTCTCTCTTACCCAAGTCCTGGAGAGGGAAGGGAAAAAATATCTGGGGACACTTTAAACCTCTGGCTCTTTGCGGAGGGCTCTGGAAGCAATTATTTCAAAGCTAAAAACACTCCATTTTAATCAGGTAAGGAAATTTCGAGCGCTTCAAAATGGAACTCCTTCACTATCATGGCGTCACCCTTACTTAATTCTTGCTACTACAGACCATGCGATTTTGTTTAAGAGGGATTTTACGAACTGTTAACGTTAGAAATAGTCTTCGTTAATCCCCAGTCTACCAAGGGGGTCTCATAGGGTGAGTAAAATAGTCTGGCAGTAGTAAGAATAAGCTAAGAAAATACATCATCGGCTTGAAGGAGATAATCGAGCTTTTCAACTCTCTGACCACTACAATTCCACCCAGCTGAACAAAATCGTCAAATGGTAGCCAGAGTAAAATAACTAAACCAGAGAGGTAACCCAGGGCCCCTACACCTCAAACGGGGCACTAAGGGAGTGGCTGTTGCTCTCACCTAGGCCTATTTACCATTCTGAACAAGTCCATAATTAACTCTGGGGAACGATGTCACTGAAGGTCCACCGGGAAGGAGAACAGGGCAATTCATGTACTGTAAAATTAGAGATTTGTGTTTTTATTTTACTTAGTTTTTAAGATTTTCGCTTTTCTGGTGCGACGCGACGCTATTCAGTAGTGCTCCGTAGATTAATTCAGCCAAGAGCTCAAGACCTTTTTACACTGGTTCTCGCCACCAGAAAGGTGTTACGTTTTCACTGGAGTGTGTGTGTGTGTGTGTGTGTGTGTGTGTGTGTAAACTAAACAGAACTTATACCCAAACCTGGTGGAGGGATACAGGGACAGCCAAGAAGCTGACCATTTTTTTTTTTAGTATTATTATTATTATTATTTTTTTTTTTTTAGAAAACCAGATCAAACGCCAATTTCACAGGGCTAGGATAAAGTTTGACCTGGCACGAGCAAGTTACAAAGTTATTGGTTACCATAGACCAAACCTGGTGAAAGGGTTGAGGATAATGCAAGATCAAAAGGGTTGATGAGACTGCTCGGCCGGACACCCTGGGATTACTCAATAATAACTTGTATAGGTTTGTATAAGGTGTCAGAAAATGACTGAGCATAATCTAATGGCGATAAAACAACTGATCGAGTAAATATACTGAAAGGTTACATCATGTAGAGCAACTCCTTAAGTTTTAGCAAGTATCCAATTCAATGTGCCAAAGCGCTCTCTCTAATGCGGAGAATTTCAGTGATCAATATGGTTGCTGCCTCAAGGTTTACATGTACCGGTACTGGAATGAATAAAGCTATAACTTAGATTACTTGCAAGATTTTGTATGTTATAATAATAATAATAACAATAATAATTTCGTATGACAGTATAAAAGAATGGAGTATGTATCCCTTGAAAAATCGATCAACTGCTTTCATATACACCATACCGTATAAGATGTCGGGCAATACATGGACTGAAACTGATTACGGTACCGTACGTAGTGTACTGGTTAGACGCAGTTGTTGAAATTTAAGGTACAACTGTTAGCTCTAATTTGAGGCTTTATTCATTCTAGTACCGGTAAACTGTACGGGAATGGCTGGACAGGTTTATGATACGCAGCGCTTTGACTGATTACGCGCGAACGAGCCTTGAGTTACCGGTACGTGATCATTTACATCTTACACCTAACTGCACACACCAACATAACCTGGATATCTAGACTTACTGTACATGACGCCACTCAACTCTGTCAATATCTTTAATCAGTCGTTTGTTATAACGCCATGAATAGTGTCAACCACTTTAGGGCAGGATATTACAGCACCAAGTGGTGCCTTCACGTTGTGCCACTGATACAACTACCCTGTTATACAAACATCCTTGAACTCCCTCCCTAAAACACCAAAAGGAGGATGGGGAACTGCATGAAAGGGGCAGCTTCAGCCTTCAGTCCACTGGGTTCATGTTCAGGTGAGCTTCAGGTCACAACATCAGCAGTACCGGATACCGTAATTTTCGAGGGTAATTTAGTTAATCATAACGTGACTACCGTCATATGTTTCTTGGTTAACCTGCAAACGACGAGAAAACACATGTATTCTGGCTAGTGCTAAACATTTTCACTCGTGTGTGTGTGTGTGTGTGTGTGTGTGTGTGTGTGTAGCAGGTCCTGTTTGGAAGAAAGCATTTTGCCACTTACGGATGGGAACAGGTAATTTTTGATAATGCTATGAGAAAAATATATACAGCTCGAGGGGCTAAAGTTCCCATGAAGTATGTATCATGGCACTAGAAAACTAGGAGGAGAATTTCTTTTTTATATACTTATTTAGATTCTTTAATTACCATTCAGTACACCACCACTCTGGGGAACGTTGTCGCTGAAAGCCAAGCATGATGGGTAAATGAGAGCAATGGGATACAGTGACGCATACATGCGTACATGTGGCAAATATTATCATATTGGGTACAACTGCAAACATAATAACAAAGCACGATAAAAAAGTAAACAAAATCGATGAGAAAAACAGTACACGGTTTAAATTTTTTGCTTTAGCCACCCATATAAAGAACTGGTTTTCTTCCTTGACACCCGTTTTCTCTTATCGGCTTCTCATGGCAGACTTACTTAAACACATGAAATTTGACAACCTTTGAACGTATCATCATCGGTTTGGGAGGCTATCTTGCACCTTTTCCTTAAACATTTGTTTTGCATATCGCGCATTACTGGTCTTTTGTATATTATTTACATCTTTAATAATGACAAAAATGGATATTATTTAGCAAAGCCACAGCTGGAATTCAAGTTTTCTAAAGTATTTTCTGTTTAAAGAATTTGCTAACACCTTTCTCCTATATGACACTTCCGTTGCACATGATCCGTGAGTTATTAATGGCCCCCCAGGAAGGATTAATGACCTCAAGGGAGGAAAGAACCCATCTATGACGGAAGTCAACGAAGAAGTGTCATCAAATGGTGATAAACACGGAAAACACATCAAACTAGAAAGTACTTAGACAGCGCATACCTCCGCCATGCCATTGCAGGATCCGGATCCGCCCCAAAACTTAATAAATTCTTGGCCCATGGCTCTCCCTTCCACAAAATTTCATTAGAGTTCAATGAGAACTTTTGGAGATATATAGTGTGGGCAAACAAACGGACAAACATAGGTGAATACATAACAGGAACTACTTCGTTTGCGGAGGGAACTACCTGAATTCCAGTTGTGGCTTCTGCTAAATATTTACCCAGTTACTGACATGCACGTGAAAATCAACGTGCATTATGCAGACAAACTGGTGAAGGTGTATTAAGGAGCATCCTGAACCGTTTCACTGCAACACAGCTTTTCTTTCTTTTTCATTCCCCAGCTTCATCTCCAATGGACTTTATTCACTTTAAGAGATAATTTTTTCAAACTTGCGAGATCAGATATAGTTTTTACTTGTACTATAGCGCTCCCTTAAGGTGAAAGGAATCGTCCAGTGTCATGTACCAAGATCCCCTGAGCATAAAGTTCTGCTAGGTGGTGAAAATCAAGAGGGGTTTGGGGGTGCGAAGCTCCACAGTTGCGATCAGAAAAAGCTAGGTTTGAATAAGTTAGGTTAAGATGGATTGGACTTCTTATAGGGAAACTTAAATGTCATACAAATGCGCTGCCGACGGCTAGTGCGAGTGTGCAAAGGGTCAAAAATGCATACTAGCGTGAAGAACTTTCCGCAAGGGAAAGATTGTGCATCCGACACTGGAAATAATAGTAATAAACAGTAAAATACTTTGTCGGAATGAAGGGATTAACCAACTGAAATGCAGTCCATTAACGCTTTGAGATCCAGGACGTCTTTTTCATTCTTTCAATTCCTAACGATTTCATTCATAACAAGCACTGATGCACCCTTTCAACAAGAAAAACTTCCAAAGCTGCTAAATCGTCTGGCAGCAGCAAGAGTAATGCGTATTGTCTGCTGGCTACGTGGTCAATAAGGCAATCGCTTTCTAATTCGTCTAGAATACCAAATACAACAATCTAATTTACAGCAGGCAACCCAACTGGGCATATTGGACATGCAGGGACAAGGGTTCGTATCCTCGGCGGTTAAGGAAGCTCCCTAGCTCTTCCTTATTTATTTTTGGATACAGCTGGCTAATACACTTAAATCATTCTAATATCATCATACTCTGCATAAATAACGTACTAAACTACAGTATACGAAGTACAAAGGAAAGCAAACAGCAACAGACCTAATGGTCCTTTCGAGGCTGGTTGTTACAGAGAAGACTATCACTAGAATTAGATATCATAGTCTTCTCTGTAACAAGCAGCCTCGAAAGGACAATTAGGTCTGTTGCTGTTTGCTTTCCTTTGTACTTTGTATACTGTTGTTTAGCACGTTATTTATGCAGAGTATGGTGATATCAGAATGAACTAAGTAAAACAGAAGAGGAGGGCAAGGTGTAATACGCAAAACAATCGTTTAGGAAGAGGTACTAGGGAGCTTCCTTACCCGACAAATAGCCTATACGGGCCAAGCAGCAAACAAAACTGGTCCCCTGCAGTCAGTGCAGCCCGAAAATCGAACTCTGGTTCTTCCAGTGGTGGACAAGATGTGCAAACCCAGGCACCACTTGCTTCCCATGTCTACGTCGGGAACACAGTCTGAATATCCCTCCACTGTATCTACCTTCGCACATCTCATAACGATGGGACGACTGCTCTGACATTCTACTTTACTGTGCACGCATGGGTGCTCCGATAATTATCAGTGGCTGAGATGAAGACTATTCATTACCGTACTGTTTACTAAAGAAGCCGTTTTTAACCTTCTTCCAGTTTCAACCTGGGCCTCATCTCCAGCCTTCCCCACAACTCCACCCCGACCATCCCCTTTCCTTCATCTTACTCCAAAAGTCTCATTACTCATATGGCTAATCAATTACTGTTCCCTTACTCCAAAAATAATTAAGCATAAAAACAAAATTATATCCTTCCTTCATACCACATACCGGTACCAATAATATACACAGACTGATGGATAGATAGATGGATAGATACCAAATGGCCACTCATCACATGATAATAAAGTCCACCACGTATCTATAAATCATATTCCATTAAAAAAGGTACAGATAAAGGAAGTGGGGGTCACACGCCTTAGGCGGCGTGGTGCTCATCTCCGTATCATTGCCCTTTGAGCCTGTGGCGGGGTTTTCACCCAATGTCCTGGGATACACGGCCACTGTATCATCAAGGTTACCATCATTTGGCTACCGGTACCTCACCTAAGTGTTACCCAAACAAAAATATGTGTTCATAATAATCACTTTTATTTACCAAATTTCCTTTCTGTTTTGGAAACAAAATAAACATTCTTTTTAGTTTACAAAAGCAGTTGCCGTTACTCTTTGGTTGCTATAATTACACACTTATCAACTTAAAAAAAAAAAAAAAAAAAGAGTATGTGTGGGGGGGCAGGAAGTTTTGTGCTGATGTAACGGGCGCCTGGCACTTGACGTCGGAGCAATCTGGAAACCTAGGTAGGCTAAAAACGGAAATACACCCCTATTCTTTCTGAAGGTTCTCTCGACTCCCTTTGAAATTACTCACGCACCCCCTCCCCCGCCTCCAGTTTAAGAACCGTTGAGTTAAAGAGTAAAATAACACTCACCATTGGTCAGCTGTTCTCCCAGTGGTATGAGCAAGGGTACCAACACGTTCACCGCCATGGCTCATCAAACCTCACCCGTTCTTCTCGCCCTTTGGTTGGCAACCCTGCAAATGGACAAAATCATATTGTTACATTTGTAACAACAGTACGTCGTAGAATATGGAACTGGTTCTAGAACTTAGCTTTATAGCGAATGTTACTCGAGTGTCAATAAAATCGCTCAATTATCATAATCATCATCACCGATCATCAGAATCATCAGTGACTTTTTTCCCGTCTAAGAAGCGAAGTAAGACTGAAAAACAGTAAAACAGAATGTAAAAAACGAGAACTATAAAAAGCAAGTCCAGATAAATAAGCCAGACAATCCTTTACCATGGCTCCATCTCATAGGCGGTTTGTTATTCTTCCGTGGGTGGCGAATAGGGCCTTTGAGGGAACACAGTGGGAAAGGAAGAAGATGGGTTAGAATAATCTCTAGCCCGTCTACTGCACAAGTTATTACTGCAGAAAATTTTATTTTCACTTAAAGTATAGCCCTCAACAGTCAAAAGGATATCCAGGTCCCCGGTTGTATTGCTGGGTGAACAAGTGGGCGCAAATTTTATCCATGAGTCTGACAGGTTCGAGAATCGAACTGCTTGTGGTAACCAAAGTACAGTCGAAGTCACAAGTCCGCGGTACGGTGGGTGACACAATGTGCAAGACATTACAACACTGCAGCGTTTCTGTAAGGGTCCGGACACACTTTCCCCCGAAAATGTGATCGCCAAGAGGAAACGTGGTTCAGAGGTCCGTCCAACGTTCAGACTCGAAGACTGAAGCAGCACTCACCCGGTGCTTCATTTCGTTTTGTCGATCACATGTTCGGGGGCAAGTGGGTCCGGGCATTAAGACATTATTTATCAATCTGGTATGTAACAATTTCTTCATTGTAGTCAGATTATATTTTTACTGAACACAATTTCACCCCGGTGGAGTTTGGGGAATTTTGCTCCTTCTAGCACCAGACGATTTCATACATCGGAGGGTAGATCTCTTTTTCGCAAAAATGTTAATGGAATCTGTTTCTAACGCCCACACTACCAGAAGTCTATCCTAAGCTTATAAAACCGCCAAGAATTAACAGTAGTGAACTCCTTTAATTCGACGACGTATTCCAGAGCTTATTTTCCCCGAAAATTTTAACGACTTTTTGACGTGCAGGAGTTAGATACAGCCTTTTTTGACCCTTTCACTACCAGAGAACTCGCCTAAGCTTAATAAAATAGCAGGCACGTAAGACGAATGAAATAAAAAACGTCACTTGATTCAAGGAGATAAGCACTACCTTCCACCTATCCACAATGACTGGTGATTCATGTCTCTTTTAGCAAGGCTTTCTGATGTTATTTGTAGCACAAATCTACACTTTTTTTTCTCTCTCTCTCTCTTCCTTTAATATGGCGACGCAAAGTAAAGCAAATGCTCTAGCTTACTGTGCGTGGAGTTAATTTTCTGCATAAAATTAATTCCATCAGTCGTGATTTCGGCTCAGCTGAACATATCAGTGTGTTATTGAGTATTATATAAAGAGTGACAGAACTACATACCGCAGATGACTTTCTGATGGCGTGTTCTTGCATAAGCCTTGTAAAAGTCGATGTACAAAATACAGGGAGGTCCATTTATAACGCTCTCCCATTCCGCCGGCCGAAATGTGTTGCAGGGACGGTTCAGTCAACGTTATCAATGTCTACAGTACTTGCACCATTTATTCATTCCCTACACCCACCGCCACACCTTCGCCCACACCAGCAGGCTGAGTAATCCCCACAACAGCACCACATAAGTTTCTGCTGGAGTGCCATTTATGGATCATCCTGTACATATACAACACGCACTGAAAGTGTAATGTAAATTAAAAAATCAGAAAGATGTTGGAGACAGCCCTCTAAGCTGACGTGAATACGGATCCTTGACTATCGCATTCCTAGACCTAAATCACTCATGAAGATCCGCCACACACACACACACACACACACACACACACAAATGCTTGCAGTACAATTTCTACATACCATTTCGGTTTAATTTATGTGATTAAGGTACAATCAGTGAAGCACACAGACTTAAGCGTTAATGATAGGGCGTGTTTTTCCTATTAGCCTTTTCTGTGGGGAATTCAGCTTATCTAAGTGACTTTCTCCGTCTTGTGCTTTGCAACTTAAAATTTATATCAGCTGAACAACGGCAACCCATCAGGGAGGAGTGATCGTGGGATTTGACTCCCACATTTTACAACACCGATAATTATTAATTCTTCAGGCATGAGATTTTTAACATGTTTGTATATAGTTCATTTATACTATTCACCATCTTCACATCCTCAGCAAAATAAATTCAAATTTTCCTTAAAAGCAATGTCCTGATAATCTGGAAACTACTATAAGGGCCGCCATGATAAGCGTAATAACCACAGAAATGAGTTACTTGTATTTCTTATTCATATATTTACCCCTTTACAACTGATGTATACCACTTTCAGAATGTTTAACGTTACTCGTTTTTACTGAACTTGATAGCACAGGTTGAGAAGATAAACGTGTCGCAATACTGTGACGAATTAAAAACTAATAACACTGTTCCGTCCATGATCCAGGGTTAACACACGCCGCTTAGCTTCATTCAGTAGCGCTTTAACTGTATTGTAAGTGGCATTAAGCTCATCCATTGTTCTTTAAACCCATTCACAAATGCCCAGTTTATTACTACACCTTTGCAGTTGTCAGTTACCATAGGAAAAATCCATATCGTACACAGAATAAAATTATATTCGAGTGGCTCCACTAAACTGTTTTTCCTTCCTCTGTTCATCTTGAAAAAAAACAAAAAAAATGGTATTCTCGCGGGTTTACAAAACTCTTCAGCACCTCCGTTACAATTTTGCTTAAACCTTCTTTATTCTCTTAAACACTCTAATATTTTTATATTGACATAGCTCATAAAATTCAAAATAGTTGCTCCTGATACAGATGTCAATTATCCCTATTCATATTACGACTGGATCGTATATCTCGCTACAACGAAAACTGCCTGCAAATTTCAACACAAAAGTAGGGATATTTCTATTTTACCTCAAGCTGCAGTGGAAATATACCTCCTCTTTAATTTCTTAACTTTTTACTACACCTGAATGTCTTTTTCCTGGCTAATGACGCTAAGTAGTTTGATGTTAATTATTCTCGTACAGTTGATAGGAATAATTCAAACCTTTCCTTCCCATAAAAAAACATTCCACACGATCACATGACTCATCTAATGGGTCTCCTCCCTCATCTGTCACCAAGATTTTTACACAACTTCATCGATTCCAGGGGCATTTCTGTGGTCATCCAGCAGAGGGCTCTTAAAAACTTGAGGGCGTAATGACCCTAGACATCGTTACTGTCGGGGCGGTGGTTGTTGGTGTGATGATGGTGGTGAGTGGTGATGGCTTTGTTCACCGTCTCCTTTCCTGTACTGTCGGTGCTTCAGTGGTCCCTGGTCCTCTGAACTGTATTCCGTTCTAGATTAGAACAAGAAGAAGCTCTCAGAGAGTGCGATTACCGTGCCCACCACCTAGTCTAATGATCGAATATTTTTCTATGACCTATGATCTTGGACTTCGACAAATTTTTCTCAACCTGTATATTTTTTTTACTCAAAAAAAAAACAAAAGTACGGTTCCAGCCCTATGACCCTGCTCCAGGTGTACAGTAGGGACCTCAGGCTAGACTCACTGAGGCAGATGACCAGCCTACTTCCTTATATAGCATTACATTATCGAAAAACCTCCGGTCATCTCTTGGCCGTCTTTCCAACTGAGGCTTCTAATCACTCGACTTCTAGGCGTTCTTCTTCCTAACAATGATGCGTCGAATTTCTGTTTCTTGATAACCACAATCCAGGTACAGCGATAAGCTGATAAAAGTGATAACAACCATAACAACAACCAACTCCCTGAATCCAATGGCGTATTTACATCCAGGTCCTCAATTTAACTGCTGGGTTAACAGGGAGAAGAGGAAACTAACTTTGTCCAAGAGTCTGAATGGCATAAGAATTGACCGCGGGTTCTTGCAGGTGCAGGCTGGACATGCTAACCAATGCACCACGGACTCCTCTTGCCAGAACTGCATAGGAACTTTTGTCCGGAACTGTTCTTGAGGTCTCCCCTCAGTACGTTGGTTTGAGCTCCACTCCTCACTCACTCACTCACCCACTCACTTGTTCACACACACACACACACACACACACACACACACACACACACACACACCAAATTCTGCATCAGTATGTCAGTATATCTGTGAATCAATCTATTGGGCTATCTATTTATTTTGCTAGCTAGTTTGGTATCAGTCTATCAGTTTAACCATTCATATACATAACTCTATCAGTGCATCTACCCATCTCTCTCTCTCTCTCTCTCTCTCTCTCTCTCTCTCTCTCCGGTCGGGCCAACACCATCACCCTACCTTAGATAACAGGAAACGATTAGAGTTAGATAACTGTGAATATAGGAGCCTGAGAGTGTTAATAGTCACGATTAATTCAGTAGTCAGAACAACTCAGTTACTCAAATCCAACTGACACCAGACCATTTCCTTCAGCTGAAAATGTATAGAAGAAGCCTGGGTGTTAATAAATATAATACCCCCTTCCACCTCCTACAATCAACAAAGAAACACATTTCCCAGGTAATTAAAAATGTGTGAGTGAATTTTACCCACTCCCCGGTCCCCTCCATTATCTTATATCGTGCAGGCCATATTAATACTTTCTCATGTAAGATATTTTCCACGTTACTCCTTGTTATTCGGTGCCATGTTATATACTATATTTCTTTCTTAACAGAGATATGGTTTGCATAAGGGCGTACTAAGTTGCAATGTGTAAAGGGCCTACGAACCACCCCGAGCAAATCCAATATACGGGCGCACGAACTATCCAAAGTGAACCAAAATACGGGCCTATGAACTGTCCAAATACGTATATATATATATATATATATATATATATATATATATATATATATATATATATATATATATATATATATATGGGCCGTATCTCCTCACCCGTATCCAAACCCCCATCCCCTTGGAGTTGTAGCACTACAGTTTCCCGGCCTCGACATATCTCACTATATTATATTGCTCTGTCTCCTCTCGTGACTGCATCAGTGACTCTCTCATCTCTTCAGCACCTCCTTTCATGTCACACTTTCGCATGAGACTCTGCTCATATTGCGTTTTTTTCGACACGTCCTTATTCTCCTCCTCACACTTCATTTCCAGCACTTTCTTTGGTGTCTGCTTTATCTTTCTCCCTCTGTATAATCTCTCCTTGCATCCCTCTCACCCTTCTTCTTCACAGGATCGTTTCATTATTATTATTATTATTATTATTATTATTATTATTATTATTATTATCATCATCATCATCATCATGTTCTATATCAGATCGTTTCCACAGCGATTTGTTGTATATAGTGATCATTCTACCTTGTTTCCATGAGTCACGGTTTCAAGAAAAATGGGTAAGGGAAGATTTATGCATCACGATCCCCTTCTCACTCCACCAGAATCGATACTACAGTCATATCGAACCCTATAACACCCAACCCCATCAGCAAGTACAAGTTATGGACCAGTGAACTTCTATTTATTTATTCATTTATTCATTCCCTCATTTCTCTGACCTCCTTCCTCATCACCATCCCTCCCTCAGTCACCTTGGTTCGTAAACTAGGAGGCATTGTGGATATTCCTTAACACTTTTTTCTCAGCGATTCATTCCGGACATTACACTTGAATATCCTCTAGGTTGTCATTGATGCGAACTATATCGATGTTAAAATGATATCAAAAGCATACAAGAGAATGTTCAGGTGTAATATGCAAAATAAGGCGCTTGGGGAGAGATGTTACGAAGCCTCCCATGCCACTGTGAATGAGGACAGTGCTCTTTTTTCCTTAATTTGGCACAGATTTTCGTCCTTTTGCAGCTTATTTCACGCAGATCAATATCAGAATAAGACAATACTATGGCTTTACTCTCTTTCCATAGCACTTCTTCTTGACTAGCACCATTTTCTAGTGTTAATCTATAATCCAGACTCAGCATTCAAGATGGGAGGACAGCAATTTTAGGTCAAGTTGGAGAGAAAGGAGTACAGTAACGGGAAAATGCTTTGGTATAATGTGCTACTGGGCAGGTATTCTCGTCGGTTAATGAGTCCCTAACGCCTCTTCCTAAGCGATTGACGTTGCTTATTACACCTTGCTGTCCTCTTCTCTAATTCTAATTTCACCATACTCTGCATAAAAAACGTACAAAACAGTACTAGCCAGCCGTATGCAAAAATAAATCGGTAAGGAAGAGGTGTTAGGGAATTTCCTTAAGCGACGAGAATGCCGACCCTGCTGTGTCCCGCCTCACACAACCGCTGTACTAAAACTCAACCAAGGAATTTCATCTCAGCCCGTCTTCATTCCCCGAGTTAGGATTTGCCCAAACTGATTCCTGGGAAACTGTAGTTCATTCACCTTAACATGGCCCAGATCTTCGTCCTCTTGCTGCATATTTTAGTAGCTCAGTGCCAGGAAAAGATTGTGGTTCGGGTCTCCATCCTTTCCATAGCATTTCTTCATGACTTAGAATCATACTCCGGTGCCAATCTACTGTTATAACTCAGCATTCTAAGATGGAGAGATGGCAATTTTAGGCCAAGTTAGAGTAAAAAGGTATAGTTCTCTGTTCAGCTGGAAGTGATCGGAATCCAGAAGGCTATTTCAACTCTGCAAGTGCATAGTGTTGTTCTCTGCTGAATCAAACCATTTGGAAATAACTAGAACTGGATATCTGAGTTCTACCATCCTAATAAAACATCAAGTTTTTATTTTTATTTATTTATTTACTTTTTCTCCTTTTGAAAGCACAAGACTTTTCTTTGCTGAATAAACTGTGTCGAGTTAGTACGAATAAGATACTAACTTCCGCCATGGCAGTGAAAAACTTGATATATTTTTCACGAAAGTTTATAGTTGTGTCAGCCGCTTGTTGACTATTTCCCCCCCCCCCACCTCTCTCTCTCTCTCTCTCTCTCTCTCTCTCTCTCTCTTTCAACACCTGAGAGAAAGACCGTCATCGCCTGCATCTTTGACTATTCAAGTGTGCATACAAAGACCTGCTGGCAGTTCTGAATGTGTGTGTGGATGTGTCTTTCCTGTGTGTTTGTGCGTGTACTGCAGCGGTGCGAACGTATGTGTGATGTGGGCGTGTGTGCACAAAATGGAGAGAGAGAGAGAGAGAGAGAGAGAGAGAGAGAGAGAGAGAGAGAGAGAGAGAGAGAGACAGACAGACAGACAGACAGACAGTGTGTGTGTGTGTGTGTGTGTGTGTGTGTGTGTGTGTGTGTGTGTGTGTGTGTGTGTGTGTGTGTGGACTCGAAGGCAGGGGGAAGGAAATATGAGCTGACGGGGACAGTAAAGCACTGGGAAAAGAGACGGGAGGGATAAAAAAAAACAAAAAAACAACAACAAAGGATGGTAAGGATAAGGAAGGACGAGGAAGAGGGAACAAAAATATTTCTTCGACCGTGTACATGCCTCGCTCAGGGTCGCTGCCAGAACAACATGAACAGTGCCATTCTGTATTATACGTGACCAAGAACAGATCAATATTATTTTTCTGGTAAATAAATGTAAACTATTGTAACATCCCCTCCCACACACACACACATAATCAATGAGAGAGAGAGAGAGAGAGAATATCTGTGTACTGCTCAAAGGGTCATCGCCACCGTCCCTTACTAGTGTTGCAAAGGCCTAGTAGCTCCCGAAACACAAGGGGGTGATCTTCTCAAAACAACCTTTCAATCGTGTTCTTCTCCCTCTGTGAAAAAAAGAAATGAAGCCAGTCTCAGTTAATGGCCAAAAAATATTTACGTGTCGTCCAGGAAGCATGAGTGTCTTTGATGGGAGCTAGAATTTATTTATTTACATATTTATTTATATACCGCGGGAAAGAGGGAGAATTCCTTATGTCATACTGGTGGTGATATATGTAGAGAAACTGATACACAAGCTAACTCACGACGAGAAAAAATCTTAATCCAAAAAAGAAAGAACTAAAGGCGTAGACGCTGGATAATTATCTCACTCACAAAAAGCTAAACAAAAGAAACCCATATTCAATAAACGATCACTTCGAGATCACGGGATATACAGCGTTTAAAAGACTGAAGGTCGTAGGGAAGAGAACTGTCAGACAAAAGACGCTTCCATAGAGGCGACCAGTTTGCATACGAATGGCCAAGGACACAGGTTAACTCTTGTAGCTATCAGTGAGTTGGGCAGAAAAGGTTGAGAGCTTGTAGCGAGGCAGATGATACGTGATGGTGATGAGAGAGAGAGAGAGAGAGAGAGAGAGAGAGAGAGAGAGAGAGAGAGAGAGAGAGAGAGAATACTGCAACGGCGAGAAATCGAAAGAGGATAGTGAGAGGACGACAGCTGATGAAACGATAAGTCCTGAACACCACCCAGTTAACTAGAACGTATGTACTGTATGTATTCTTTAATTTGCACACCAGGGGAAGGAAGGAAGGGGAAATTCTTGTGCTGCTGTTTTCGGACTGAACCCTTCAGCACCTGGGGTCCCTCTTGAACTAAATTACACTGTGAGCCAGAAATAAGAATAAACTAAATAAAAAAAATAAGTCACAGGGCTGCAGGGGCTGGATGACACGTGAATTGAGTGCTGGGGCCAGGAATATCTTTGCCATTTCCCTCCAATGACATAGTCTCTTTCAAGCAGCCGATATGTTTTTTTTCGGCTTTGATTTTTCTAATTTGTGAAGACAGATGCAGCCTTCATTAACCCCGTCATATTAGCCTTCATTAACCCCTTCACAACTAGCCTTCGTTAACCCCTTCACTACTAGCCTTTGTTAACCCCTTCACTACTAGCCTTCGTTAACCCTTCACTACTAGCCTTCGTTAACCCCTTCACTACTAGCCTTCCTTAACCCCTTCACTACTAGCCTTCCTTAACCCTTCACTACTAGCCTTCATTAACCCCTTCACTACTAGCCTTCATTAACCCCTTCACTACTAGCCTTTATTAACCCTTCACTACTAGCCTTCATTAACCCCATCCCTACAGGAGGACAGGAAGGAGAGAAGGAAGCAGAAGAAGGAGAGGAAGGAGCAGGAGCGGAAAGAGCAAACGAAGGAGAGGGAAGGAGAAGAAGAAGGAGCACAGGGAGATGGAGGAGCAGAAGAAGAAAAACTGGGGGTTGGTGGGGAAGGCGAAGGGAGGAAAAAAATGACACAGCATCTTTGTCTTCTTTACGAGGTCTTCAGTGTTTCCCGTTCTGCTCTTTCTCCCGCTGGCCGGTCGATGGCAGAGGTGCTGAGGTCAAGGTGAGGTCTGTTTTTTTTTCTTTACACTTTTTTTTTTTTTTTTTACCTGGCCCGGGACTGGATCCGGTGAGGCATTGTTTTTGGTCGAGCTTGTTCGTTTGTCTGTTTTCTTAGCAACATTACGGAAAAACGGCTGGCTGAAATTACATGGAACTTTCAGGATATGTAGGCACTGGTCTCAGAAGAAAGAGAGTAAAGTTTGGAGGTAATCGATTGAACCTGAAAGGTCAAAATCAAGGTCACCGATTTTCAGTGGGCTGTATCTTGAAACCGGTAGAAGATAAGAGATATTTACGATTATTAGCATACAGCAACTCCCATATGGGCTTTCATTTGACACCAAGATCTTTGACCTTAAGTGACCGTGAAGTCAAACTCAAGGTCACGGATATTCAGGGGGCTATAACTCAAAACTGGTTGCAGATAGATATTTACTGTCACCAACGTATACGAAGTCATATATGGGCTTTTAATTGGTACCATGACCTTTGACCTTAAGTGACCGTGAAAAATCAAACTCAAGGTCACGGATATTCAGTTGACTATAACTCGAAATTGGCTGAAGATAGAGATGTTTACTATTATCAAGATACAGGGAGTCTCAAATGGGCTTTCATTTGGCACCATGACCTTTGACCTTGAATGGTCGGGCGAGGTTTGTTGTCCCTGGCACCACCTGTTTATGTCAGGAATATTTCTGTATGTTAATTCAGCTAAAACCAGACGATTTTATTCATCTAACTTAACTATAGCAACCTGAGAGTATTAATATGTGGTTATAGGGGTGTAAGAAAAGAAAAAGTGAAGAAAAAAGATGGCTTGAAGGTGGGAGAGAGGATTTTCTTTTCTGTGCCCGGTTCTCTGAAAAACCTGGATAGTCTGTGTGCTAAGGCCCAACAGTCTTCCCACGTGCTTCACACCTTCATATGTCAACACTTTGTTGCTAATATTCAAGGTACGTATTGGATCGCCTACATGAGAGGATTGCCTTATTACAGACTGACGCTGTGGTATTATATACGAGGGCGGGGGGATACTTCATTGGCCCATACTCTTGCAGGCTAAGGAGACTCCCAAGCATCTCTTCCTTAACGATTTATCTTCCAGACTACCCATTAATATCCTCTTTTTTACTTCTCATGTCTTTTTAATATCGACACAGATTGCATGACTAACACACAAACATATTTTAACGCAGCAGAATTAGAAATGAACCGGTAAGGAGGACGTGAGAGCAAGCTTCCTAACCACACGAGAATACCGCCCATATGACACGCCGACGGGTTTGGTGGAAGATCAGTAAAGTATGACAGAAATTCAGCAATCAGACTGTTCCCTGCCCTCGCCTGGGATCAAATTTCCGTCACCTCTGAGGATAGACCATTTCCCTCACCATTTATCCATCACTTCCTTTCCATTTGTGGCGTCATTTCTAGAGGGGGACTACAAATATCACTACTTATCCTGATATCCGGAAGAAAAACCCATTCATGAGAACCCAAAAGTCAAGACAAAGCTCCTCTGAACTGATTGTTGAGAATTTCATTAAAACAGATTTTACTGATATTTCACAAGACACGCTGGTACGTTAAAAAAAAAAAAAAAAAAAAAAAAAAAAACACCAGTCCTGAATGAAACAGTCATTGCATTCTTCAGTATGCACAGTGGGTATTAGCTCCAAACTAGCGACATGTGAACTTCTTTTGTACATAAAAAGATTAATGAGATTCAGAAAATGGACGATCAAGTCTATCCCCGTACAGAGAGAGAGAGAGAGAGAGAGAGAGAGAGAGAGAGAGAGACAACACCTCCACCTGATATACCACAGTCAACACCATCACCTGATATACCACCTAAGCTAAATTCTTTCTATTCTGCTGTTAAGTAAAAATCAAGATCTATTTGGCTTCTAACGTTTCGCGAAAACATGCCATAATATTATACAGTATAATAACAACCGTATAGCGAGGAGGGTGTTATGTTTTGCTTGACGTGTGTGTGTGTGTGTGTGTGTGTGTGTGTGTGTGTGTGTGTGTGTGTGTGTATTTCTGCCTGTCTATCAGCTTGTGAACAGTATAAGTACAACAGTTTTGATTAGATTTGGATCAAACTTTGGTGACAGGTTGAGGGTGTGCCAAATGGTATGCGCTTTTATTTTGAAGGCAACAACTGAACAGTCAAGACCACAGTGCAAGATCAGCTAAAACAGTTTTCATATTATTTAGGTCAAACTTCCTGGAAGGACAGAGCGTCAACCAAGAATGAATTGATTCCATCTGAAGAACATGGATCCTAAGGACAAGGTTGCAGCCCAAGGTCAAAGGTTCGTCCCTATAGCTCGAAGAGTTATTTGAACTGAACCAGCTGTGGGGCAGTCATGGATGAAATCATTCGGGCTGAGGTAAACGAGTCAAAAATCAACGCCACGATCAAGAATAACTGAAATAATTTGCATCCAATCTGGATCAAACTTCGTGGATGGCTTGAGGATCAGACCGGGAGCCAGTGATGTTATTAGATTAAAAAAAAAAATAATAATAGTTGTAATCAAGGTCACACTGAATGGTCAAGGTCTCTGCCCTAGGCGTATTATATGGTTCGGATGCTGCACGCAGCGAGTGCTTCTTCTTTTTATAAGTCCAAATCTTGGAATAGGCTTAACAGTCCATTACCTGAGGCTCAACATTCCTCATATGCTCCAAACACCTTCACATGTCACCACATTGATGCAAAAAACATACTGTCCATATTCAGTACATGTAAGTACTGCATCCTTCAGAGATGGAGTAATGGTATTAGCAGAGGTGTTTGCATGGCATGTTGGAGAGTCTAGTGGATGATCAGCGAGAATGTTTTAACCAATTAAGATAATGAAACTATTCTCTGCCCCAGCCTAGGATATCTCGTCTTTTCAGACAAGAGACTGCTTCTCAAAACACTCGTACATTTCCCCCCCGTGCCCGATGATGGGTGACTAACCATAGTACTGAAATGCCCTAGTTCAATCAGAGGGACACACACACACACACACACACACACACACACACACACACACACACACACACACACACACACACACGGTGGCAAGGTCGATAGAGAACTCGGGTCCCAGTCTAAGAGATCTGAGTTCAAGCCCAGCTTTGGTCCGCTACTGTGTGGGTTAGGTGAGCTCTCCCCAATGAAATGTAGCTCAAGGCACACTGTGGTAAAAGACCCGCAAGAGTTCGAAACTCTGCGGGGCATAGATTAGGCTGTCTGTCCCTTTGTGCCTACGCCTCACTCCAGCCTCAGAGAAGACTGGTAGTGTGTTGGCGCTCCTCAGAAGCAGCCAAGGTCAGCCTGTTGGCCGTCTAAGGTTATGATACTAGATTATTATGTTTATTCAGCCACTGACTGCACTGAATAAATACACCGAAAATTATTCTTATTCTTACTCTTAGTATTAAGTGGTAGGTAGGGACGCTCACCATCCACTCACTCGATGTAGTGCTATTTTCGAGTGACTGCCCTTTCCTCTCTTCCTTCCTTCTTTCCTTCCTTCTTCTGTCTTTCTTTCCTTCATTCTTTCCTCTTCTTTTTGCCTACGGATGACTCTACACTGAGTGACAAGCCAAATGGTTTCCTGTACACCAGGAAACCATTTACAACGCTGGGTGGTAACCATATGACTAAATTATGGCGCCTTGTGGTTTATGGGTTATCAAGGCGCTCCAATTGGATTGAGTCTGTGCAGGTTTATATCCAAGGGATGGCTGGGGTTTATTGCTCATGTAATGCCACTCAGGGGATGAGTATGGCCGGTCACTCTCACCTTAAATGTCACGACCAACTTGCCTAGTCCAGGGCTCTTACGCTCCTCACAGGGCAACACAGGATTAGATGATGATTATGATGATAATGATGATGATTATCATGATCATGATCATCATCGTCATTATTATTATTATTATTATTATTATTATTATTATTATAAACAGGCGCTCGTAAGCAAGCAAGCAAACAATTAAGCTGTCTCCGTCTGTCCACAACACATCCCGTCACACACACACACACACACACACACACACACACACACACACACACACACACACACACACACGCACGCACGCGCAAACATCCCGTCTCCTTCCACACGCAGGTTGAAGTCGTGAAGGGCAAGGAGTGACAGCAAGGTCCCACTCTACTAGTGATCCTAAAAGTAAGTGATTCTATAGTCAGTCGATTTTTACTTGACACAACTAGACCACTCCCACAATTTTACCAAGTTATAGTTTCATGGAATTTTTTGAGCCTTAGCTTTGAGGTAAGAATGATTCCCCTTGGTTACTAGTCAAATCCACCGATCATTCTGACTACACTCGGCCATCGAATGAGCTGAATGGGTTTAGGGATTTTCGGCAGGTTAGAATAAACGGTCTATAGTGTCCATATGCCTAGACGACAATCTGGGGGCTTCATATATGTAGAGAACGATGTGGTGCGAAAATAATAACTACAGTGCTCTTGATGAAACGCACATTCATCCATGCTTTCCATATTCAGCGTTCATTTCTACACCGTTCGTTGGATTTCGTTGTCATCGCATAATTCAGACTGACTATGCCTACGTCTGTGAAAGCTGTATTGTCGTCAGCTTTGGGGGCTTCGTAACACCTCTTCCTTAGCGACTTATGGGGTGGTTCATATATAGCACTTCACTAGAAACTCAACTAATGGGATCTCTCGTATGTTGTGAGAACGGCGAAGTCTGCTGGTGTGGGCGTGGGTGTGGCAGTGGGAGTAGGAAATAAACAACCGATGCAGGACACACAGCTGCCTGAGCCGTTCACGCAACACAGGAAATCGTCTGGCGGAGTGGAAGTGGAGAGCTGTGTACAGACCACAGTGTATACTGAGCATTACACCTAATTTTCTTTCGTGGCTGTCATTCATATCCTGATCGAGAAGGCCTGCGTAAATGTCAAAAAAAAAAAAAAAAAAAAAAAAAAAAAAAAAAGATAATCACTCTCAGGATGTTTTGACTCACTCTCAGTTGAATAAAATAATCTAGTGTTAATTGTAATGGAGGGCTAGATTTATCTCGATTTGGAGAGGGTTAATTTGGACTATATTAACATTTACTATATTAACTGCCATGACCTACTCGCAAATAAATAAAATCGTCTGGCGTTAGTTGGAATAAAATATTTGAGTTAGCCTGGCCATGAGAGGGTTAATGGCAAAAAGTATTGACATTCTCAGGCTTCTGTGACTCACCATTAGCTGAAAAAATTATCAGAGGCCCCCATTCTTGTCGGATGAGGAAGCTCCCCAACACCTCTTCCTTTGACTAACGCAAGAAAGCCTTGGTTTAATCACGCTTGTTCTAATGCTGTCCGCAACAAGGAGAAGGCCTACAAAAGGTACCGGAGCCAACCCACCCCTGAATCACATAATCTTTACGTTTCTGCCCGGAATCGTGCTAAGTCTGTTCTTCGCTCTACTAAAAATAATTTCATCCATACTAAATGCTCTCAACTCTCCAACTCGAATTCTTCCCGCTCCTTCTGGCACCTTGCCAAAAATCTTTCTAACAACTTTATCTCATCATCCTTCCCTCCTCTTTTCTACTCTGATGGTTCTGTAGCTATTTCTTCTACTGATAAAGCAGATCTCTTCGCACAGACTTTCTCCTCCAATTCCACCTTAGACGATTCCGGTGCTGTTCCTCCATCACTTCCCCCCTCTGACTTCCTCATGGCTGACATTAAAATTTCTTCAGTTGATGTATTTTCTGCCATTACTGGCCTCAGTACTAACAAGGCATATGGGCCTGATGGGGTCCCTCCTGTTGTTCTCAAAACTGTGCTTCTGTGCTTACACCCTGCCTAGGCAAACTATTTCGCCTTTGTCTGTCAACTTGTACCTTTCCTTCTTGCTGGAAGTTGCTCTCATTCAGCCAGTCCCAAAGAAGGATGACCACTCCCAACCCTCCAACTATCGTCCAATTGCTTTAACGTCCTGTGTCTCAAAAATTTTCAAGTCAATTCTTAACAAAAATATGTTAAAGCATCATTCCTATCACAACCTTCTTTCTGATCGTCAGTATGGGTTCCGTCAGCGACGACGCTCCACTAGCGATCTTCTCACCTACCTTTCAGACTCCTGGTCATCCTCCTTTCGGGACTTTGGCGAAAGCTTTGCCATTGCACTTGACATCTCAAAGGCTTTCGATCGAGTCTGGCATAAATCTTTAATTTCCAAACTGCCCTCCTACGGTTTCTATCCTTCTATCTGTACCTTCATCGCTAGCTTCCTTTCTGGTCGTTCTATAGCTGCTGTCGTAGACGGCCATCGTTCTTCTCCCTAGATCTATCAACAGTGGTGTTCCTCAGGGCTCTGTCCTATCTCCAACTCTCTTCCTTTTATTCATCAATGATCTTCTAAGCTGTACATCTAACCCTATCCACTCATACGCTGATGACTCCACCTTCACCTTTCCATTCGGTTCCCTAACGCCCATCTCAACAGTTACTTCAAGAAACAAGGGATGAGGCTATGGCACACCTTATGTCTGACTTGGCTCATATCTCTGACTGGGGTAAAAATAATATGGTTGTCTTTAATGCTTCTAAGACTCAGTTCTTACACCTATCAACCCACAAAATCTTCCACAGGTATACCCACTAATGTTTAATAATATTCAGATTAATCCTGCATCATCCTTGAACATGCTTGGGGTTTCATTTACTCGGGACTTATCTTGGAAAGATCATATTACATCTCTTGTAAAATCTGCTTCCAAGAGATTGGGTGTGCTAAGCCGACTCCGCTCTTTCTTTACCCCTGCACAGTTGTTGGCTCTATACAGGGGTTTTATCCGCCCCTGTGTGGAGTACAACTCTCATGTGTGGGGAGGCTCCCCACATACAGCTCTTCTCAATAGGGTGGAGTCAAAGGCTTTTCGTCTCATTAACTCTCCTCCTCTTACTGACTCACTTCAACCTCTGTCTCTTCGCCGCACTGTTGCATCTTTATCTCTTTTCTATCGCTACTTTAATGGTCACTGCTCCTCTGAACTGTCTGCTTGCATTCCTCCACCTCTACGACGGGCGCGTAGCACCCGTCTGGCAGCAAACTCTCATCCCTTTTCTGTCCAACTCTCTAATGCAAGAGTTAACCGTTACTCCCAGTCTTTCATTCATGCAACAGGTCAGCTCTGGAACTGTCTCCCTCTGTCTGTATTTCCTCCTGCCTATGATCTCCAGTCTTTCAAACGCAGTGTGTCCAGGCATCTCAAAATGATCGGATCTTGAATTTGGCTCTCTATTGTATTTTGTTTTTCTCTTGGAGGGAACTGTTGCTGCGGGCTCATGGCCTTTGGTTCCTTCTTCCTCGCATAAAAAAAAAAAAAAAAAAAAAAGCGATTTATTTTGCTTACTATACGTTACTATCTTATTTTGTGTTTTTAAGTCATTCTAATATTGTCAAACTTTGCATAAGTCTGTCTAGCTATCTATCTTAGCCAGACGGCATAATCCCGTATGGGGTGGCCGTTTGACTTATGAGTTAGTTGTTTTACGGGGAGGGGCACTAGTCGCCCGCCAACCTACTTGTTGACACAATAGGGAACACGTATGGGTTGGTTATATGGTTACGTTGCAGCGCTGTAAATGGTTCCCTGGATTGCAGGAAACCATTAGGGATGTCACTCAATGTAAAGTCACCTGTACAGGAAAGAAGACCTATAAAAAGTGGGAGAAAAAATGGGAGAAATAGGAAAAGAGGGGGGCAGACACTGAAACAGAATGATAAAGGTGAAGGAAGAAGCAGGCAGCGTTACGTCAAGTGAGTGGATGATAGGGCGAAAAATAAATCGCTGAGGAAGAGATGCTAGGGAGCCTCCTTGTCTGACGGGAATACGGGCCTGGTGTTCGCTGGATACAGTACTAGAGTTGTCCCGACCACTGGAGGGTTAACGCGCCGTATTCAGGCTAAACCAGTGAGGAGGAGGTGCTAGGGGATCTTCTTAGCTGATGAGAGTACGAATTTGTAAGTGATTCTCAAAGTGAAAGATTCTAAAAGTTGGTGATACTAGGATAAGTGACTCTACGAAGTATACGTGATTCCGGAAGTTATTAGAAAAGTTAATTTATTACAACCGTGATTCTAAGTGATTCCAAATGTTAACTGAATCCGAGAATGATTATAGGAATTAACTGATTCCGATTGTGATTCTAACTGATTCTACGTGTTAAATGATTCCGGGAGCGATTCTTACTGATTTTTAAAGTTATCTGATGACGATTGAATGAGTTACGTGATTCTAAAAGTTAATTACTTTGAAAGTGATTCTGAAAGTGATTCTAAGAATTAACTAACTATAAGTGATTCAAGAAGTGATTCTAACAATTTACTGACTCTGAAAGTGAATCTACTTCTTAGCTGATTCCGTTATTGATTCTAAAAGTGATTCTTAATGTTAATTGTCCCTGAAAGTGAATCTGAAGGTTATTTATTTTCAAAAGTGATTCTCTACCTTAACTGATTCAAAAAGGATGTAATTCAAAAAGTGATTCTAAGTTACTTGACTGTGATAGTGATTCTAAAAGTGATCTTAAACAAACTGACTCCGAGAGGGATTGTAAAGGTTAACTGATTCCAAAGGTGACTATAAATCAATTGACAATAAAAGTAAGTGATTTTAAAAGTACCTGGAAAATTGAGTGCTTCTAAAAGAAACCGAAAAATTAAGTGATTCTAAAGTAACTGAAAAATTAAGTGATTCCAGAAGTAACTAAAAATTAAATGACTGTAAAGGTCACTGAAAAAAAATATCGATTCTGAAAGTACCAGAAAATTAATTGATTCTAAATGTACCTGAAAAATTAAGTAAATGTCTTTTGATGTTTTTCAGTCTGTGTCTGTTTGTCCTTTCGTCTGTCTGTCTGTCTGTCTTGTCATGTGTCTCTGTCTGTCAGTCTGTCTATCTCTGCTTATCTCTATCTATCTCTGAGTGTGTTTTTATCTATCTCTATCCCTGTCAGTCTGTCTATCTCTGCTTATCTCTGCCTATCTCTGAGTGGCCGCATTTTACAGTATCTATCTCTGTTTCTGCTGGTCTGCCTACCTCTGCTTATCTCTGTCTGTCTCTAAATGTCTGCTATCTGCCTTTTTAATCTCTCTCTCTCTCTCTCTCTCTCTCTCTCTCTCTCTGTACCACTATCTTCCTCTCTGGCTGTCTGTCGGTCTCTCTCCGTCTTTCAGTAAATGTGCATGTTTCTGTCTGCCTTTCTCCATCTTTCTGTCTATCTGTCTATTCCTCTCTGTCTGACGTGTTTGACTATCTTTGTATTTTTTAAGATGTTTCTCTTTTTACTGTATTGGTCTAACCCTCGATATTTCTGTGTGTGTGTGTGTGTGTGTGTGTGTGTGTGTGTGTGTGTGTGTGTGTGTGTGTGTGTGTGACTCATTATCTCTGTCTCTGTCCGCCTCTCTGTCTGTCTATCTCCCTGTTTGCCGGCCTGCCTGTCTGTCTGTCTCCTTATCTGTCTGTCTGTCTTTTCTGTCTGTCTGCTGCTCTCTCCATCTGTCTGTGTCTTTATTCCTGTCTGTCTATTCCTGTCTTTCAACCTATCTGTCTTTTCATCTACTTGTTCCGTCTCCGTCTGCCTGTCTCAGTATGATCGTTCGTCCAGTCATCTAAACATCTCCATTTGCCAATATAATTCTATCTGTGTTTATTTATCAATTTGTTGTTTTATCTATCTGTCCGTCTGTCCCTTTCTATCGGTCTCTATCTGTGTCTATCTGTCCGTCCCTGTCTGCCGATTTGTCTTCTATCTGCCTGCCTACCTCTATTAGTCTGCCTGTCTTAGTCTGTTCATCTTTCTGTGTATCCCTGTCTTTCTGTGCCAATCTGTTTCTTCTCAGTGTGTCACGATCATAATCTCCTGTACTGTATGTTAATAAAAACCGGTTACGTAATGAGTGAATACATCAGACAAGCATACAACATTCGGGCTTCTGTCCTTTGATTCCTCCTTCCTTGCATAAAAAAAAGACACAAGTAAAATGCAATATTCTCTTCGATATCATCAAGACTTTCTTTCATATTGTAACTTCTACCTATTTAGGCAGTGGTGTCCCGCGATATTAACCCATCGCGTGCCAGTGCCGATTTAAAACGGTCTGACATTATTCCGCTGCCAGTGCCAGTGCCATTTTAAAATGGTTTAAAATAAAAAACTTCACTGTGACCGCATTTTCCAAGATTCGTTGGTAAAAACTGGCAGGCATGTAAGGTAACTGTTCCTCTACCATCCCCCAGGCTGTCGAGGCCATATACTCACTTGCTCCCCCCTTCATGCTCGCTCTGCCTCACTCTGCCTGTGTGCCTCACCCAGTGCTGTACATAGTGAAGGCATTTTGTAAATATTTTCATGTAAGTGTAAGTTGTAAATATTTTCTTGCAAGTGTAAGGACTATATAGTGAAGTCAAGTTGTAAATACCTTCCTGTAAGTGCCAGGACTGTATGTAATGAGGTCAGGTTGTACCTATCTTCAAGTAAGTGTAAGATAATGCATTCACAGTGAGAAAGACACGCAGATTGTGATAGATGCTGAAGTAATAAGTAATCAGAAATGTGTACTGAACATCGCTATACCTTCCCAGCATAAATATCTGAGTATACCTTACATAGAAAACGGCTGTCTCTCATGTACGTGGTGAGCGTGAGAGTGGCTATACCTGTACACGAGTATGCAGGACTCGATAGAAGTCATTTCCGAGCCTTGGTGAGCATTTTAATGGTGAAATTCAGTGTTTCCACATCAAAATCTATCATTTTCGCCAAAAAAAAAAAGGTAGAAAAAACGGCCAGCACGCGGCAGGTTAAAAAAAAAAAAAAAAATTCAGGAGGTTGTTCTAAGGCTAATTTGTGTGAAAAACACCATATAAACATAGGTTCAGTTCTCAATCATTACCAAGCTACATTTACTAAAGACCTTATTGGATGGAAATAGTCTCCCTTATAATTAACCCCTACCATACAGGCTGAGACTGGGACTCACGTTATATAGCATTTTTAACTGAAAACTAACCCTTCAGTAACATCTTGGAGTTTCTAAAAAAAAAAAAAAAAAAATCGCGGGACACCCTGTAGCCTATACGCTTGTCTCTCTCTCAGCCCCAGTGCCCCGCAGACACCTACCCAGGGGTGATGCTGGTTCTTTGTTGTCTCCATGACTTGATGACTCATAACAACCACGCTGACAGCAGAAGTACAGCGGACTGTAACCATTCAGAGATTTTAAAGCAGTCACGGATCGTCTGCTGGAGGTAGGCTACAGCTTCAAAGGTAGGGCTGCTGGTGGCTGGTTTTCTCCCTATCCTCTCATTGGGGTTCTTGCAGAGCCCCGAGTAAAATTATGGAGCCTGATTCAATTTGAAACTCATATTCTTGAATCGAGGACATGTTTTTGCAACTGAATACTACCTACTGGATTCAGCTCCCACTGATTCCCTCGTGGGCAGGAGTGTTGCTGTCTACTTCACTGGAACTAAAAGAAATACTTGAATATTCGAAGGCAATCCTAAGTGCCAAAGGGCTTGCCTAATACCTGATTTAGGGCTAATTTTTTCTGGTCTAGAAGAAAGTAGGAAGTACGGTACTGGGTTTCGTGGGTGTGGAGAGCTTGGGAAGGAGGCAATTTTTCTCACAACACATGTGCACTGCCGTGATCACTACACTTTTAGACTAGACAGATTAATATAAGACTGCTTGTAAATGATTTGTTACAGTATAGTGCTTTGCATTTGTTTACACTTTTGTGGCTTCCATTTCAGACATGAGGCGTGGCGTGGGCTTCTTCCTCCCAACCTTGTGTCTGACCCTGACGCTGACGCTGCTGTGTGTTCGGAGCGGGACAGGTGAGGGTGACTCTGGCCACCCAGAATATACTCTAGTCTTTGGTCAGGGGAGACAGAAAACCAGTCATGATGTTCTCACTGACAGTCATTTGTCACTTCACCAACCTGGTTTACTGTCCACCTCAACAACCCCAAACCAAGGGAAAGTGAAAGAAGAACTGGCCACCCTGAGACACCACGAACTGTATTCAACTTTCCCTCTGCTTTCCCGTCAGAAGAGAAGTCACAGTAATGGGAGCTCCTCAACGTCATCCCTTTCCAGTACCAAGGTGCTTCATCCTTTTCTCCCCCATCATTTCTACCTGTGTCACCACCCACCTCTATCATTTTCTGAGGACTTCACTGGTCATGATAAAGGGTCCTGTGGTGGAGAACCCTTTCAATTTTATATTGTTGTCACGAAAATTTGTACCAGTATTTACTCGGAACTGTTCCCTGGTGAACTTGTGACCATTAGTTTTGGAGACAATGTAAATTATCCTTTTGGTGTGGTTAATAATGAGAATTATAGAAGTGTTTGTTTACCTCTGATTAGGCTGTATTATCGATGCGATGATTTGTATTATATTACTATCTGTAGGGATGCTGGTTTGATTTTTATAAACCCCTACACTTGTCCTTCCTCACACTTGTCTGGGGATTCACTTAAGTATTTTGCTGCTTATGTCTACCGGTATTTGGTGGAAGAGAATGCGATGGGTATGAGATTGTTTTGTGAGGGGATTTGCTGGGTCGAGATCAAACATGTGGCAGGAGTGTCAGTTAGAATCTTTGCTAGAACTGATCCAGTGACTGGAGAAAACTTATGTAAGCTCCGTCAAATACCACTTAGTGACAACGAGAAAAATATAAGCGCCTACCGCAGTGCTAACTCGCTCTGGCCCAGCTGTTATATTTTCCATGAAGTAACGTGGTTCGATGACCCCAGTGCTCACGGCCTCAACCCTCTCTGGAGCTACCTGTCCACATCGTGTCAGGTGGTGGAGGCGCTTCTGATCGTACTAGTGGGTTGTGTGGCTGCCGGTGGGTTGGTGGGCAACCTCCTGGTGGTGGGGGTGATGATGGCTGGGGGTCACAGAGGGGAGGAGTCTAGCATCTTGCGTACCTCCCTGGCTCTCGCTGACTTCATGACTGCAGCCTTCGTGGTCACTCCAGCCTTTTACTGCCACCTCCAGCCTTTCATTTATCCACCAGAACCCTTTAAGACGAATTTTAGCGCTGCTTCACATCAAATTAATCCTCCTGATCTGGTTGTGTATGACAGTGGTGTGCCTTTATTCCAAGGTCTAGTGCTCACGGTAGCCATCATTGTGTCACTGCTCACTCTGACGATTCTCAGCTTTGAGCGCCTTATCATCACCACCAGACCCCTGCAGTACAACAGGTTCTTCTCAGTTCCAAAGGTTCTTATTTTCATCATCTTAACTTGGATTGACGGAATTCTTGCAGCAGTTCTCATTTCCTATGGACCCTCGGGTCTTCAGGCATATTATACTCCTGTATTGAAGATTGTCGTAGCAAGGGCTCTTCATGACCCAGGAAGGGCAGTTCTCATATTTGCTTTCATTCATGTAGTTGTCTTCGGCCTGACTGTCGCTATCACCATTATTCTGTCCATCACTGCCATTATAAATTTCTGGGTAGAGGAAAAACGAGTTAAGGCAGAGTGGAAGAAACTCAATATGCGGGTAGTTGGAGCTGTGGAACCCGTAAAGCGACAGAAGCGCTATATTCTCATCACTCAGTTGCTGATGACATTGCTCTTCCTCTTTTCCCTCTTACCACGGTGTATCTTAACTGTTCTTTTTAACTTACTGTATGAATGGGATAGGCTGCATATTATTCGAAGTCATTTGCACCTTTTGGACTATATATCCTGGTGGACGTTGTTAGGAGGGTCAGCCTGGAACCCGTGGGTGTATAACATGCGTGCTCATCAGTTTCGCGAGGACACAACCGCTTTCCTGCGCACCCTCCTGCCTCTGTCCTTCCGTGGTCCACCTACACACTGACTCCTCACCTTCTTTACATCCGGCTGTATACCTATTAATAATAAGGCTATTTATTCTACTTTGTTGACGGTCTTCTTGCAGACAGAAAAAGCTATAAAAGTGTAATATAATCCGGAAACAAAATTAAAACTTATTTTTCCGGTATTATACTATTTACCTTGTACTGCATAAAGGATATGTAACAAGAACAATACAAGATTGCAAACCTCCGCCAAGGCGGTGATGATATCTTGCAATTTTGTGCAAGCACTGGAGGCATTATTTATCAAGTCTGATGCAAAAATGAAATTGCCATTATCCCTCAATGGTAAAGAATTCGTTAAAAAATTCCTGGATCCGGATGATGAGCCGGATCACCACCACAATCTAATAGATTGTTCCTTAGGCCATACCCTATCTTAAAAAAAAAAAAAAAAAAAAAAAAAAAATCCGTTCATAACTTTTTGAGTAACCCTGCTAGCAGACAAACAGAAAAACAATCCAATGCCGGCAAAAACATAACCTCCTTGGCGGAGGTAATAATTATGAATATATGTGTCTGAGATTCAGTTCTCTAGATGTGTGACTGGACTGCACTCTCCACGGGTCTTGTTCTCCTGGGTTCAGTGTAATGACCGAGAAGAAATTTAACAAACTGATCATGGTCAGAAGAGGGAGGGGAGGAGGGGGATCGAACCCCAGCCTCTCCCTCTCTCAGTCCGTCACGTAACCACTAAGCCAGGATGAATACGTCTCTTGAATATCCAGTCATTTGGGTTTTATATAATTCAGTACCGTCGGAAGTTACCAAGCATCTCTTCCTTACCAGTTTATTTCTGTTTACTGTACAGTTCCAGACAATGATATGACTCTACGTATCTCTCTAACAGTGATAAAACTCTTACATATTATCCAGAAAAGATGTATTGAGATCTAATGATACCATCCATGGGTTTCGAAATATATCACTCACCATCTCGTTTTATATATTGCTGATGTGAACAAATAATCTTGTCTGCATCGGTACAGGTGTATACTCGTCCAGGATAAACTGCTGGGGTTTATCAAAGGGAGAACAGTAAATTTTCGTTATAAGCTGTCTCCTCTGATGTTCTTTTTTCGTAATACAGTGCGCAGCAAAATAAAGAACTAGAATAGCCAAACCATTTTTTGCTTAACCCTTGGGAACTCTAGGCTTAAAAAGAAACAACAATGGTCTAAGATGATCGTTATGAGGTATGAGGTCATTCTGTGAGTTTAACTTTGTATTAATAAAGAATTTTGAAACTTTGAAAAAAAATCTCAGCTTAAGAATCTTTGCAAATACAACTCAAATCCCTGGTAAACATCGCCGAGCATCCAGGTAAACACAGGGAAGATTGCTGGAGCCGCCCTGGGGACTCCATTCTGGCCCAGTTCTCACCTGGTAACAAGTGACTCTAAACTCTCCTATTACACATAATGCTGATTTGCCAGTTTTCCCCAATTTGTAGAACCAGTTGTCTGAAAAATGTTATCATATGGTGAAATACATCCCATGCTACTACTACTACTACTACTACTAAAAGGAAGTAGCTATTGGATTTAGTGTTTACTATTACATCCATTTACTGTCTAGGGTAAATGTAATCAGACAAAAGTGTGCAAAATATACCAGCCTCGTGATGAGGGAAAAAAAAAAAATGGTCAGAATTTGGTGGAAGGACTAGAGGTCGGGCAAGAAAACAGATTCAGCTTTCACGACAATGCCAAAAGTCAAGGTCACATGGCAACGTCAACTTATGTTTTTTGTTACTATCGCATCCTTCGCCATCAACAAACATCCTGGAGCTAAACGTTTCCTCCCTCCCTCCCTCTCTCTCTCTCTCTCTCTTTAGCCATCGTCCTCCCACCTCTCTCTCTCTCTCTCTCTCTCTCTCTCTCACATCCTGAGGCTCCTCCAACTCCTGCATTGCTTCTCATCATACTGTTCAGCTGCGTCAACTTTCCTTCTAAAACTCTTTCCAGCAAATTCCAAACGATTTTACTCTGAAATGACTCAGATGATTTTGTTCAACTTAGGGAAGACTTCTACTAGTGAAGGGGTTATGAAGTCTACATTTAACCTCTCCAGTTCGAAAAATCGCTCCTGTACTGAATATAATCGTCTGGTGATACTAATCTGGCGACACTAATAATAAAGAGACGTCTTCTGAGTGAAAGGCAAGATAATTTGGCGTAAAGCATCCAAAGTCGTCTGTGTCAGCTAATGTTGGGACCTCAAATGACCTACCGGTGACCTCAAATGAGCTCTGATGTCAACCTCACGAAGCCTATGTCCGAACTGGAGGTCGTGTGAGTCTCCATGCTAAAAACTGGGCTGCAGGGGTAACCGGTGTTACCCGGGACCAAAAGGCGAACACTCAACCGATGACCTCAAATGACCGATATCTGAATTTTGACCCCCAGAAAACCATTCTTCTGTCACTCTGCTTCAGAATATATATGGGTCTGGGGGTCTCTGGCCCTTGGTTTGGGCGTGATTGAAGGACAAACAAACAAACAAAGCGGCTCTTTTATATGTATAGATATATAATACAGGTAAATGTTGGAGGCAGGCGGGAACTCCCATCATCCAGTCACACGATGTAGTGCTGTCTATTCCTCCTTCATATTTATCCTTCTCTTTCTGTGTCTGTGCTTCTCTCTTCCTATTTCTCACAGCCTTCCTGTCACTATTTATTACTTTTCTTTATACATCAGGTTCCTCAGCACTGACTGACAAACCAAATGGTTTCCGGCACCTCATAAAATCAATTACAGTGCTTGATGGTAACCATATTGCCAAGTAATGAGGTAACGTGGAGCCTGCTATGGTGCCCCTGTTAATAGAGTGGATAGACGCAAATGCGGCGTCCACCCAGGAACTAAACCTACACACTGATCCCCGCACCTTGCTATGGTGAGGCGCTGTCAGCCGTTGGGAACATCGGCTCACTGCATGTGACGGCCCTGCAGGTTGGGGGGGGGGATTGTTTTATTGCGATTGATGGGTGCTCCAGATCAGACAGACTGGGGTACCAAAGCAACAGCAACAACAGGCGAATGTGAAGGCAGCATTCAGATATACACGTGAGGATGTGGTAAGCAATAGGATGAGAACATTTATTTGGTCACCATTGGAACTTGCTGTATGGAACCCTAAAACAGTTATGCAGGACGCTAACTCTAAAATCACACTAGCAAAACTGAAGAAAGTGTACTGTACAGCCACGAGATAGTTTTAAGAAGGCACTGAAAAAGTTGCACTGACATTCCTGGAAAGAAAGAAGAGCAAGAGGGAACGTGATAATGTTGTACGTGCAACAGGAAGAGGACAGTGAGAAAAATAATTACATAACTACTCAGATTTCGACAGCCAAGAGGGCTAAGGTCAAAACTGCCTAATATATGTGATAAAGATACAACGACATATATTTTTCCAATGACAGTACGTGACTCATGGCCAAAAGAAGTTGTGTAGTCTATACCAAATCTGTTCATAATCTTAAAGAAATATATGATAAAATACCAACAGAAGGCCGGACATACGAGCCAGACACAATCCTATGAACCTGCAATTAAGAAAAGATAAAGAACACCCGTAAGTTAACCAAATGCTAGAAAAGTAAGGTGAGTTTAGTGGAGTGTCCGGTGCAAGTCGGTGTGTATGATGAGGGATTACAATATGTATAAAAGAAGGATAGCCTTTTATCTTAGAATGACAATCCACATATGTCACCCTGGAATTTAACGAGATAAGAATAATTCGACAGCATAGAAATGGCTGGCATCAATCGCTCTTGTTCTAAACTGATCAGGTGAGAAAAGCCATCAAGCAAGAAAAAACATATCGCTAAGCAGACTTATAAGACATGGTTTCAGCTCACTCTCTAATCCAACATCTGGATGGAGGGAAGACGCAGCCAGGGTTTCACGCCAGACGAAGTGTTCATGCGTTGGATCGAAACTTTGCTAAACACCAAGAGGAACAATGCGTAATGGCACTGTTACTCAAGTGTCCTTAAAGCTTCCATCAACTAAGAAAGTGTCATCGTTCGGTGTGAAACCCTGGCTACGATCTCCTTGCGACCATGGGTAGGGATAGAGGGAGAGAATAAGCTATGACTCACGGCCTTACGGAAATCGTGGAAGCAGTACCGACGTCATCCTCTCCGGACAGAAACAATCAGTAATATTCCTGTAATTTTTAGGACACTGAGTACAACGCATATCTCTCCGGGACCGAAACAGAAATCATGACTCACGACCTTACGGAAATCATGAAAGCACTACCGACATCATGCTATCCGGAGAGGAACAATCAACAACATTCCGATACTGTCAGGGCATTGGATACAACGCATACCTCTGCAAAACTGATCGATGAATACAGGGTGGACCCTACAAATCAGTCTGTGAAAGCCAACCTCAGCCTGAAACTTTTTTTTTTTTTATTATAAGTAGAACTGTTTACCTTGAACTTTAAATACTTTCACCAGCTACAGTCAGATAACCTCTAGTCTGTATTGGTATCCCCTGAATTATTATGACCCTTCCATTAGTGTTTGTGCACTCGGGTGGAGACACACAGGCAGACGGACACACCGGCGTAAAAAGATGAACACCTTGACCTAACACTCGGCTGGAAGAAGCGCAGTCTGTAAATAGAAGAAAAGTGCGAGGGGGGAAACAGCCACAAAATCTTTTACTGGAGCGCCTGAGGTAACGGGGGAAAGAAAAACGTGTACAAACCACGCCACCAGAATAGTCAATGAGAATGTGGCAGAAGCGAATCTAGAGATATTTTTTGCCAGACGTATCAACAGGGGGGAAAGAGTTACCTTAATTTGGTCAGACCATTTCACTCAGCAACCGAGAGAGATGATTCCCTTGTCTGTCTGTCTCTCAGTATATCTGTTTGTCGACTGTATTAAGGAAAACTTATTTTTTATGGGACAGTTCCGATTGACTCAGGGATGAAGTATTTTCATTCTGTGATTAAGAGAATGACCAAGCAAAAATAGAGCTTAAAAATCATTAAGCATCAAAGTGCTATCCTCATCGAACGAACGCAGCTAAGAGGTGGCAATGCTTGTGCATCCCAGTCATTAATGCTATTCTAGTCAGGTGCAACCATACTAAGTAGGATTACCGGCACAACCTTCCCTTTAAACCATCATAACAAGTCCTATTAACACATCACACAACACCGCAACCAACAGCATATAACACCGCATTCAGTTCCTTAGCACCACGCAACACCACATCCAACCACACAACGCCACACAACACACAAGACCACAACCAGCCACACAACACCACATTTCCAGGACATTTTGTAGTGAAGGTTTGGTATATGTCTGCTCTGATCCTCACTTGTGAAGAAACAGATTAATGACAACCGGGTGAGGGAAGCCGACTGCCTGTTGGCTGCCTCCCCATGCCAGTGCAACCGACTAAGTCAGCCAGAGGAGGTGACCTGCCCCCTGGCAAATGCGATTAAATAACTGAATAATAGCAATAACGTGGTCGCTGGTGTATCATAACACACATATAGTTTCAGCATCAACTCTTGCCCTCATCAGTGGAGAATCAGAGATTTATAAAGTCTTTGACAAAGTCCACCCACATATAATATTGCGGTTGTTTTCACTAAGTACCGAAGATCCAGACACTCACCACTCCTTACTGTCAGCTAAGTGACAAGTAAAGAGGTTACTCACAAGACCCACACGCTGATATGGGAGTCGACACGTTCTAGTTTACGCTACTCCGATGTTACGTGACCAGCTTGGTGTCTGCTGCAGTGACCTCTGGCGGTTATGCTCCAGACAAGGATCAATGAACACCGCAGGGGGCCAAGGTGACTAAGAGCGGAGCGAGATGACCACTGCGGGACTGACAGAAGTTACTGGTGCCTATAACGTGGCCATCATCCTGTTCCTGCATTTCCGCACCAACAGACGACCACCATGACATAATGACCTCAATTTCCCACACAACTTCCATCATTGTCATCACTGTGTGTGTGTGTGTGTGTGTGTGTGTGTGTGTGTGTGTGTGTGTGTGTGTGTGTGTGTGTGTGTGTGTGTGTGTGTGTGTGTGTGTGTGTGTGTGTGTGTGTTATTTTAACTATTCCCAGAGGCGTTGCTAGGACTTGGCACACGAGCCCCGAATGTACTGGGGTTGAAACTCAAGTCTTAAACTTACAACAGTAACTTTACGTTCCACGTTCTAAGTTAGCGCTCCTTAAAATGGTAGATGATTCCTTTGCAGGGGATTTCGCCTGCACTGAGTAATACCGTCTGGTAACAAGAACAAATTTATCGTACTGATGAGGTTAACATCAAGCCTGCATAAATAACAAATTGATTTTAAGTAGATATAAGAAAAAAAAATAATGTCACAAGGAAGGAGTGCAAAGACGACTCCTACACCAACAGAAACCCCGACCAAAGAGTGTCACATGCTGAGAAGGATATAATAAGAGTTGGTCATTAGCCTCTTGTCTTAGATGACGTGTTTTTCAGTTTTTTTGTTACCGTCATTTCCTTACACTCCATTAATGATATAGCGTTAGTGGTGTAGGGGTTAATGAAGGCGACTCGTATACCCAGTTCCTTAAGTCCGAAACGTTTCTCTGTAGCCGGAAAAAAATCGTCTAACAGTAGCAATGATATAAGTTACGCAATTGGAGTGACGTAGTTGAGGCATAAAGATACGAATCTCAATCTTGAATTAGTTTTAGCTCTTTCCACACGATGACGCCTTGTAGAGGTTTTGCTTTCCACCGACACACGAGATATTGTGTAGCCTAAGGAATTAACTGTGGAAAGGCAGAAGGTAGTCTAACAAATGTGTGTGTGTGTGTGTGTGTGTGTGTGTGTGTGTGTGTGTGTGTGTGTGTGTGTGTGTGTGTGTGTGTGTGTGTGTGTGTGTGTGTGTGTGTGTGTGTGTGTGTGTGTGTGTGTGTGTGTGTGTGTGTGTGTGTGTGTGTGTGTGTGTGTGTAAGAGCTGTTATGCTAAAAAGTGGACTGATCATTCATTGTAAAGAAAATGAGAGAGAGAGAGAGAGAGAGAGAGAGAGAGAGAGAGAAAATAATTTCATACATATAACTTATATTCATCCCTCCCTCACACACACACACACACACACACACACACACAGGGCAGTAATATTATCCATCATGAGAACAGCAACACTTACACTAAGTTGCCCCGCCCGACAGTCACTGTTATCAACGCGGATATTACCACCACACGTCTCTCTCTCTCTCTCTCTCTCTCTCTCTCTCTCTCTCTCTCTCTCTCTCTCCAGACGGTTTAATATGAACAACAAGCTTCTCTGCTCATATTCGTCTGTTCTGAAGCAATTTAATTACAGCCAACCTCTCCATTTTATCACACATAAACGAAAGATGGATTTTCCGAGACAAAGACCCTGAGAATATTAAAGAATTATTAAATACTGAAATATATACAGCTAATATTATGGTACAAAATTATTCATTAAAAAAATGATAGGGAAGCTGTAAATGTTGTGAGAATGTAGGCGTGTTTGAGGTGGGGTTGGGGCTGGGGTGGGGTGAGGTGAAAGCTGGGGTAGAGTGAGGGCTGGGGTGAAGTGAGGGCTGGGGCGAGGTGAGACCTGGGGTGAGGTGAGGTGAGGGCTGAGGTGAAGTGACGGTTCGGGTAAAGTGAGGGCTGGGATGAGGTGAGGTGAGGGCTGGGGTGAAATGAGGGCTGTGGTGAAGTGAGGGCTCGGATGAAGTGGGGGCTGGCGTGAGACCTGGGTTGGGGTGAGGAATGGGGTGGGCTGAGGACTGTAGTAGCGTAAGGGCTGGGGTGGGAAGAAGACTAGAGTGAAGTGACAGCTGGGGTGAAGTGAGAGCTTGGGTGAGGTAAGAGCTGGGGTGAGGTTAGGGCTGGGGTGGGATGAGGGCTGGAGTGAGGGCTGGAGTGGGATGAGAGCTGGGATAGGGTAAGGGATGTGGTGGGGTGAGGGCTGGGGTGAGGTGAGGGCTGGGTTGGGGTGAGGGCTGGGGTGAGGTGAGGGCTGGGGTGAGGTGAGGGATAGGACAGGGTGAGGGCTGGGGTGGGGTGAGGGTTGGGGTGGGCTAAGGGCTGGGGTAAGGTTGTGGTTTGAGTGGGCTAAGGGCTAGGGTGGGGTAAGGGCTGGGGTGGGGTAAGGACTGGGGTGGAGTGAGGGCTGGGGTGAGCAAAGGGTTGGCGTGGGGTGAGGGCTGGCGTGGGATGAGGGCCGGCGTGGGGTGAGGGCTGGGGTAGGGTGAGGGCTGGGGTGGAGTGAGGGCTGGGGTGGGGCGAAGGCTGGGGTGGGATGAGGACTGGGGTGGGGTGAGGGCTGGGATAGGGTGAGGGCTGGGGTGGGGTGAGGGCTGGGGTGGGATGAGGGCTGGGGCGGGATGAGGACTGGGATGGGGTGAGGGCTGGGATGGGGTGAGGACTGGGGTGGGGTGAGGGCTGGGGTGGGGTGAGGGCTGGGGTAGGGTGAGGGCTGGGATGGAGTGATGGTTGGGATGAATTAAGGGCTGGCGTGGGGTGAGGGCTGGGGTAGGGCAAGAGCTGGGGTGAGGTGAGGGCTGAAGTGGGGTGTGGACTAGAGAGATGTAGGAGGTGGGGGCAGTAGTGGCGAGGAAATGGGGGCAAGCAGAGAGACCTGGGGGACGGTAGTGGGGAGCTGATGGGTGAGGAAGTGGGGGCAAGTAGGGAAGGAGGTGGGGGAGGTGAGAGGAGGTAGTGCGAGGATGGGTGGAGGAGGTAAGAAGGTAGCGAAGTGGGAGGTGAGAAGAGACAGAGAGTGAGGGGGGGCAGAAGGGAGAGGAGGTAGTAAGGAGAGGTGGGGAAGGTTGGGTAAAAAGTGGGGAAGGGACAGAGGGAAGGTGGATGGAGGGACGAGGACGGTGGATGGGGAGGTGGGGGGTGAGGTTGGGTGGAGGTACTGAGGGCCATAAAAGACAAGATTTAGAGAGCGTGGTGGTGGTGGAGACAGATATATGAAACTGGGTTGAGACGGGATGGTGGTTGTGCTGGTAGTGTGATGGTGGTTGTACTTGTGGTTGCAAGGAGATGGTGTTTGTGTTGTTAGTTGTGACACGATGGTGGCTGTAACGGGATGGTGACTGTGACGAAATGGTGATTGTTTCCCGATGGAAGTCGTGGCGGGTTGGTGGTTGTGGTGGGTTGGTGGTTGTGACGGCATGATAATTTTAACGTAACTACGAGCTAGCGAGCGCAGTCACCTGCACTCTACGTTCAGCTGAGAAATGAGCTGCCCGATACGACACGGCCTGACCGCGATGATTTTCGGAAGCAACTTTTCTACTTTGTGAGATGGAGAAGAGATTCTTTCAGCTGGTACCAGACACATTGAAAAAAAAAAAATTAGCTATATATTCACTTATGAGATCAAATAAACCTCTTGGAATCCCAGCTTTCCAAGGGAATGTACACACACCCAAAAAAAGTATCGGCCCTCTAACGGCACGTATCATTCTGATACACGGACGAAGCATCGTGAAATATGGGGCATTCTGTGATTATGTGAAAACATTATCTTTGGTAATCATTTGAACCTGAAATTGCAAAAAAAGAAATCACATACTGGGTGGTATATGTTTTGAGGCACCATATTTATACATTCATGTGTATCGGCAGAACTCGCTCAGTTTCACAACCATCGTACCCTAAGGTGCAGAGACTTTTGGGGGTGGGTGTACAGAGGGCTTCAGTTCATATGATACACTATGAAATCGATTTAAAGCACTATGAAAGTAACACATGCGAGGTATGAGTTGTTTTTCACCTTCATATGTTGACAGCGTGTGTGTGTGTGTGTGTGTGTGTGTGTGTGTGTGTGTGTGTGTGTGTGTGTGTGTGTGTGTGTGTGTGTGTGTGTGTGTGTGTGTGTGTGAGAGAGAGAGAGAGAGAGAGAGAGAATAAAGTAGAGCAAGTATACACGAAGAGAAAGACATAAATACGGCTAAGGAAAGGAGAGAGGGTGATGAAAGTGAAGAAGAGAAGGGGGAGGGAGGAGAGACGAAAGAAGAAAAGAGAAGTATGATTGGGTCACCTGAGAAAGAGGAGAGGAGAGGAAGAGGACAGGAGGAGGAGGAGGAGGAGAATAGCAGGCCAAGGGTGGGAGATCCGAGAGAATGAGGAGGAAATGAAGTGAAAGGGACCCCTGAAAATAATGGACGAAAATTTTAGCCAAAAGGAAGAGATCAGGATAAGAAAAGAGGAGGATTCGAGGGGCTGAGTTAAGGAGAGGGTGGCAATTGGAGAAGGCATGAAGAGGAGAGGGAGAAGGACTGGACAGACGGAGAAATGAAAAGAGTGAGGGGATGATGAAAAGATGACGCGAGAATGAGAGGGAGGAGCAACTGGTGATACGAAAAAATGATGAGGCCAAGAATATTCAGGAAAATTTTAAAGCTCAGGTTTCAGGGAAGGGATGAGGGAGAAAAAATTGGTAAGGAGACAATGTGGGAGGGATGTTTAGAGTGGCACTTGAGTTAGAGTGAGTATGGGAGAGATATTTGGGGTGGCAGATGAGTTACAATTGGTGTCGAAGGGATGCTTGGAGTACCACTTGAGAGGGAGTTGGTGTGGAAGAGGAGCTTGGAGGAGAAGTGAGAGAGAGTAGTTATGGTGAAGGGACAGTGTAGGAGGAATGCTTGGAGTGGCAGGGCGGTTGAATACCAGTGAACAAGGGAGTGAGTGATAACAACATATTTTAGGACTGCTTGTGTGAACCAAGGTGTATCTTATGGCACTTCTCCAGGTTGCACCATCTATTGCTGCCTCATCTCAGTTCGCTGCCTAAGTCCTTTGCCGTAAGAATACCTCTCAATATCTTTTCCTCCACGTAAGCAAGGTATCCACTTTTTTTCAACCCACGTTTGCTCTCACATACCTCATTACATAATGTGGGCAAAAGAAAGAGAATAAGAGTTATATAATGGTGAGAGTGTAAAGTGAGAGCAAAGGTGTCAGAATGTAAGTGTGGAGTCAGAGTAAAGGTGTAATGATGTGAGTATACGGTCAAGGTAGAGGTGGATGAAGGTGAGAGTGTACGGTCAAAGTAGAGGTGTAAGATGGTGTGAGTTTAAAGTCAGAGAAGAGATGTAAGAATGTGAGAGTTAAAGGTCAGAGAAGAGGCGTAAGAACGTGAAAGTTTAAGGTTAGAAAAGAGATGTAAGAAGCTGAGAACTTAAATTTAGAGAAGAGGTGTAAGAAGGTAAGAATGTAAGGTTAAGGCAGAGGTGCAGGAGGGGATGACGGGACAAACTGATTGAAAAGAAAATGAGTTGATAATATAGGAAAAATGTGAATTATCTTTCTCAGAAAGAATAAGAATGACAAAAATGACGATGAGGGATGAAAAAAGGGATTTAATAGGCTGGCACTGAAAGGCGATGATGATGACAGACAACGGAGGAGGAAATAAGGGGTGAGCGTGAGAATGCGGGAGAAAGATGGAGTTAGAGGGAAGGAAGAAGTTGCTAATGACAAATGGACAGGTAATCATTTTTTCTCTCCGACAAGGAGGGTATGTTTTCACCCCTATTTGTTTTTACCTCAGCCAAGGAGGTTATGTTTTTGCTGGCTTTGGTTTGCTTGTCTGTTAACAAGATTACTCAAAAAGTAATAAACAGATTTTGCTGAAACATTATGGAGGGGTAGGGTATGGTCCAAGGAACAATCCATTAAATTTTGGTCGTGATCGGGATGATCATCGGGATCAAGAAAGTTTTTAAAGGGTTCTCTAACGTTGTGGGACAGTGGCAATTTCAACATTTTTGCATCTAACTCGATAAATAATGCCTAAATGCTTGCACAAATATTACAAGATAACATCTCCATAAGATCTACCACACACTCCGCCTTGGCAGAGGTTTGCAGTCTCGGATTGCTCTTGTTTGTTTGTTTGTCTGTTAGCGGTATTAGCCTACTCAAAAAGTAAAAGAGAGACTTGGACCAAATTTGGACGGTAGATAACCCATGTCCCAGGGAACAATCGCTTAACTTTTGGGACCAATCCAGATCGTATTACAGATTCTGGATCCGGAAAACTTTTTTGTGAAACCCTATTTAATGACAAGAAAACCTAAACCATTTTGAAGAGTGGTTTGGAAATTACGTTGCCCTTGTCGGAGAGATGTGCTCCACTGAGTGCCCTTCTGGTTTCAGATGTGGTGATGTGGTGTGAGGTGCGATAGTGTGAGGTGGTGTGGTGTGAGTTGTGGTGGTGTGAGGTGTGACGGTGTGAGGTGTGATGGTGTGAGGCGTGATGGTGTGAGGTGTGGTCGTGTTAGATGTGTTGGTGTGAGATGTGGTGGTGTAGGGTGTGATGATTTGAGGTGTGTTGGCGTGAGGTATGAGGTGAGGTGGTGTGAGGTATAGCTTTGTGAAATGTGAGGTGTGATAGTGTGATATGCCGTGATGCGAGGCGTGGTGGTGTGAGGTGTGATGATGTGATTTGTGGTGATGTGATGTGTGACAATTTGTGATGTGTGGTGATGTGATGTTAGCTGATGTGATGTGTGGGTGATGTAATGTGCGGTGATGTAATGTGCGGTGATGTGATGTGTGGTGATGTGATGAGGTGATTTGATGTGTGGTGATATAATGTGTGACAGCGTGAGGCGTGAAGGTGTCAAATATAGAGGTGTGAGGTGTGCAGGTCTGAGTATGAGGCGTAGTTGTGTGAAATGTGATGGTGTGATGTGAGGTGAGGTGTTATATGCAGCAGTGTTGTATGATAGTTGATGAGGGACTGACGGATGTGGAGATGTGATTATGCTGTGTGGCATTAAGAAAACTCTCATATTTATCAAACATCCTTATTGAAGCACTGTGCCCAATATTACCATCAGCTTAGCAGGCTCCATAACACCTTTTCCTTCTCAAATACTTCCACATATTGTCCATTAAATCTGCTTTTGTTTCTATTATTTGCCAACAATATCGACACTAACGATACGATAAAAATAACATGTGAGAGAATGTTAATGCGCAAAATAAATCGCTACGGAAGAGGTGTTTGAAACTTTTAAGTCCACGAGAATACAGACTTGCATATCCTTAACCGCAAAATTCTTCTCATTGAAGGTAATGAGCGTTTTTTTCCGTGGACACTTAATTTCTAGGACAGTCGCCAACATTCATCATCTCCACACACACACACACACACACACACACACATTCTCTCTCTCTCTCTCTCTCTCTCTCTCTCTCCTCTGCTCACATTGATATTTTGTTTCTTTGCTTTCCCTGTGCCTCTTCTCTCATTTCTTCATATCTTCGTTTTCAGAAATTATTCTTTTCACCCTCCTTTCCTCTTCAGCTAATTCGCCTTTTTTGGTATGGTCCTCTCAGTTTTCCTTTTCTTTCTTCTTCATATTCCTTCTCTCTTCTTTATCCCCCGAATTCTTCATTTTCCTTCTCCCTTCTTACTTCCTTCACCCTCTTCATTTTCTTCATCGTCCTCAGTCTTGATTTTCCTCCTCAGTCTTCAACTTCTTCCTTTTTCATCTTCCCCGTCATCTTGACGGAGCTCTTCCCTGCCAATCTTTCCCCGAAATCTTGATTTTCTTCCCTCTCCCATTAGCTATCTCCTCTCTCTCTCTCTCTCTCTCTCTCTTTAAAACACACACACACACACACACACACACACACACACACACACACACACACACACTCCTGCCAGCGAGAATGTTTTATCTAATCTGCTTCCGCTGGACTAACATGAACTGTCCCTGCCCTTCACCATGTATGGTGGTTTGGTAGAATGTATTTGTTTTATTGATAACCTTATAGCATGCATAAAACTGGATGATTCAATAGACAAGTAAGGAGATGGATATATACATACATACATACATACATACATACATACATACATACACATATATATATATATATATATAGAGAGAGAGAGAGAGAGAGAGAGAGAGAGAGAGTAAAGCAGGGGTAGCATACATGAGAAGAAAGAGAGACAGGTAAACACGGGAAGGTGAAGAAATGATACAGGAACAAAAGTGGAGCGGAGGAATATAAAAACGGGGGAAGAAAGGGAAACTAAAGAGAAAAAGAGAAGCATGACATTACGGGAGTGAGGAGGGGAAAAATAATGTGAGGATAGAGTGAGGAGGAGTTCAAACTAATATGGACTCACGAGAATACTGGACGAAATTTAAACGCTAAGGAAAAAGCTAAGTTAAGAAATATGGGACAAATTGAATCTCGGAGGAATGGAGAAGGTCCAAAAAAGCAGAAGGATGGACGAGAGGGAAAAGGAACAAGCGATATGAAGGAAGGAAAAGAGGCAAAAAAAAAATACAAGAAAATATTCAGGCTCAAGTTTTAAGGAATGGAGGAGAGAGAAAAAGTTGGCAGGGAGAAAATGTGGGAGGGATGATTTAGAGTGGAGTGAGGGTGAGAAAGGTGAGAAAGATAGTATGGATGAGATGCCTGGAGCGATACACGAGCAAGAGAATGTTGGAGGGATGCTTGCAGGCTCAGGGGACTTGAAAGACAGTACGCAAGATGAAAGAGTACATGTGGAATGGATGCGAGGAGGGGCACCTGAGTGACTGTGACCAAGGTGAAGGAGTGAGAATGGGAAAGATGCTTGGGGGGGTGAAATGCTAATATTGGCTGGGAAGTTGAGCGAGACTGACCGTAGAGAAAGAGAGCAAATGTGTGAGTGGACATAAATTTTCCCCAGTGTTTCATATGAATGGTGTGGTTTATGTAATGGCAACTCTCCCAGCTGCACCATTTCTTGTTGCTTCACCTCATCTTCTTTGCTAAACCTTTTGTCCTATGATCATCTGTCAGTACCTCGTCTGAAGCTTCACCTGGACGGCCTCTCCTTATCCACATTCACACTCCGCAAAAGACAGGAATTATCGTTACCTGAGAGCAACAGTGTAAGGTCAGAGCAGAGGTGTGAGAACTGAAGACAAAAAAAAAGGGAGGGGGGGAATAGTGAAGAATGTGAGAGTTTTGCTTCACAAAGAGAATAAGAGTCAAATAAAAGAAAAAAAAGGAAAAGGGGAGGAAAGAAAAAGAGGATTGTAGAGCGACTATGAGAGAAGAGGGTGATGATAGACAACAGAAGAAAGTAACAATTGGATGAGAGAATGAGGAGACTAGTGACAGGATTCACGACAGAGGATGAAGCTGTCACTGCGAAAACAAGACAGGTATTTATTTCCATCAGAAGTACTGGTGTGAGATTTGATGGTGTGAGGTATGGTGAAGTGAGGTGTGATGGTGTGGGGTAGGGTTATGTGAGGTATAGGGTGTGGTGATGTGAGGTGTGGTGGTGTGGGTTGTGGTGATGTGAAGTGTGGTGGTGTGGGGTGTGGTGATGTGAGGTGTGGTGATAGGAGGTATGGTGATGTGACGTGTGTTAGTGTAAAGTGTAGTGATGTGGTGTGTGGTGGTGTGAAGTTTGATGATGTAACGTATGGTGATGTGAGGTGTGGTGGTGTGAGGTATGATGATGTGAGGCATGGTGATGTGAGGTACGTTGATGTGAGGTATGGTGATATGGGATGTGGTGGTGTGGGGTGTGGTGATGTGAGCTATGGTAGGTATAGTGATGTGAAGTATGTGATGTTAGGTGCGGTGATGTGATGTATGACGAAGTGAGGTACGGTGATGTGGGATGTAGTGGTGTGAGGTATGGTGATGTGAAGTATGATGATGTGGGGTATGGTCGTGTGAAGTATGGTGTAGTGGTGTGAGGTATGGTGATGTGAAGTATGATGATGTGGGGTGTGGTCGTGTGAAGTATGGTGATGTGATGTGTGATGGTATTAGGTATGTGATGTGGGGTGTGATGATGTGATGTATGGAGATGTGAGGTATGGTGATGTGGAGTGTGGTGGTGTGAGGTATGGTGATTTTTTTTTTTTTTTTTTTTTTTTTTTTGGTGTCCGACTCTGGGCATAGGCTTCACAACCTGCTCTCAAGGCCCAGTAGTCCTCCTACACACCATACACCTCTCTACATGATGTAAGATGTGTTGGTGTGAGTTTTGTGATGTGAAGTGCGGCAATGTGATGTATGGTGATGTGATGTATGGTGATGAGAGGTATGTTGATATAGGTATGGTGATATGGGGTACAGTGATGTTGGGTATGGTGATGTGAGATGAGGTGATGTGAGATGTGATCGTGTGAGGTATGGAGAGGTTAGGTGTGGTGGTAAGGGGTATGATGTTAGTTGTGCTGATGTGGCGTATTGTGATGTAAGATATAGTGATGTGAGGTATGGTGATGTAGGGTGTGGTGGTGCGAGGTATAGTGATGTGAGATGTGGCAGTGTGAGGTATCGCGAAGTGAGGTGTGGTAGTGTGAGGTATAGTTGATGAGGTGTGGTGCTATAGGGTATGGTGATGTGTGGTGTGGTGGTCTGAGGTATGGTGATGTGAGATATGGTGATGTGGGGTACGGTATGAGATGTGAGGTGTGGTGATGTGATGTGCGACGATGTGAGGTATAGTGATGTGGGGTGTGGTGGTGTGAGGTATGGTGATATGGTGCTGTACAGTATGGTGATGTGAGGTATGTGATGTTAGGTGCGGTGGCGTAACGTATGACGACGTGAGGTATGGTAATGTGAGGTATGGTGATATGACATATGGTCACGTGAGGTATGATGTTGAGATAGGGTATGGGGTGTGTTGGTGTGTGGTATGTGATTTGAGGTGTGGCGGTGCAAGGTATGGTGATGTGAGGTATGGTGGTGTGAGGTATGGTGATATGGTGTGGGGTGGTGTGAGGTGTGGTGGTGTGAGGTGTGGTTGTGTGAAGTGTGATAGTGTGAGGTGTGATGGTGTGAGGTGTGTGGTGTGAGGTGTGGTGGTGTGAGGTGTGGTGGTGTGAGGTGTGGTGGTATGAGGTTTGGTGGTATGAGGTATGGTGTGAGGTGTGGTGGTATGAGGTGTGATGGTGTGAAGCGTGAAGGTGTGGGGCTTGGTGGTATGACATGATTTGGTGTAAGGTAAGGTGATGTGTGGTATGATGGTGTGAGACAGTGCCGTGAGCCGTGGCATTAGGAGTCCCATAATATTTTGATGCCCAAGCTTATAGAAGATTACTGTCAGTGTCCTCGTCGTTATATTAGGGCCCCCTAGCACCTCTTGCTTCTCAGTGTAGTTCCTCAATAAAGTATGACGCGCTCGTAATTACTTACTATACCTGCGTGGACTATTGCCTTGAGGGTGTTGTGTGTTACACGACGTGTGTGTGTGTGTGTGTGTGTGTGTGTGTGTGTGTGTGTGTGTGTGTGAGACGAGTTCGTTTGAATAAAAAATGAAGCAAAAGTCTCCCGAATGATTTGTGATTAAAGTAGTCAGCAGTGTTAAGTGACACCTTCATCGTTGTCCCCGTGTGCTGCCTTATCCACCGCTCCTTCCTCTAATCCCTTTCCTTATCACTCTTCCCCTTTCCTCCTCCTCCTCATCATCATCATCATCACCGCTCCTTCCTCTAATCCCTTTCCAAACACTCTTCTTCTTTCCTCCTCCTCCTCATCATCATCATCATTACCGCTCCTTCCTCTGATCCCTTTCATTATCACTCTTCCTCTTTCTCCTCCTCCTCCTCCTTCATAAAGCATAAAGTCTCCCATTACGTCTCATTGCATAATTATCAGACCAACTTCCCGTGGCTCCCCGTCTCTCCCTCAACTTCCTCTCTCTCACAAATCTTTGGCTCTATCTTTTGGGACTGCCTAGAGTTTTGCCAATGTTTTAGTTTCTTTCATTAGGCTTCATGTGTTCTCCCATCGTCTGTCTTGGCCACATCACTGCCTCTTGTGACCTTATCACCGGTTCTTGTGGCCATATCGCCGCGTCTTGTAGCTGTAATATCGCCTCTTGTGACCCAGCTATCGCCTCTTGTGGCCCTGTCACCGCCACGTGTGCCTCTATCTCCGCCTCCTGTGGCTCCATCACCGCCTCTTGTGGCCCTATCACCGCCTCCTGTGGCACTATCAGAGTCTCTTGTGGAAGTGAGAGGACCTTGGTGAGATCAGTTGTAGAGGTACTGTAGGCTGGACAACACAGAACCTCAACCTATCCACACTAAAACCCGCCCCACCCAAACCCAACCCAACTCATCCCTCCTCTTCTCACCACATCCCACCCATTCATATTTGTTACACCTTCAGCACAACACTGCACCCTACCCTACCCTAACTCACCCACCCACCAACATCCCACACCCACAAAATCCCATCATACCCTAACCCACCTACGATTCCAACCCAACCACAACACAATCCACTCTAATCCAACCCCAGCACACTACCCACCTCACCCACACTCATCCAACTCACCCCTCTTGTTACAAGTTCGATACCACAACCAAGCCCATCCCACCCCACCCCACCTCATTTGTCTCATCATCAAAAGAGCAGCGTTTCTCACCCCACCACGGCTAATCCAACCACGTCTTACAGCATGACGCAACACCCACCTCACCCCACTTCTTACACCATCATCTTACAGGGATCAACACAAGAGATTACTCTTTGAACTTTCAGCATGCAACTGAAAGTGTGGACTGCCAATTGCTTTCTCTCTCTCTCTCTCTCTCTCTCTCTCCAACACACACGGATCCATGCACTGATAGCTCGTCTTGCCAGCAAGAATGTTTTATCAAATTCGTTTCCAGTTGAATGACACACACACACACACACACACACACACACACACACACACACACACACACGCTTTAGCTTCACAGACCAAGAATCTCAGGTTTATGAAATGTTTTAGTTTCAAGGATACATAGTCCCACCCAGTACAATAACAGTAGGAAATGGAGTGTGGTACTCCACGTATTTATCCTCCTCCTTCCCCTCCTCCTCCTCCTCCTCATCATCATTATTATCATAATCATCTACCTAATTTGGGGTGTCAATTTTATAAATGTGGTGAGTGTTGAGCAAGCGTCAGAAACATAAACAGGAAACACACACACACACACACACACACACACACACACACACACACACACACACACAAATCTAGGCAGTCTTGCTGGTTAGAATATTTTAGCTAATGTGGTTCCGCTGAAAAGCCTAGAACTGCAATATGTCGTTGAGCTTCTCCGATATGTTGCTAGTGTTGAATATACGTTTTAATGATAGCCCTGAAGTATGTACAGAACTGGATAAACACGAGAGAGAGAGAGAGAGAGAGAGAGAGAGAGAGAGAGAGAGAGAGAGAGAGAGAGAGAGAGAGAGAGAGAGAGAGAGAGAGGAAAAATAATGACATGTGGACGATTATCATAAGCGGATGTGACGTATGAACTAAGAGACAAAGTGGCCAGTAGCTAACCTTCTCAGTCCACCATTAAACGTGTGTGAAAGAGGAGAAACGCAACTCCCTGTGTGCTGTTTGGCGTTTGGTAAGTATTATATATATCTTTCTAACTTCGATATATCCTAGTAACTTCGATGTGTCCTTCTAACTTCGATATGTCCTCCTAACTTCAATATATGCTTCTAACTTCAATCTAACTTCGTAGTTAACAATTCTTTTTGATGACGTTCTTCCTCCATTGGTCTCCAAATCTTCTAACTATATTGATCTGTGGTATTTGTTCATTGTTTTTCTTACTCTCTTTCTTCTTCTCCTCCTCCTCCTCCTTCGTCCTTTATTTCATTCATTATTTCTTCCAAACCTTAATAACTTCAGTGCCATTCCTTTACTTCTTCACCAATTCGCTTCATACTCAGCACAACAGTACCCTGAGCTAAATACCTCTGGGCGCCCCTTCATATTTTTCTTAATTTCAGCGTTTTGAGGGGATTAGTGGCATTACATTTCAAACCGCACAAACATACAAATTTTAGTGTTGCATGTTCTTATTTTATTCATCATGGTAAGCGGCACAGAAAAACGTCATTGCATTTAGCTGTGTGGAGACCATATTGCATTACCTTTGTGACAAGGGCGAATTTCAAAGTTTTATTTCTACCAGATAATATTTTTCATTTCGTGTGTACTTCATATCCTCGTTCTTCCTATTTAATATTTCACCATGACAACACAGTCTTATTTCATTCTTGTTATTGCTAGATATTTCTATTCACCCTTGGAGAGAATTTAGAAGTGGGGAGGTAATATGCCTCCTTCATGAAAGAGGACACCACTTTACTCGGCCAGCTTGTGGAGAAATCCAGCCTCACTTCAACCTACATCATGTTACAGTCCATGATCCGATAATATTCTGTGTGTGTGTGTGTGTGTGTGTGTGTGTGTGTGTGTGTGTGTGTGTGTGTGTGTGTGTGTGTGTGTGTGTGTGTTATTTTTTATTTGCTTAGAGAACCTACAGTACACGATCGGCCAGTCGACGGCAGAATATGTCCAATTCCTTCATGGAACAGAGGGTGGATAAAGAACACGGAAAACAAATTGTACAGATGACAATGTTCGTGCAAAACATGAGAGCCATACGGTACGAAAAGGACTCAGTAATCACCTACTACGCGAAGGCTGTAAACTCAGCTCTGTAGACGGCTGCACGTGGCGTGATGTGGCATGCTACTATAATTATGTCGTTTGGGTCCACCAGTACGGCAGTGTGGGGTGTACAGTACGTGCATCGAGCGTGGTGGTTGTTTCCCTCACATATTAGAGGCTGGTGGTAGGTCGGTGACCATCATCCACTCATTTGATGCAGTGTCGTCTACTTCTTCCTTTACGCCTGTCGTTCTTCTTCTGTGTCTGCCCTCCTTTGTTCCTGTTTTCTCTAATCTTTTCGATCACATTTTAATTGTTCGTTTTTCTCTTCAGGTGACTGCACAAAATGACAAGCCTACTGGTTTCCTGTAACGCAGGAAACTATTTATAACGCAGGATGGTAACCATATAACCAAATGACGGGGTGAAGTGGTACCTACTATGGTACCCTTAACTGGGTAGAGACGCATGTGCGGCGTCCATCCAGGAATCAACCTCCACACTGATGATACAGGATTAAGTTGTACAACAACATTTTCTGTCTGCAATAATCCGTGATTCTGAAAAATTCACCAACACTCTCTGGCTGCTTTTTTATTTAACTCTCGCTGATTAATTCAAGAGTAGGTAACTGAAATTTTCCAGTTATACTACAAGGGTGTGAGGCCATGCATCCAAGAAGGAAATTATTCGATCAATTTGTAATAGGTTTTTATGTTCCCGTACATATAGACACGGTCATGCAGTTTAAATCAACACACACGCCAACGTACCACGTTTAAAGAGGACAGTACAAACAGGTCTATCAGTCTTTCACCACTATATTCCTGATATAATGACCTTCGTAGCCTGCGATAACTGTCCGCATGGAGAAGCTCATTACTTGTATATACACCTTTAGTAATTGCAGAGTCTGATTCTTTATGTCTTCAGAGAAATTTTATGTCAAATGAATTATATAATTCACGTCAATTTTAACTGTTACTAATCTGTTTATGATACATTTAGAAAATATACTAATTGACTCCTTCCTTTTTATCCACAACATTATCCCGAATGGTGTGGATACAGAAATCAGTCCCGTCCCTCTATCCATCCGTCTGTCTTTCTGTCTGCCCGTCCGTCGGTCCGTTCGGCGTTATATCTAAGAAACTACTATATGGATTGTCATCATATCTTACATAAGACTGTCTGTGTCCTACCTAATGCTTCTATATGTAAAATCGGCATTGTGCCAATACTTATTGTGCTATGTCCATAGAAGGAAAAAAAAAAAAAGTTTTTCCTTCTATCTTGATAATTTGTAAGTGGAATTTTCTGAAACTTGACTGGGTTTTAGATATTAAAATAAGGTTCATGCACATATATCAATATTGGGAAAGTAGCTAATTTTGATTATACAACACCACCATATATGGTAAAAACAGTTTATTTTATCTCTCAGAAACTACTGGGTGCATTGTCATCCACATTATTCACATGGTGGAGATATGTCTTCTCTGAAGGCTTGTTAACAGTGAAACCGTCCATTATTTGAGACAAGTGTGATCGGAAGTAGCACACGCGGGTAGCTGAGACTAATGATATTATCGTAACCAATACAAGTGGCTGATGAGCCTGCTATGAGACTGTGGAGATCACTGAGTTTATCGCAACTGTTTCAGGTGTCTGCTGATGCTGCTAAGATAATCAAGATTATCGTAACTGGGTGCAAGTGTCTGGTGAGGCTGTGATGAAGCCATGGAGGTTACTGATCTTGTTCACCATGTTGCCACTGGCCTCAAGCAGAGGTAAGTCACAATATCGAGTGAACAAAATGACAGTGATATTTATTGTACTTTCACGTCATACCAGATCCAACATTCATTGTTTGCTCTGCTTTCTTGTGTGTCACAGTTACCCGCAGTAAATGTGGTGATGGTGTTCTGGCACTATACCAGGCTACAACTAGTCACGGATCAGTGGCAACACAACATCAGAAACTTGTGCTGCACCGCTACTCAGTGCTGCCCTCTATTTGATAACACGAGCCTGCTGTGTGAGCTGACTATCAACACACACACCCTTGTTGGTGATAAACATTACTTTGACAGCTCACCATCAAACAGCTGCCTTTTACTTACAAGCGGGTTCAGCTTTACATTTGAACGGCATCCGTGATCTTGGTATCAATGTAAATTTTGTTCTTTTCCTACTTGAATCTACAGCCCCTCTGGCCCTACCCCTCACAGAAACCCAAATCTCTCCCTCTACTGACTTATCCGCACATAGTTTTCCTGGTTACCTTCTCCTCACTAACTTCAGTAACAAGGGTGGCATTTGTTGCTAATTTAAAGCAGAGTAAGTAATCCACACAATCATCGGCTTCACTTCTACTAATCTGGATTACTCATTATACAAACTAGATTATCTTAATATTACTAAATGTATCAATAGTTTATAGTTCCCCCAGTGCCTCTTCAGAACCTGGTGTATTTGACTCTATATCCAACAGTTGACTAACCTTAGTCTCACTCGTACTTCTGAAATTACCGTGTTGTGTGACTTGTACGTCCATAATGTAGAATGGCTATGGCATTCTGCCAGGACTGACGATGCTGGTTTAGAGTGCGAGCTGTTTGCAGAATCTTTTAATTTCACGCAACTGGAAAAGCAACCAACCAGAATACCAGATAATCCTGACCACAGTGCCTATCTCTTGGGCCTATTCCTGACAAATAACCCAGATCAATACAGGGTAGAGGTACTGTCACCACTTGGATCCTACGACCACAATCTCATCAAAGCCACATTCGTCAGGTGCCCTAAACCTCTCCGTTCTGAACCAGTCAGAGTGCCCAGATGGTACTGTTAGGGCAGACTGAGGTGGATTTCGAAATTGTCTAGCTGATATTCCATGGCAGTCTTCCTTCTCCACTGACACCATTTCTACCCAGTCCCACGTTAATAACTTAATACACGATGGTATGGAATTAGTCATACCCTGTCAACAAAATGCTAATAGATCGGACTTCCTAAAATGGTTCATCAGCAATTGTTCTAGAGCATCGACCCAAAAGTGTTAAGCATATAACTCTTACATCAAGCCGAAAACTACTGAGTCCCTTAATCACTTGAAAATTGCTAGAAACCAAGAGCAATACTAAATCTCGTCAAATCAAACTTTCTTCACAACCAAGCACCCGAACTATTAAATAATTCTAATGACAATACAATCTTCTGATCATATGTTACTTCTTCTAATAGTAACTTCCCCCATTAAAATCTCCAGACGGAAACACCGTAAATGACCCACGTGGACGAGTTAACATTCTTGCCAGTACGTTTGTCAGAGATTCTACCTTAGAGAAAATTAATCAGAACGTTCCTGTACTAGAACCTGACTTTCCCGAAACTGCTTCACTAAAGTTACAAACTAGATACATACAGTAAAATATACCCTTGACAATTTAGCAACCAACAAAGCTCCAGGTCCAGATAGAATTTCTCCAATCGTTTTGAAAAGTGATCCCCAGAACTTGCTCCTGTTCTAGCTAAATTATAGAGACTATGCATAAGCACTTTTCACTTCCTAATTCTTGGAAAGACGCCAACATCAACTCAATTCCAAAGAAAGGAAGTTCGTTTATTCCCTCTGATTACTGAATAATACTCGTAGCTATCACATTTTCTCTTGAAAAAGTGTTTGAGATTGTCATTAACAAGCAAACTGTTAAGCAACTTGAATCCAACAACTTACGGACAGCCAAAGCATATCGCCTGCCATGAGTAAGAAACTAGATCAGTAATCTCTGATGAAGTAAAATGATTGCAGTTTAAATATGGGGCTTTATTAGGAAGGTTGTTCTTCATGTACTAGTTTCAACTTAATATCTCCGTTCCTCAGGTATGCCAAACAAATGTGTTTTTGTGGCATGGAGGCAAAAAGTACATGGTATGACAAAATGTGTTCTGACGAAGGCCCTCTGATAATCGGAGACATATCATCGCAGCTTCGCCAAAATCTAAGGAGTTAAAAACACGTATCCCAGGATACTGCCCACAAAGTTTGGATGCAATTTGTCCACTTAATTTTGAGATATTTTGCTGACAGATAGAAACACACACGCAGGCACATACATAGATGCAGGCGATTACATTATCGCCTCGTTAGGCGGGTGATAATTAGTGATAGACAGAAGGGTTTCTCATTTCGAAAGATCCACTGTTGATATACTCAACATGAAGAAACTCCTGGAGTAGCCCTTGATATTCCCAAAGCATCTGACAGATTGTTGCACTGTTCCCTGTAATCCAAACACCCTTGATAAGGCCTATCATCTTTTGTCCCTTTGATTTCGTCATATGTCAGAGATATATGCCAAATTCCACGCAATTAATGTCGGCAAACCACGACGTTCAGTCCTGGCTCCAACCTTGTTCTTCATTCATATTAACGCGCTCTTGTCTTTCACCCATACTCCCATTCACTCATATGAAGATGACTCAACACTTCACCATTCTTTTCCACTTAAATACCCATTCACGAAGTCTGATATCAATAACTCCCAACTCAGCACAACAATCTCCTTAAATCAAGACGTCTCCAAGATCACTGAATAGGGAGAAAATAACACTGACTCATTTAACGCCAGAGAAACATATCATATCCAGTTTACTAACAGAAAGGTATTGCCTGATTTCTACATTACCTTCAATGCAACCAATATTAATATCTCTAAAAGTATTGAAATTCACTGTTTCGCTTAACAACACCCTCAGTTGGCCCTTTCATGTAATATTACTTGCTAAAACGGCCTCAAAGAAACTTCGATTATTATACAGAATCTATAACTTCATCACTGACAGGCAGTTAGCTACAAGTTACAACAGTCATGTGGCTCTCATCTCTAATATTGCTCGCCCTTGTGGAGTCGATGTGGAGACGTTGTACTAAAACAACTGGACAAAATTCTGAACAAATCTTTAAGAATAATTACTAACCCTGCAATTACAAATGGACTACCTCCCCCACAAGTAAGACGGAATGTTGCCTTCCTTGCATTCTTTAACAGATACTTTTACGGCAAACGGTCAGACAAAGTTGCATCCATTGCACGCCTTCACCTGTGCTACACTGGCATCTAGCATAGTTCATGACTTGACTGTCACACCTCCATATTTCAGAACATCTGCCTATCAGAATTCATTTATTCCCAGAATTGCTTCTCTTAGGAACTCGCTTTCCCAGATTAGTTTCCCCCCAACCTTCAACCTACAGCAGGTCATGTCCAACTGTTACAGATTTTTTATAAATGGAGGAAGCCTGTAATCTTGTGTATGTATTTTTAAATATTAGTTTTTCCTTCCTCTGTCATCATCTGTAAAAAATAAATAAATAAATAAAGTTTTATTGGGTATGCTCACAATCAAAACACTCGCATTTTACACGTAAATATTACTTTACATTGTGATATATATACCGTTGTAGCTTGAATGTTTGACTTACCAAGTATATTTATACTTATTTACAATTGCAGTTAAGGGAAAAATACAATCTATCCCTTTTAATTTACCACTTCAGAATGAAACTTTTTTTTTTTTTCATATTCTGGATACGGATAGGAGCAATTATTCAGCTTTTTAAAAATCTCTCCAGGTGGTGTTAGGAAAAAATACCAGTGGACCCCTTCAGCACGATTACGTCTCTTTTGCTATTACCATTCGGTCTGACTCGGCTTTAGGGATAGGATTCATAACAATGGTTTTCAAATCAATCTCTCCTTCAGTATGATAATATGTAATAGTCACCTCCGCCGACGAAGTTAGGCAGAAGTTACGTATTCACGTGCCTGTCTGTCAGTTGTGTAAAATATAACTCAAAAAATTATAATCAAATTTCAATGAAGTTTGGTGGTTAGGTGAACAGTGGGTCAAGGAAGAGTTGGTTATATTTTGAGATAGATCCGCATCTGGATGCAGGAATAAGTCATAAAGTTTGTTGGCGTCGGGAAGGTATGCGCTCTCTGAGATTGTGTAAGAGAGTAGACCAAGACAGCAGAATTAACCGACTATGTGAGACCGCTTAAGTATTCATCTAGCAGGAGGGAGAGAAACTGCAGCAGTAAATCTTAAATCTAATTGGCGTTGATGGAGGTATATGCTCTCAGAGTGCTTTCTAGTCTTTCCTGCAGCGACCAGATGACTGTATGGAGCTTCGAAAAGACCTGTAAATGTTAGTGGCGGCGTTAATGACCGATAAGAAAAGGTGTTTCGCGTACAGTCCATGAAGAAGAAAACTATTATACGGTATTCTTGTTATCGTCATATGATTTTACTGACCTTTTGGGGAAACCTCGCTGGTGGAAGGGCTAAAGAAGAATCATGAGACAAGGAGGTACTGAGTGCACTAGAGAGAGAGAGAGAGAGAGAGAAAGAGAGAGAAATTATGCACTATCTAACATCGCTGTCTGCCGTTTACACATAGTCGAGTCTCAAGCTCCAAGCTATGTTCATGAAGTCATCTGGAGTTCAGGTCAACCGTAAACTTCTCCATTCCAGATTGTGAAAAATACAAAGTGCCACGCTCTCCACAAGGTGGCCTTGAACTGGCACTTTTCAATACCTGCGAAAGAGAGGCGCAAGTGCTGGAGGCTAAGGTTCAATTCCATCCACCAAATGACAAAACTAGCGGCTGGGGTCTCTCGTTGGACGTTTATAAGATGGAGGTAAGACCAACTACCGGTACGTGGTTGGCTGCAGTGAAGATCAAAGCCGCCACTAGTCAAGGAGGTAACGAGACTGTGTTCATCTTGTGTGGTGGAGGCAATAAACAACGCAGCAACCTCTGGACAGGACCCACCACTAATCTCACACACCCACGCTCCCTCGTCATTCAGGTCAGTCGTGGTGGTCTTTTGAGATAATAGTAATGATAGACCAACAGGACCAATATGCTACATCCTCTCTCTCTCTCTCTGCACGTGCATATCTATCTGTCTATCTATCTAGCTAGCTAGCTATATACCAAGGCTTCTAAAATACAAAAATTGTATTAAGAGATTAGATTAGAAGGACAGCTAAAGGATATATGAATGAATGAGTACACAGAATAAACGTACCCTAAACACCATAATATCTGACATACACTCTCAAGAATACTGACCTTGTAATCATTTGACATATCTCAAAACACTAATCAGGTCATAAATGCACTACTGTAAAAGCAAATGCAAAATTAGTGTTCATGTGACATGTATAGAACTTTGATTCATGTGGTGTAGTGGGTGATGTAAGTTCCAGTTAACGGCCTGTTTACACAGTAGCCAAAACAGACATAACTTAATTCTGATACAGATTGTTCGACTGTGCAGGTCAGAGCACAAAGTGGACAAATTACTATACGCTGTATTTGTTAACATCATTGGAATTTCGCTTCTCACTGTCACCTACATTACGTCTAACAGTGAACCTGCCCAAAACGTGGCCCATTGAAACAGATTGTTCTTTGTCCGATCTTCAGCCCAGCCTACACAGTTAGACAGTCTGCGTCAGAATATGTCTATTCAAGCCTCTGTGTGAACATATCCCAAAGACTGGTATTGTAGGTACTTTCACAAGGAAGCTGTCTAACGGATACGCCAACTTGTCTCATATGGTACACATAATATTATGGTTTTCAGCGTCCTAAATTATTCATGCACCAAAAATAAAAGTGTTAAATTTAGCTCTGACGCTGGTAGAAATTATAACAGAGATTCACTATGTTTCCTTCTTCAGGTAGGATCGTCGTGGGTGAAGGTGGTGGGAACAACAGGAGACCAGATGAAAGTGCCACTGAGCGTCAACTGTACCAGACCGTTGCAGGTGTTCCCTCTAATTCGGCTGAAGGCGAAGTGTGACGCAGAGACTAACTCTGACTGTGGTTTCGTCAGTCAGCGGTGCAACACATGTGATTCAGGTGACTCCCAGTTCAGTAAGACGGTCGTTTAACCATGAGCTTATTGGCACATGTTAATGTGTTAAATCTTTGTCTGTCGGAATTTCTCTCTTGTGAGCGAAGTCACCTGGTGTCAGCCTAAATAATATCCTAAATGAATGAATACCAGAAAAGGAATTACTGGAGGTAGGTCATTAAGCTTAGACTGCTATGAATTCTTGGATAGAGATAACTCAATTGTATTAGTTTGAATAAAATATCCAAATTCACCATCTGCAATGACAAAGTTAAGGAAAGAGAGAATGATAAGGAAAACTGATGTTAACACTGACAGCAGAGCCAATGGTAGGGCGAGGGTCAGACAAGAGGGTGTCAGTACAGTTTATCCACGGCGTGAGCAGTGTGCCCAGATACACAGCAACTGTAGGTCATAGCCAGCTTTTTTTTACGCAGCCTAGTCAAGAAAGCATTTGATGATGCGACCACCCCTCGGATCATCTTCACTTCCTCCTAGCATTCGAATTTAAGTATTGTAGATGACAGAAGTTTGTCCAGTATTTCAACTCTTTTACTACACAATTTCCTGTGATTTCTAACATTCCTCAGCTGAGACAGGCTTAGTATGTCTCTCCTCTTTTATAAGATGCATATACAAGAAAGTGACCGACATGCCTTAAGCGTAGAACAGCAGAAGAACCTTTGACTTTGGTTGTACCAGTCTCATATACCCAGCCATTTCTCTTTCTGTCTGATCTAACGTCCTGTATGAGGTGATCTCTGAAATCGACATTGGTTTATGTGCCCGTCCTGTCATACCTAGCATCTTCCTAATGCCCGATGCAGCATCCTGTGTCCGGTGGCTTCTGAAATCTGCCCTAGTTTATATATGTTGGGTTCTACACTGAGACACTTAGTTACGGGTACCCACATTAATGAACAAAGCAGGCTGAACAACTGAGCAAACTGCCAAATAGGAATTATAACAGGAAATGTCCAAAGATATGACTGTAAATAACGAGATGGCCACAACATTACATTCATACAGAGTATTTTAGATTGTCATTACTCATCCCTGTCTACTCGGCATCGTTCTGTACTTCCCGAAACCCTTATCATGATATATGGTGTATATGGCTCAATCGGTAGAGAGGTTGCCTGCGGTCCTACTGGACCCAGGTTCAAATCCCCGCTGGGGCAGGGAACTGTTTAAGGATTTGAATTTCTTGTAAAGCAGACTTTACCGGTCTAACAGAAGACCCGCCAACATGTAAAAATACCCCCGCTAATACCAATACACCAGTCCTGTATGAGACAGCCCTAGCATGTATTCAGTATGGATGGTGGGTATTAGCGCCGAAGTGGTGACATGTATAAGTATATAATATGTAGGAGGACTACTTTTTAGAATTCCGTAAAACAAATAATTGCTGATCTTTCACAAGTCCCACAGGGATGTCAAAAGAACACATTCACTAATGCCATTACACTGGTCCTGCATAAGACAACCCTGCCAAGATTTCAGTGCGAACGGTGGGTATTACAGCCGAAGTGCTGACACGTGAAGGTGTGTGACACACAAAACTTGGCCTCAGGAAATGGACTATCAGGTTTATGTTCGGAGTTGGGCACATTATAAACAACTCTTTTCAGGATGTTCAGATCACTTAAGATCCAGAGATGTAGTTTCATGTCAACATAGATCCACCCTAGTCACTGTTTATCATTTCATGCAAGTTCAGACCCAAATAGATCAACACGGCATATTGCGGGGATTACAGGTACGGTAGGTCACATTAAGTCAAGTGAGTCGACCCAAGCAATAACGATCGATTCAGGTCATGCTTACCAATCAATGTGCCAAAAGCCAACACAATGTATACTGTGGCTTTTGTGATGGAATATTTCAGGTCTTTCAGTGCTGGGTGGGTTGGATAAAGACGAGAGGACAGACTGGGACGGAATGGTGGTGGGTGGTACGGCATGCAAGGAGACGTATTTGATGTGGAGATGGGCGTTGTAGGTAGGCTGGTAAGGTGAATGTGAAAGGTAAAGTATTAAAAAAACAAACAAAAAAGGGTGAAGTGGTAGTTGGACAGGATGGGTGGTGCAGTAGGAAACAACGAGTAGAGTTAACGAAGATAGGCAACATGGACAGTCGAACCAGATATGTCGCAAAGTTGAATGGCAGGAGCGTAATAAATGGGATGGGTGGAAATGAATAGGGAGGACGTGTAAGGATGGTGGAAAGTGTCGGGATGTGTCCAGGGTAAGACGCCCTATGAAATTTGGCATTGTTTGTTAGCTGGCTCTTGGATGGTGTTGACTTAAATCTAATCTTTCTTCAACCAGGAAACAAATATGCCAAACGAGTAGAAGACGAAGGAAATGAAGACAGCGGAGAACAAGGGCAAAGGCAACAACAAGAACCCCAACAAAGTTAGTGCCGCACTCATTTACTGTGTGTGTGTGTGTGTGTGTGTGTGTGTGTGTGTGTGTGTGTGTGTGTGACTCTATTCTGTTCCTGAGTCAGTACTTTTATTTATGGTTAGGAATGGCACAGTTAAGGAATGTACAGTGTATGATGTGAGTGCTATAGAAGAAAATGTTTTTAGAAGGTTTCATCATAGTACAAGACAGCTGGGAGTAGAACGGCTATGGGTTAGTATTGCCAGCAAGAATCTCTCTCTCTCTCTCTCTCTCTCTCTCTCTCTCTCTCTCTCTCTCTCTCTTTTTTTTTTAGCGAATATTAGTTCTGGCTAGATTTAATCCGTTCCGTAATCTTAAAGAAGAGTTGTACTACAGGAATAAGGTTATCAACTGTCTTCAGCTTAATAGCCCTAACAATTTGCAGACCACTCCTATAATCACTTGTATAATTCAGGATTCTCTCTCTCCCTCTCTCTCTGTTTTTAACTTAGCAATCTAGGCCACATGCATTACGGACTACATATTTCGAGTGGATAGTTAAACCATGAAGTGAAGCCGAAAAGTTTGAAGGCTTGAATGAAGAGTGAAAGGATGTAAAGCAGAAATGGCGCCAGTGTAGTCAGTATCAGAGGGAAGGGTGTGTAAAATGATGAGACAGTTGTGGTGTAGTGTATGCTTAAGAGGACACAGGCAATGGTGTGGGCATGGTGGCAGAGAGAAGGGGAAGAGGACGTGCGGGGAGGGTGGGGTGGGGGGAACTCTGGTCGTATTCTCGTCGGTTAAGGAGGCTCCCTAGTACCTCTTCCTTAGCGATTTATTTTTAGAGATAGCTGGTTAATAGCCTTTCGTACGATATGTATGCAAAGCGAGGCGATAATAGAAAGCTTACATAATATAGAAGAGGGCAGTAAGGTGCAATAAGCAAAACAAATCGCTCAGGAAAATGTGCCAGGGAGTTTCCTTAATCGACGGGAATACGGAATCCTGTTTCAAATCTAGCGCCAACTGTAGTCCTTACGTGGGGCTCCTGTTGGCGAAGAGGCAGAACATTATGTCGTAGCCTTAGTGGTGATGGGAATGCGCTCTGCCCTTCTCCACTAACACCTTGAGTAAGTATGGAGAGCAGGTGCAGTGGGCCAGAGTTGTTTTACACCTTTGCAGCCAGATCACAGCATACAGTATAGTAATGTCTTTCCCTCCATTCCAGTCTGTGTTGGATTGGTACCGTTTATTGTGATCATCGTAGTTCTGGCATTGCTATTAGTAACGGCAGTGATCTCTTGTTGTGCCTACCGGAAAAGGGCGCTAAATGCAGGTAAGTCCTAGAATTACATCCAAACATAATTATTATTTTAGATAGATATAATCAGTGTAATTATAACAGTGATCAAATAATTTTAATTTAGAAAGGGATGAAACAGCATTATCAGCTCTGCAAGCTGGATAATCGCCTCCTCTTTGACTTGCTGATTAATGACTGTTCTGCCTTTCTGCTCTTTACTGAATGTATACCAGATGGTCAGGAATGTCAAAGCTGCCTATGATGGTGCAAGGGTACCGACAAATGAGAAAGGAGGAGCTTCGTGAGATACTGGGGGTAAAATAGCACAAGTAAATAAATACATAAATAAATAAACAGAAGAGCTGGTTGAGGTGGATGCAAGAAAAGCATTTGTATAGAGGAGTGTGGGAGTATACCAAGAGTATGGACTGTGTAAAGAGTTTATTAAAGAGGAAAAAGAGGGAAAAACGGTAAACTACACTGAAAATAACTGCTTTGGAAAAGGTACTACAATTGACGAATGAGCGTGGAAATGAAAGAAAAAAGTGAAGACGTAAGAGCTGGGAGTAGTGGGATGCTGAATAATGGAATAATGGGAGAAAAATAAGGAGCAGATGGAAGGTACACTTTGAAAGGCTGTGAATGATAAGAGGAGAGACTAGTGGTGTAGGCCTACATGATTGTTTTAGTAGTATGTAAAAAAAAAAGTTAACTCTAGACGATTTTACTTGGCTTTGGGAAGACAATTAATTTTTTTAGGGACTGTGTCAGAAACAGTCTCAATTCACCTCTCCACAAACTGATTTCTCCCCCTAAGCTGAATAGAATCGTTTACGGTGAATGCGGCAAGAATGCACTATTAAGATATCTGCAGCACCATTTGATGCCAGAGTGCTAAAGTAGCCTAAGTTTTTTGCTTCTATGTGTCCCACACAGAGAACAAAAGCCACCAGGATCAAGAACTAGAGAACAGAGGACCAAACAAGTACTCCTTAGGCAATCTCACACGTTGCGACAGCGAGAACAGCTTGTACGAGTCAATTGGTGTCATTGGTGGACAGGCCCAGGCTTACCATACAGGCACGTAACTGGCCCAAGCTCACCATACAGGCACGTAATTACCCCAGACTTACCATACAAGAACGTAATTAGCCCAGACTCACTTTACAGGTACGTAATTGGCCCAGACTCACTATACAAGAACGAAACTGGCCCAGACTCACCATACAATAATGTAATTGGCCCAAACCCACTATACAGAAACGTAATTGGTTCAGACTCGCCATGCCAATATATCAGTAGGCCAGACACGCTACACAGCAAGGCGTCGCATGTGCGGGAGTAATAAGTCAGAGAATACTGATATCAACAGTATTAAAGACAATTTAAGTTCATTCAGTGCAATGACGTCACTTGTATGAGAATTATAGTTGCTGTATCTCATTATAAGATTTCATTCATTTTTAGAGGACACTTTTCGACGAGGTACGGATAACAAGAGCTTTCAGTTACCCTTTTTAAGTACTAAATGTCTCGCCTAACCAGACTTAAACCATCAGGATCTGGAAAGAGAGAGAGAGAGAGAGAGAAAAGTCATGATACAGAAAGGGTTTAAGATGTAATGAACTTAATTCCTATTTTGTTGTGAATACAAGCAATGTTCATCATTCAGTCATATATTACCAAATTATGGGACACCCTGCAGATCTCATCTGTAGCCTACTCGTCTTCAGTCACCTTGTAACTAACCTAAAATGTGTTTGTTCTAGCCTGATTAAAAGTCCACACTCCAGTCAGCTCATATAATGGCCAAATGTAGTTTATTATGAGAGTGGATTTTACTAGTTTTACTCTAGTTTCGCCTAAAACTGCCATCGCTCCATCTTGAATGCATTGCTGTAACAATAGATTATCACTAGAATATGATACTAGTCACAAACAAGAAATGCGGGAAGGATGTAGAGGCAAAGCATCTTCTTATCCTGCCAATTAGCTACATGAAATAAGCTGCAAATGAACGAAAAAGCTGGGCCAAGTTAAGGCAAAAAGGGGGTATATACTCTGTTCCCTTTACTTTGGCCTTAAATTGCCATGCACCATCTTGAATGCTGAGTTGTAACATTATATTAACAGTAGAGTATGATGCCAGTCACGAAGAAGTGCTGTAGAAAAGATGGAGGGCCACAGTAGCTACGTGAAATAAGCTGAAAAACAATGATAATCTGGGCCATGTTAAGGTGAATGAACCACAGAAACCAGTGACACTCCTTCCTGTCTCGTAATTTAAGACTCACTAAATCTCATACAAACACAACTTTATATTCAGTTTGTGGGACTAGGCCAGTTCTGTCAGATGAAAACATTCCTACAATCGTGCTCACTTAAAGCTGTGTTGGCCCATTATATTTACTACACTGTGTTTCTTAGAACAGGGAAATTAAGATACTCTATAATGATGTAGTGTGTTGTTTTTGTTTTTATCAAGTGTATGATGTGTTGCTTCTCTTGTATGATGTGTATAATGTGTGTTATTCCTGTTGTATGTAGTGTTGTATGTTGTTCCTGTTGTACGTATTGTTGTATGTACATTGTTTTTGTTAAGCGTATGATGTGTGTTATTCCTGTTGTATGTATTGTTGTATGATGTGTGTTGTTCCTATTGTATGCATTGTTGTATGATGTGTGTTGTTCCTGTTGTATGTATTCCTTGATGTGTATTGCTCATGTTGTATTTATTGTATCATACGGTATATCCTGCACTAAAATAGACACAATTTACGCATATTCAAGTTGTGTTTGATCCTGTTGCAAGCTATGTACCGCAATGCATGATGTTCTTCACTGATATAGGTATCCGGTACTGTATGTGTCATGAAGGCGTGTTTTGTCTCTTGTTTCCTCATATATATTCTTGTTCCCACCTGACTACTTAATTCAGGTGAAGAGAAACCCAATCTGCTAAAGGAGATGGCCACAGTCTTCTTAATTCCTCTTAATACACATCTTTTTCTTCTTTTTTCTATATTCACTTTCGTTACTACAGTGTGTGTGTGTGTGTGTGTGTGTGTGTGTGTGTGTGTGTGTGTGTGTGTGTGTGTGTGTGTGTGTGTGTGTGTGTGTGTGTGTGTGTGTGTGTGTGTGTGTGTGTGCGCGCGCGCGCGCGCTTAGACCATGACATCGGGGACATACCGTAATCAGTGTGTCAGGAATGCTATCAGTTGATACGTGAGTAATTAATAATGTGCTTGCGGTGTGGTGATATTGATAGTATGGTGGTGGTGTGGTACCGCTAATGAGTTGTCCGGTGGTGCTGAAGTACTTATGGTGTGTGGTAGTATATTGATGCTGAGACTGCGCTGGTGTTGAGAGGGTGGTGGTGATGTGGTAGTGTGGTTGTGGTGTGACAGCCTAGTGATGGTGTGGTTGTATGGTGGTGGTGTTGAAGTTTTGGTATGACTCAGGGGAAAGAAACCAGCTCCTGACTACTGGCGCGAAGGTATTGTTTTGTCCACGGAGTCTGTAGAGCCAGGCAAGAAGATTCTGACCATCGTAGAGGAAGGAGTGAATAAACAAGAGTGTAGAGCGACGCCAGCACCTAGGTTATGTAAGGCCTGGGTTACCCTCTTGCAGGAAGTACAGCGGAAGGTTTATGTGAGCACGCCCAGGCCAGCGCTGCTTCCTATACGCCACCAACACAGCCACCAAACCTTCTTACATCTTGTTCTTATTTAGTGTGTTTTATTTTCCTCCCTTGCACAGAGGAAGCAAGGGTGAATCGAATGCATGCCCAATAAACCAACTTTTCTTTTATGGAACAATATAATTCACAGCAAGGAGAAAGCCTGAAGTTAGGACGGTCGTATCTTTGTTGATTATATACTGGAAGAAGTGAGTTACGGATCAGCACATGGCTTAAAGATGGAGAGGAAGGGGTAAGAAAGAGTGGAAATGGAGTTGTACGTCTTCATCTCTGGATATCATATACAGATGTTACAGAGTCAAATCTGTTGCACCACGAAAAGCAAAAAAATCAAAGAGAGAGAGAGAGAATTTGTCAAGAAGGAGAGAATCTAAAACTTTCACCATAATCTAAAAATGCTGCAGCCTGACAAGAAGCGAGCCTCATATGCCGTCCCCTCACGTCGTTCCTTTGACTGCCTACTGCCCTGAGTCTCTGCCTGCCTGCTTCCTGAGTCTCTGCTTTTCTGCTTCCTCGAGTCTCTGCTTTCCTGCTTCCTTGAGTCACTGCTTTCCTGCTGTCCCGAGTCTTTGCTTGCCTGCTGCCCGAGTCTCTGCCTACCTGCTGTCTGGAAACTTTAAGATGTTATAGATGCTATTTTAAGAGGTTGTCCACGATGGTACAAAACAGCTGGAAGTTGGTTTTCACTGACGTCTGCTGATGAGCAAACTTCGCAGTCAGCGATCACTCATCCCCATGTAAGCTCCTTCCCACACACACAGACACACACACACACACACACACACACACTCTCTCTCTCTCTCTCTCTCTCTCTCTCTCCTTATCTGTCCATATCTATCTATCTATCTATCCATCCATCTATTTATCTGTCATTTACAGCATTCTCATAATGTTTCCTGTTCTCTTAAAGGCAATTCAACTTTACGAATATTTATGAGTTCATTATTTCAATTCCATAGCTACTGGTGTTATAAGTATCGCTTCTTACTCGTATTGTGAATCTTTAATCCATTCTCTTTTGCTGTGTACATACTTTCCCTATGTTTTTCCTTACCCCCAACACTACGAAGCATCATTACATTTTACCATTAGGCTACTTCCTTTCTTGCTCTACGTCGGGAAATCTGTGAGCATTTTGTACATAAACTTTGTCATATTATCTCGCCCGCTGATTCTTGTTTATAAGTTTGACCTCATTCTTCTTTTACTACTCTTACGTGTAGGCTGGAGCTTATTTTCTCTTCTACAATTCTATTTCCCTTCGAAAACTCTCCATCTTTCTCTTCTGCCTCTCTCTCCATACGGTACAAAGCACTCCTCTCGTTCCCTCTTGCCAGTTTCTCTTTCTTTATCCGTCTGTGTTCTCTCTCTCTCCTCTCCATCATCGCCCTCGCTTCCTCTAAGACCCAGCCGGCATCTTCCACGGCACAGGACTCTACACCCATGTCCTCTTACTGCCACACCCACCCATGTCCTCTTTCTGGCACGCCCACCCATGTCCTCTTTCTGGCACACCCACCCATGTCCTCTTTCTGGCACGCCCACCCATGTCCTCATATTGACACACCTATCCATGTCCTCTTACTGCCCCACCTGTCCATGACCTCTTACTGCCACAACCCATGCCCTCGTATTACTTCGCCCATGTTCTCTTACCCACACACATCCATGCCCTCTTACTGCCTGACCCGCTCATGTCCTCTTCTTCCCCATCCACCCACTCCTAACCTCTCACTGCCACACCCACCCGCGCCTTCTTCCTGCTACACATGCGTCCGCTTACTGCCACATTCATGTCCCCTTTTTGTCACACCCACTCGTGTCCTCCTAGTATCTCATTTATGCCGCCTATTCGCCACAGCCATACCTCATGTGTTCTTAACCACTAGACGGGGATGCTATGCCTACTTGTTTATGGAACCCTCTGATGGGAAGCTCCAGGCCCTGTGTTAAACCTGAACCCCAATAGATGAAATTCTTAAAGGCTTCTACTCTCTCCTTCACCGTAGGAGCACTATCGGCCACTGCATTTCATGAGACTGAGGAAATCTATACAGTTTGCTTTACTGGCAAGAGAAAATAATGTCAGGTTGTTTATATAGCGTGTCGGTGGCCTTCTGTAAGGGTAATCTGCAGAAGAAAGTAAGTCTCGTGCATATCTCTGTCTATGATAAACTGGGATTCAAACCTGCGTTAAGAGGATTACCAGACCAGTTCTATGATCACCCAACAACAGCTTACCTCCCTCGTTCTTGTCGCCTTGATTAAACCCATAAACATGACGCTGACTCTACCACCTCCCCCCTGACTCCTAATCCAGTGGTAGACAGAGCCTGATACCCTCTAAGAACCTGACCCCTTCCCCCAGACACCCCTAACACACCGTTGACACGACACCCTCCCTTTTCCCTGATACTTTTCCAACTTCCAATACTGTCCCTCACCCAGAATATCCTCCCTCATCCCTGACATTCTCCCTCAACCCTGACAGGAGAAAGCGAAGAAAGAGGAGAGAAAGAGGAGGGAGAGAATGAAGGGGGGAGGAAGGAAGAAAAGGGAGGAAGGAGAGAGAAAGGGAGAGGTATGAGGAGGAGGGAGAGCATGAAGAAAGGAGGAGGACGGCCAGTATGAACAGAGATAGAGGCGGGAAAAAAAAGAAAAAACGAGAAAGAATGAGCTGTGAGATAAAGAAACTGATAAACGAGACATGAATGGTTTGGGGTGATCTAGTGAACTGTCAGGAGATGGAGGAAAGAAATCTCCAGGACATTTTCTGGCGAAATGTTTACCCAAATGAAAACCTAAGTTCCACTTTCAATGCCAAAAATTTTAACAAAAATGGAAACCTGTAAATGATACAACTATCGGCATTTATATTTCCTGTATGCACTGCAGAACAATGCATGTTTTATTGGTCTTTGCCTTCCCTACTCATGATGGTCTGCCAAGCCACACTGGAGGGAAGATAATTAAGAACTATAAGGAACATCATCATTATTATCATCATCATCATCATCTTCGGTTTTATTCACTAACATATAATAGACGAGGGATCTACATATTGCATACTGGGTACACATCTACTCGCTTACAGTTTGAACGCAGAAAATCTTGGTCCCTCCTCACTGGCCAAAATATCCTTGCAAAAATATGATTCAGTCAGCCAGTGAGAGGGAGGTCATTCTGCCCACTACCATACTTCATTTATAATTTTCCAGCTAACATCAACTCTTGTTTCCTATACTTCCTAACTCCGCCAGTTCCCACTTTCTCTTACCATATGCATTCATCTTTTTCCTGGTCTTCCACACTTCCTCCTTCCCACAAATTCTTTCTTATGTATTACCCTTCTCACCATCATATTCATACCCATCCTCTGTATTTGACCAGAACCTTCAGCTGCACATCTTTCACTTTTATTTACCTTAAACTGTATATATCTTATTCCAACCAACCATCCCAGACACAAATATTCCTGACACTGTCATTTTTACTGGTTTTGCTGTTGACTTGTATATTCTTATACTATACAAACATTTCACATACATACGTTAATGTTAACTTTAACACATCTCACTGTCCTTCCGCAGCCTCCAGCGATGAATGGACTATCTCAGACATGCCGTATGTAGATCATCCTATGTTGCTTGGTCCATCCATCCATCATCCAATCCTACATTGCCCCATGAGGAGCGTAGAAGCCCGGGGCTAGGCAGTTGGTCCCGACATTTAAGATGAGAGTGACCAGCCTCACTCATCCCTGAGTGGCATTACATGAGCAATCAACCCCAACCAGCCCTTGGATATAAACCTTCACCGGCTCAATCTAATTGGAGAGCAATAATTACCCACTAAACCACCAGGCGCCAAAATTTGGTTATATGGTTACCATCCAGCGTAGTAATTGGTTTCCTGGTGCACAGGAAACCATTTGGCTTGTCACTCAGTGTAGAGTCACCCACAGACTGAAGGAAGTGGAAAGAATGATGGAATGAAAGACAGAAGAGGGAGTGTAAAGTCACCCGTAGGCAGAAGGACAAAGAAAGAATGAAGGAAAGAAAGACAGAAGAGAATGGAAGGAAAGAAGGATGGAGAGGAAAGGGCAGACACCCGAGAGCAGCACTACATCGAGTGAGTGGATCGTGAGCGCCCACACCTACCATTAATAAAGTTAATTTTTGCACATAGTGTGTGGATGAAGTAGTAACTCCCATTGCTCACCCACCACAGGTTCCACTGCCCACCTTTCCGAGGTCGCACCGCCCACCTAACTACATAGTCACGTTGAAGCTCCCGACGGTATTGGTCGAGAGTTTGACGCTGAGGCGGACGAGATGAGTGTGACTCCATGCACTAGTTACAAGACGCACATAAACTATACAGCGAAAATAACGAAGAAAGTTTGTGAAAGGTTCAGTGGACATTTTTGTATAAAGTATGAGGCAGAGAACCGAGATGTGATTGAAGGAGAGGAAGACAGTGAAAGAAAGATGTGACTTGATGCACAAAATGGCATCAAGTTTATCAACCATAAACTCAAAAACACCTCGATATGGAAGACTCAGGATGGAAAAACTACATATTTGTGGCCTTAATGTCAAAAAGAAGCTCCTTAGGCCATGACAAAATGGATCTGTAAATACTTCACCAACATTATAGACAGAATATCTATCGGTATATGCAGTACCCCCAGTCTCATGTACCAGCCACCTACAGTCGTGATGCTGACATTTTTATTTCCAATCGCAGAGATGCAGGCTCCAACTGTGGAGGGTCCGGTTGCAAGGGCTTCGGGTCTGGTTGCTAGGGTAGAGGAACGTGGTGGCAGGGGTCTGGTGGCAAGGAGAGGGGGCGTAGGAGGATAGAGGTTAGAAGAAGGAAGGAGAGAGAGATAAAGTATAAAAGCCAGGGCAGAGGATGAAAGACCAACAGAGCAGTGAAGTGACAGTGTGTTGTGAGAGGATGCAAGAAAGTGTGATTGGGGTGGTGAGAAGAAGAGGAAGATCGAGAACAAGGCGGCCAACTTTGTGGAGTAGACTTAATATCACTGACCTAGAGCATCACATGTTGCCAGTGTTAGTGTGCCACATATTGCCAGTATTAGTATATCACATATTGCCAGTGTTAGTATGTCACATGTTGGCAGTGTTAGTTTGTCTCATGTCGCCCGTGTTAGTGTGCCACATGTTTCCAGTGTTAAGCGTCACATGTTGCCAGTTTTTGGGTGCTACGTGTTGCCTGTGTTGGTATCACATGTTGCCAATGTCAGTGTGACACATGCTGCAAGCGTCTGTTGTTACATTGTCATTTAAAAATTAATTAGAAGTGTGTGTGATCTTTCTGCTGCAAGCCTTATCTTGGTACTGAGAACTAACTTTGGTGTTTAATGTGTTATCACGTATATCATTACGGTTTTCAGTTTCACCATACATATGTAAGCCACCAAATGTCTGGTAGTGAAGGAGGACGGACGTATGAGTGTGGTATAATGGTGAATGGATAGTTATGGCCAAAAATATGTTTAGTGTTTCACCTCTTCTGCTTTTCACTTTCCCCTGCTGGCGAATATTTCCAAGCGGAGATGGGTATGGTATGTTTCTCTGCCACACAGGGTTCACATGATGCACCTGGGAGGAAAGTGACTGACACGCCCCAGGTGTGAAGGAGACACAGTGATACAGAAGGTGGACTTTTCTCAGACTCTACGTGAGAGGATTATGGAATGACTGGATAGTGAGGGTCTGCAGGATGGACACTGGATGAGAAATGGAGGAGAGTGGCTTATTGCCCTCTAGAGTCACAAGGGAAAAAAAAAGTTGCTGTACTTGCTCATTTAGAGAAACGGTGAATTCATTAGTGTAAACTAAGTGCTTTATTATAAGATAGTAAGATACTACAGTCTGTAAGGTAAAATCTGAAAACTATATTGAAGCCCCGTATCAGGTTCAGGGCCAGATCCAGCACTTTGGAATTGAGGTGGTGTGGTTTCTAGAAGGGCTACTACTTAATGTATTTAAACAATAAAAAAAAAAAAAATTTACGTTTTCATCATAGGAGCACAATATGACAAACAAATATAAAAATCCACTAAAATACTTATTTCATATGTTTTGCAAATAAACTGGTTCTTATATTACAAATAAGTATTGTGTGTCAAAAATAAGGAGTGGGTTCTCCCTACGGCCCCCTATAAATCCGTGCCTGCAGGTCGCCGCGATATATATATATTTTTTTTTACAGAAGGAAAGAAAGGGGACACAGTAGATCATGGTTATGGAAAGCAATGAATGGAGAGAGAATGTTTGACTGGGCTAGGACGGTGTATGTCAGTAGTCTGGCTGGAGGTTGGGCTGTATCAACAACGAGATTGTACAGCTTGTGAGATTTTTATTTTTATATATATTTTTTTTGTATCCGACTCTGGGCATAGGCTTCAGTGCCTGGTCCCAACTCCCTGTGGTCCTCATACATACACCACCACATGTCATCACTTCGGCACTAACACCCACTGTCCATTTTGAATACATGCTACGGCTGCTTCATACCTGACTGGTGTACCGGTATTAGCGGAGGCGTTTTTATGACATGTCGGAGGGTCTTCTGGTAGATCAGTAAAGTCTGTTTTACCGAAATTCAAATCCTTAAACTGTTCCCTGCCTGAGCCAAGATTCGAACTTGGGTCCATTAGGACTGCAGGCCACCTCTCTGCCGATTCAGCCACCGCCTTCCCCCAGTGAGGAAAAGTACAGTAATGCGTGGATGTCCAGGTGTAGGCATGGTCCACACAGGATGCAATGAGATGAAACAGACACATACATATTAAAAGATAAGAGCACCGTACGTCGTTTATGATAAAGGGGAACGATGCACTATAACCGTATTGAGAGTGAGATGATACAGCAATGGAGATAATGGAGATGGAGGAACGACTGGATTAGATTAGGGTGACACGCAATGATGTAAAAGCACATTTGTAATACAACACAACACTTATGAGTATACTGCAAAACAACCAACTTTAACGAATACAAAGCAACCTTGTCACTTCTCACCATAATTAATCAATACCCAGTTATTAACCGTTGCCAAGTGTTTGGCATGAACTGTGATTATACCGCAACCTGTTATCAACTTAATTACCTGGGGCACAAGGTGTAAAATGACACGGTATTGTTCTGACGGTACTGCAGTGATGGTACACTGTATTGTGACGGTACTGTTGTGACGATGGTGTTGTGAAGGTGCTGTTGTGACGATGGTGTTGTGAAGGTGCTGTTGTGACGATGGTGTTGTGAAGGTGCTGTTGTGACGATGGTGTTGTGAAGGTGCTGTTGTGAAGATACTGTTGTGACGGTGCTGTTGTGACTATTCTTGTGGCCGCACACTGTCTTATTGTGCCAGGCCACATATTGCTCTGACGTTACAAGTGATGTGACAGTAAATGGTGCTGTTGTGACGGTACGCTAATATGCTACACTTTCTCCTCACCTTCTACATTTAGTGACTGGAGGTACGGTAGGTCGTAGGAAGTTCTTCACATCGAACTACAACTATCGTCCAATGGTACGGTAAAGTAACAGGTCGAAACTTCGCTACGTTGCAAGAACAACACTGTCGGAATCAATTGCTGCTTTTCCAGACTTAAAAACTTGACACTACTACAGTAACCCTGGAGATAGACCTTCGTTAAGTGTAAATTATCTGGCGTAAGAATTATAGACAAACTTAAGACCAACTGGGTGTCGTAAATACAATACATTTTACAGGAAGGACAAGGGACGTGGAAACACTCTGCACTGTTCTTTCCTTGTTGTACCTGCAAAAACGAATCTTGCTAAGGGCAGCGAACAGGTGATAAGTTGGTGGCCAGAAACGATATAGGCGGTATTCCAGGTGTTAGGGGGAGGCTTCGTAACACCCAAAGATAAGAAATATATTGTATATCTTCCGCCTAGATATTATTTTTTATGTTATTTATATGTTACTAGTGTTGATATAAGATAGTCTAACCCAGTAAGGCACAAGAGGATATGAAGTAATGCGAAAAATATGTGGCTCAGGAACGCGAGCTATGAACGAGTCTGACATTATGGCCCGTATTTTCGTCGGTTAAGGAAGCTCCCTAATACTTTTTCTTTAGCGATGTGTTTTACATTCGACGCATAATGATTCTCTTGTATGTTGTTTATATATTCTAAACATTGACACGGAAGGTAAAAATAAAACACAGTGGATGACTAATGAGGTGTGTGCAATAATAAACCGGTAAGGAAAAGGTGCTAGGGAGTTTCTTTAATTCACGAGAATACAACCACATGGCATACAGGTGTACACGTTACTCTGAAGGACGATACATGGTGCTACATTAGGAAGGTCACTGACTACGATGATGGGAGGCAGAACAACAGGAGGGGATGGGCTGCATGGTGGCAGAGGAGAGACGGAAGGAGGGGGGAAATGGAAACGACAGACAAGAGAGACGAGGGACTGAAGGACAGGGAGTAAAGGAACAGGAGAAGGAGAGGAGCGACAGGAGAGCAGAGTCAGGAAGGATAGCAGAGGCACAGAAGTAGTAGGAGAGAAGGAACAACACAGGAAGAGGAGAGGGAGAAGAGGTTAGGAAAGAAAAAGGAGAAAAATGAACAAGAAAGGGCGAAGAAAGGCAGTGAATAGGCAAAAAGTAGAGAAAAGTGATGGAGTAATGGAAGAGATAAAGAATGAAAGAGACAGGTGACAGAGAGAGAAGAATATCAGAAAGAGAAAAGGAGCAGTGGAAAGCAAGGAGAGACGAGAAGGGGAAGATGACTAGAAGATACTCAATTTGAAAGCGAAGCAATAAGTACCCTGAAAAAGGATAGAAGAAAGAGGAGACAAGTGTAAAACGCAAAAAATATCCCAGAAGGAAAGTAGTACGAAAGGGAGAGGGGAAATGTGAAAAAGTGAGAGGGGGAAAGACAAATGAAAGATGTGACAGAAAAAAGGAGAGAAGAAATATGAGAAAATGAAAGGAGAGGCGTGAATAAGGAGAAGGATATTGGGATGAAAATGGAGAGGTGACAATGAAAACAGAATAATTATCTCAGTACCAAATATACAGCACTCCAGATACCATCCCCGTCTATCCGACAATTAAATTTGTAAATCATAATCACATAATTCATCCACAAGAAAGAGAACTGGTACGCCGGCAATCCCTCACCATATGCCCACCTTCCCTCCCCCAGTGACTCCATATGTTACACACCCAGGCACACTATACACTACTAACATACACTTTCGTTTCACCACCTTCCCTTCCCCAGTCACTGCACTTGCACACCAAAGATAACTCATGGCCACGGCTCTTACGCGTGACTTGTGAGCCTGTAGCACGTACCATGTTTGTCCAGAGAACCATACGTCAGTGTTGCTAAAAAGACACTCTCATGCAACTACTCACCTGCAAGCACCTCACACACCTTGGACTCCACCGTATCTATTGCACTATTTTATAAGCCTTGTATCTATTCCACTTTCATATAGGTATTTCTTGGAGAGATCATCATCATCATTATCATCATCATCCGGACCTTCTTTCCCACCCTAGGGCAGGGTGAGGAGTAGTAATGTCCATACAGCCCAAATTTGCCCAATCCAATGGGCCATGCTTCCATTCACTCATCATTCAAACCCCCCGGAATCCTGGCTCTATCGGATCCGCCAAAAACATTCACCACGATCTGTAGCTTGGAGAGACTTCTAATTAAATTCACTACAAGGTGTTTGTAAAATCCTTCAAAAATATACAGTTGCCTAGAAATGAAAGGAAGCAATTATAAAGACACTATCGTCCTGAAGAAAGTAGCAATTTACTGCCAGAGCACGTCCTCATATTCTATTTTACACATTTTGTCTAATTACTGTATATATGGATTCTCTCTCTCTCTCTCTCTCTCTCTCTCTCTCTCATCACTTTCACTGCATTTCACGGGCATGTTAATCGCGCTGGTCATACTCTCTCCAATTCACAAATAAATCTCTAAAAACCAAAAGGAATAAGAAAAATATTAATGTTCCCTGTTGGGTAATCTATGCATGCTTTTATACATGACCCCCCCAAAAAAACACGATTTCAGTACGTAATTATCCGTGTTTCTAAGGTGCACAGGGTAATGGGATGGCTGTGTCTGTGTGTGCTGACATGACTGAATCTCTCTCTCTCTCTCTCTCTCACACACACACACACACACACACACACACACACACACACACGGCCTAAATCGCTGTCGCTGCCCGCGTTGATGTGGTCGTAACTCCCCGCTTCATCGCAAACCATCATAACGACCTGCAAGCATCGTCAGATTTTATTGCTGGCAAAAATATACGCCGGTACTTAAACGATAATTGTCTGTACGTGTCGGGTTCCTCAGTCATTATACTGAGGTCGTTATATGAGTCGTTATACTGAGATCGTTATGTGAGTCGTTATACTGAGGTCGTTATGTGAGTCGTTATACTGAGATCGTTATAGGAGTTGTTATACCGAGGTCGTTATAGGAGTCGTTATATTGAGATCGTTATATGAGTCGTCATACTGAGGTCGTTGTATGAGTCGTTATACTGAGGTCGTTGTATGAGTCGTTATACTGAGGTAGTTGTATAAGTCGTTATACTGAAGTCGATATAGGAGTCGTTATACTGAGGTCGTTATGGGAGTCGTTATACTGAGGTCGTCATATGAGTCGTTATACTGAGGTCGTTATGAGTCGTTGTACTAAGGTGTTATATATCAGTAGTTGTTATTAGTATTTATACTAAGGTCGTTTTATGTGTACTGTTATACCAAGATCGTGTTATATGAGGTGTTATGCTATGGTCCTGTTATGAGTCGTGTTAATGAGGCGACAACTGCCAATAGTTTTTGTCATATTAGCCATTAAGCTCTACAGACAGTGTTATCGGTGGTATGAAGATAACACAGATATAGCAGCAGTGCCGATACTGACACAATGATAATAGGAGAGGCATATACCAACTGGGCGATAATAGATTTGGGTTGGCTGTAATTTTCAACTTTTTTCTCTGCTTAAAAAAGGTGTGGATGGAATTTACTGCTTACTTAGTATGGTCAGCGAGAGAGAGAGAGAGAGAGAGAGAGAGAGAGAGAGAGAGAGAGAGAGAGAGAGAGAGAGAGAATTCCCAAAGGAGGTGCAACGAAGGAAATGACAAGGAACGAGGGGCGATGATGTTGATGATGATGATGATAACGGTAAGTGATGAGGCAGTAAAGATGCAATGCTATGGTTCAAAGACAGTGAGGGAGTGGTCGTTGTAATGGTGGGCAATGTTCGGTTACGATGCCCCTGCTGATGGTCCCTATACTCTGTTCATATGTACCACAGCAAGTCGCAATGGAGAATACCACACCATCACACAAAGACACTATCACACCACATACTACCACACCACAATGGATAATACCACACCATCACACCAAGACACTGCCACACAACATAATACCACATCATAACGGATAATACCACACTATCACACCAAGACACAGTCACACCGCATGCTACAACATCACAATTGATAATACCACACTATCACACCACAACACTATCACACCTCATACTACCACACCATCACACCACAAACCTGCCACATCTCATGCTACCACACCTGCTGCAGGCTAAGATTAATGAGACAGATCTGTTAACCCAGTGAGAACAGTAACCCACTCCCAAGATGAGTATAATCGTCTGGGATTAGCAAAAATAAAACAGTTCAACTTTATCTCGTTTTAGAAGTGTTGCTGTGTTTTAAACGTGTGGGGAGGGAAAGTCGCTCACAGGTGGAATGGCATTGCCTGGAGTGAGCAAGAATAAAATAACTCGATTTCCCACGTCCGGAGAAAGTTAAACTGGCCCATTAAGAGAGGTCCAACTTCACCCTCTTCAGCTGACCCCATCTTCCTCTGCCCTTCTCTCACTCAACCATTACTCTCTCTCTCTCTCTTTCTCTCTCTCTCTCACATACACACACACACACACACACACACACACACACACACACACACAATCACTGTCTCGTCGTCGCTCTTCCCGTCGTTACTCTCTCTTCTGAAGCCTCCATTTATCTCCTTTCCTGTTATGTCTGTACATTCCTGTCCTTTCAGCTATCTTCCATCCTTCTTGGCTTCTTCCTTTTCCAGATTTATGTTTCTCTGTCATTCACCCATTACTCTCATGTCTGATCATCACTCTATCCCTCCTCCCTCAGCCATCTCGTTTCACTGAGCATTAATCCTGTCAACGTCTTGCCTTCTGCTGGTTTTTCCGAATTAGATTTATGCTTCTTTTTCACTCCATCCTTCTCCGTCTCCTCATTAACCAGCTACTCTCACTCTCGTCTGGTCGTCACTATATCCTCCCTTTCTCCGCTTAGCTCGTCTCACTGTTATTGCTCTACAATTTTTTTTTTTCCTCCATTATTCCTTCTATTCTTCTTTTTCGCTGAGATTTGTGTTTCCCTTGCAGACATGCTTTCCCAGTCTTTCTTTCACTCCCCCATTACTCTCCCTTGTCTTGCCATCACTCTATGTTCCCTTCCTGCATTTATCTCTTCTCATTGTTATTACCATACATTTACCGTCCTTTCAATCGCTTTCTTTCTCGTCTGTTTTCAAGCTTCTCTTTCAATCCATCTTTCTCTGTTCGTCTCTCTCATACCCATTACTCTCTCTTTTCTTGTCATCACTCTGTCTTCCCTTCCTCCGTTTATCTCTTCTTACTGTTATTGTTCTACGTTACTGTTCTTTCAATCTCCTGCCCTCTGAATCTCTCTCGTTGAAGATTTGCCCACACTCAAGCTTAAAACTTTCACAAATTTTAATGCCTGATAACTCTAGACCTGATCATACTCTTTCTTTCAAATGTTCCATAGTTTTCTATGCTTTTTTATACATTGTATATCTTTTTTAATTCTTTAGATCAGAGTTTGGAATAATAATGCCCACATGCTAAGCTCTTTTATGTGGCGGTTTTTAAGTTTTATCGTCTCTTCATCTTTATTGCCGAACTATAACATGAAGTAAACAAAAGTGTATGGTGTCAGTCAAGGAGAATTGCTACACAAATAATGCAGACCAATGGGACTGTCTTATTCTGTCTTAGCGTCGCATCTTCCACGTATATTCATCCTTCTGATCTCTCTAATTGCCTCACATTTCTCTTAGGCTCTTGGCATCATTATTACATATGCATGCCTTACTCTTTAAAACCCTAACTTATCATCACTACTGTTATTATTAGTAGTAATGGTAGTGGCAGTAGTATTAGTATTATATTCTCTCTCTCTCTCTCTCTCTCTCTCTCTCTCTCTCTCTCTCTCTCTCTCTCTCTCTCACACACACACACACACACACACACACACACACACACACAAACACACACACACACACACACACACCATTGCTTTCCCATATATGTCGCTCTCCTTTTCTCCACCTTTCAAATCCTTTTCCGATTTTCTGATCTCAACCTTTTCCCTTCATCTTGACTCACTGGCCATCAGTTTCACGCATTTTCTCCTTCGTCTCCTCCTCCTAAATCCTTCCCTACGGCCTCCTCCCTCCTTCATCCCCTCCTTCTCGCCTCACTTTCTTTCCATCCAGTTTTCTCTCACTCACTTACCTCCCTTTCTCTCGGATTTTTCTATCGTTTTCCTCACATCCCCCTAGTGTTCTCTCTCACTATCCTCTTTTGATTGCTTAATTTTTTCCCCTCCGCTTTCTTCTATCTTCTCATCTTTCTCTTGTGGAGTAGACTGTAGCACCAGTCGAGCAGGGCAGTACTCCCGAGGTGGATGGAAAGCTGATGACAGGGAGTGCTGGAGCTCCCGTTTCATCAGCCCTCAGGACTAGTTCCTGACCATCCCCCTTTGCTGAACTTTTTCAGTGTCTCAGTTACACAGAGAGTAGGCCAGCATGCTCTCCAGTACAAATTTCTCTAACTATCTTCACCAAACTACATGCACAGTACACACTGCACTTCCTATTCAAAATTCACAAAAATGGCGTCGATTAATCAAGCCTCGGAGTCCCCAGGGGGGGGACCATAAATGCCCCCACCATCTGCCCCTCTCCCGGTGACGACTCGAGGTGCCTGGAACCACTGTCTAACTCTCTTCTTCTTCATTTCTGCAACATTCGCGGCCTTTCATCTAACTTTCGCTCTGTTGAGCACCACCTCTCCTCCTCTAAACCTCACCTTCTTTTTCTGACGGAGACTCAGCTGTCTGAGGCAACCGACAGCAAACCCTTTTCTGTATCCTCCTACTTTCTCTATACTCATTTCAAAGCCAAAGGTGGCTGTTGTGTATACATACGCAACGACTTATCTTGCTCTCGTGTTCCTGAACTTGATTCTTCTGAATTCTCAACACTCTGGCTTCGGCTTTCCTGTCATTCTCTGACTAAATATATCTGTGCTGTTTACTTATCCCCTAATTCTACTGACTATCAAAAATTCTTCGACTATCTTACTTCTACGATGGAACACATTCTGTCCATTTCTCCTTTCTCTGAAATCTCCATTCTTGGAGATTTCAATGTTCACCACCACCTTTGGCTCTCCTCTCCTTTCACGGATCCACCTGGTGAACAAGCCTACATCTTTTCTATCCTTAATGACCTAGAGCAGCTTGTACAGCACCCTACCCGTATCCCTGACCGCCTTGGAGAGAGCTCCAACATACTTGACCTCTTCCTCACAACTAATCCTTCTGCTTACTCTGTTAATCTTTTCTCTCCGTTGGGCTCCTCCGATCACAACCTTATTACCTTAACCTGTCCTATCACTCCGGTACGGCCTGTGGACCCTCCAGGGAAACGTCATCTGTGGCATTTTGGAGCCGCGAACTGGGAGGCCCTCAGGCAGTACTTCTTTGATTTTCCCTGGAATGATTATTGCTTCCATGGCCGTGAGCCATCTGAGTGTGCCTTGCGCATTACGGAGGTTATTCTCTCGGGCATGGAAGCATACATTCCTTTCTCATATCCTTTGACTAACGCAAGAAAGCCTTGGTTTAATCACGCTTGTTCTAATGCTGTCCGCAACAAGGAGAGGGCCTACAAAAGGTACCGGAGCCAACCCACCCCTGAATCACATCATCTTTACGTTTCTGCCCGGAATCGTGCTAAGTTTGTTCTTCGCTCTACTAAAAATAATTTCATCCATACTAAATGCTCTCAACTCTCCAACTCGAATTCTTCCCGCTCCTTCTGGCACCTTGCCAAAAATCTTTCTAACAACTTTACCTCATCATCCTTCCCTCCTCTTTTCTACTCTGATGGTTCTGTAGCTATTTCTTCTACTGATAAAGCAGATCTCTTCGCACAGAACTTTCTCCTCCAATTCCACCTTAGACGATTCCGGTGCTGTTCCTCCATCACTTCTCCCCTCTGACTTCCTCATGGCTGACATTAAAATTTCTTCAGTTGATGTATTTTCTGCCATCACTGGCCTCAGTACTAACAAGGCATATGGGCCTGATGGGGTCCCTCCTGTTGTTCTCAAGAACTGTGCTTCTGTGCTTACACCCTGCCTAGGCAAACTCTTTCGCCTTTGTCTGTCAACTTGTACCTTTCCTTCTTGCTGGAAGTTTGCTCTCATTCAGCCAGTCCCAAAGAAGGGTGACCACTCCCAACCCTCCAACTATCGTCCAATTGCTTTAACGTCCTGTATTTCAAAAGTTTTCGAGTCAATTCTTAATAAAAAAATTTTAAGGCATCTTTCCTATCACAACCTTCTTTCCGATCGTCAGTATGGGTTCCGTCAGGGACACTCCACTGGCGATCTTCTCACCTACCTTTCAGACTCCTGGTCATCCTCCTTTCGGGACTTCGGCGAAAGCTTTGCCATTGCACTTGACATCTCAAAGGCTTTCGATCGAGTCTGGCATAAATCTTTAATTTCCAAACTGCCCTCCTACGGTTTCTATCCTTCTATCTGTGCCTTCATCGCTAGCTTCCTTTCTGGTCGTTCTATAGCCACTGTTGTAGACGGCCATCGTTCTTCTCCTAGATCTATCAACAGTGGTGTTCCTCAGGGCTCTGTCCTGTCACCAACTCTCTTCCTTTTATTCATCAATGATCTTCTAAGCTGTACATCTAACCCTATCCACTCATACCCTGATGACTCCACCCTTCACCTTTCCATTCGGTTCCCGCAACGCCCATCTCAACAGTTACTTCAAGAAACAAGGGATGAGGCTATGGCACACCTAATGTCTGACTTGGCTCGTATCTCTGACTGGGGTAAAAATAATATGGTTGTCTTTAATGCATCTAAGACTCAGTTCTTACACCTATCAACCGGACAAAATCTTCCACAGGTATACCCATTAATGTTTAATAATATTCAGCTTAATCCTGCATCATCCTTGAACATGCTTGGGGTTTCATTTACTAGGGACTTATCGTGGAAAGATCATATTACATCTCTTGTAAAATCTGCTTCCAAAAGATTGGGTGTGCTAGGCCGACTCCGTTCTTTCTTTACCCCTGCACAATTGTTGTCTCTATACAGGGGTTTTATCCGCCCCTGTGTGGAGTACAACTCTCATGTGTGGGGAGGCTCCCCGCACACAGCTCTTCTCAATAGGGTGGAGTCAAAGGCTTTTCGTCTCATTAACTCTCCTCCTCTTACTGACTCCCTTCAACCTCTGTCTCTTCGCCGCACTGTTGCATCTTTATCTCTTTTCTATCGCTACTTTAATGGTCACTGCTCCTCTGAACTGTCTGCTTGCATTCCTCCACCTCTACGACGTGCGCGTAGCACCCGTCTGGCAGCAAACTCTCATCCCTTTTCTGTCCAACTCTCTAATGCAAGAGTTAACCGTTACTCCCAGTCTTTCATTTATGCAACAGGTCAGCTCTGGAACTGTCTCCCTCTATCTGTATTTCCTGCTGCCTATGATCTCCAGTCTTTCAAACGCAGTGTGTCCAGGCATCTCAAAATGATCGGATCTTGAATTTGGCTCTCTATTGTATTTTGCTTTTCTCTTGGAGGGAACTGTTACTGCGGGCTCATGGCCTTTGATTCCTTCTTCCTCGCATAAAAAAAAAAAAAAAAAAAAAAAAAAAAAAACTTTCCTCATGTTCCCTTATCTCTTTCTCTCGTTTTCCTCAAATTCTCTCATCGTTCTCTCTCACTTTCGTCCCCGTCCTCTCACCTTTCGCACACTTTCCTCAAATTCTCTCGCATTTTTCTCATCCATTTTCCTGCCATCCTCTCACATTTTTCTCACTTTTCTCCCATTCTCTCATTTTTCTTTCCTACTTTCCTCCCTTTCTCTCATTTTTCTTTCCTACTTTCCTCCCTTTCTCTCATTTTTCTTTCCTACTTTCCTCTCTTTCTCTCATTTTTCTTTCCTACTTTCCTCCCTTTCTCTCATTTTTCTTTCCTACCTTCCTCCCATTCCCTCATTTTTCTTTCCTACTTTCCTCTCTTACTCGCATTTTCCTTTCCTACTTTCCTCCCATTCCCTCATATTTCTTTCCTACTTTCCTCTCTTTCTCTCATTTTTCTTTCCTACTTTCCTCTCTTTCTCTCATTTGTCTTTCCTACTTTCCTCCCATCCTCTCACCATTCTCATTTTCGTTCCAATCTCTTGTCTTTCACTTTCCTTTCCCCCATTTTCTCTCTCACTTCTCTCCCATTCTCTCACTTGATTTCTCTGATTTTACTCTCATCACCATTTCTCTCTCCCTTTTCATCCATACTCTCACTTTCTTCCTTCTTCCCATGCTTGCACTTTCCTCTCTCTCTCTCTCTCTCTCTCTCTCTCTCTCTCTCTCTCTCTTTCTTCCAGTTCATTGACTTTTCTTTCCTCCAGTCCTCTCACCGTCCTTTTCACTTTTCTCGTCGTCTCTCTGCCTCCAGCACACAATCATCTCCTCTCCTTCACCTGTCACTGCCTGTACGTCATGTTTCTTTGATTTTGCCAATACACACACACACACACACACACACGCACACACATAAACACAAACACACACACACAAATAAACACAAACACACACACACAAATAAACACAAACACACACACACACAAATAAACACAAACACACACACACACAAATAAACACAAACACACACACACACAAATAAACACAAACACACACACATGCGCGCACACACACGAGAGAGAGAGAGAGAGAGAGCACAGCAACTTTAACAAAGCATATATCATCACGACCTTGAAAGTAAGGAGAAAACGCCATGTCGTATGGTGCTAAGCCAGGTGGATGAAGTGGATGTGAGATTAAAGGAATTTGCTCCTAGCCAAAAACTGCTGGGTACGAACGATGTATTGCTGAGCCCGTCATGGTGACACATCCACCCAACATTCCAGTTCTGGCGTTGTTTGTGTCTCACTGCCTTATGCAAATGTTTCCAAACTTTCTGGGAGAAAACTGCATAAAGAATGGTACACCCGGAGTTTGCACAAATCCTTCCGTCAAAAAATGCATGAACCATGACCGTTACTTTGACTGATGAACTTTGGCTGGTCCCGGTGACACTGACAGCTCTGTATTATGGTCTTAAGTCATATCTGTACATCCAAGTTTCATCTCTTGTGATCTTGGATAAAAAGACTGGATCCAGTGCACATCGATCAAGCAAACTAGAGGAAGAACTAACAGTGCTCCTTGTGGATTTTGGTGAAGATGCGTAGAATATACCTGGCTGCGAAAGACTGAACGTGGGTGGGCCCCAGTACCTTAACCTTGGCCTTGCTACGGTATACTGCCAAATTATATTTTGCTGTCCGATGATACATGGAAGCTAAAGCAGTGGCCGAAATACGACATAATCACTGGTAACTCATGACAAACTAATGAAACTATTATCAGACCTTTATGATCGTACCTCATAGGCCTATGAGAGCAGTGGAAGAAACAGGAGTGTGTGGTACCCGCCACCGTTCTCTCCAGCAGCTGTTGTGTTGCACTGTGTTGTCGGCCAAACACCCGTCCTAATGTTGTCTTCTTTATTGTGTACTAAAGGCAGCGCGGTGACTCAAGGGATGGTCAAGAATTTATGATGATAATCAGCAGAGGGGCAGGGTTGGAGCACAGCCAGTAAGGATAAGGCTTTGTGCCACACCCTGTTACTCATCTTCGACTTAGTGATGGCAGATGTACACACACTAATTCTAAACAATAATCCTTTTGTTAATCCCTTCGGTCACCTGTCTCTCCTAAGTTTACTAAAGGCGCCTAGCTTGAACCAGAAAAAAAAAAGAAAGAAAAAAAAAAAAAGCTGTTGCATGAAGGGGTCAGTGGAAATTGCTTTGCTCTTTGTACAAGTAGTGAAATTCATGGAAAAACGATTGGAATATTAGCCAACATGGGAAGTGATCGTTTGATACGTCTGGGTGTCAAAATATATTCAGGTAAAGCTCCAGAATTGTTATTAGCGAGGTGTAGCCTAGATCTAATATCTCATGTAGATGATATGCAAAGTGGATTTTAACAATTTGCGGACTGCTGTATTATTCACCTTTAACTGATGAGCCACGCCAATTTAGGTACGATACAGGTGGCAAAGCTGAAAATTAAAATATTTCACGGTGGCTCCTTTTTTTTCTGATGCAAAATATACAACTCACAGCACAACACATGGTCCAAGGACTGCTAGGTCAAGCGATTAATTTGTCTGCTGTCTTAAAGAATGCGATTTCGATGTCAGAGTGGGGTTTGGAACAGTTTGATGATTTGAATATCTTTAATACGAGATCCATCGACATGTCATAAAATCACCACTGCTAATACTCATACCAGTTCTGAAAGAGAAAGCCTAGCCATGTATTTAATAAGGTCGGTGGGTATTAGTGCCAAAGTGATGACATGTAAACGTGTGTGGCAAGTTGGACACACACACACACACACACACACACACACACACACACACACACACACACACACACACACACACACACACACACACACACACACACACACACACACACACACACACACACACACACACACACACACACACACAGTAATGCCGGCGAAGGCTGCATGAATATATTATTACACCAACCGCATGCTAGGTATATGAGCCACTTTAGGAGCCAACATCTGCCCTGGATTAAAGCCTTATACCATACTAAGTACTGCCACAGTTTCGTAGTAACATCAAGGATTGTACGGTAATTATTAAACTGTACAACAGCATACTTACCTGTTACTGAGTATGTTATAAACTTCTACTTTATATCCTGGTGTACGTGTAAATTATCTAATGCGCAGAACGTATTTATCATGTGGGGTTTCAATCTACTATGAAAGACGACCTATATTACAACAAGCACAGGAAATCAATTCTATCTATCTATCTATTCCCAGACGCCATAATCCCGTACGGGGTGGCTATTTGACTTTGAGTTATTTGTTTTACAGGGAAGGGCACTAACCCTCCACCAAGCCACTTGTTGACACGTAGGGAGCACGTATGGTTTGGTTATATGGTTACCACCCAGCGCTGTAAGAGCAAAAACTACATAAAGCTATCCTGTATCTGAATCAGTCCATATTAAGTTCACTTCAAGGCTGGATCTTCTCCTCAGAGGCAAAATTATAGCCAGAATTAACCCTTCCCCATGCTGGCGAAGTACGCATGGAGAAGGGTTGTCTCCAGGAAATGTCATCCATGCAAAAAGAAAATTGTGTGAGAGAGAGAGAGAGAGAGAGAGAGAGAGAGAGAGAGAGAGAGAGAGAGAGAGAGAGAGAGATCCCACTTTATATATCCACCATGGAGGGTTGTACGTTCGAACCCTGGACTCGGAACTCTCACATCAAGATATAAGTGCGCTAACCAACGAGTCCTCCACACCTACATAAAACAAAACAGCGCAACACAGTCAATTATCAGTACAACACAACGCAACACAACCTGGCCTCAACACTGCTGGCCACAAGACAACACAGCCCAACCTGGTCAAGAGCAAAACAACACAATCTGACAACAACACAACTTTTCAGCTTTCAGATCATCGCGACCCTAACCTTTCCCCTCCCCCTCTCATAATGGGTCTTGTCGAATTATAGTGAATTCTGAAGTGAAAATACCCCATCTTCAGCTACCTGAGATTAACCTGTAATTACTTTAGGTTCCTGAGTACACACACACACACACACACACACACACACACACACACACACACACACACACACACACACACACACACACACACACTTGTTAGGTTGGGTTCAAAGTGGTCTGGAATTTTTGAGGTTGACTAAGTAGTCGAGCTGCCAGACAAGGGAGCAGAGGCTCTCGAGGGAGGAAGGGAGGGCGCAGGAAAATCTCTGACGTGACCACTAGAGACTCGGGCGGGAAATGACAACATGACAGGACTGTAGGTGAAAGAACCCGTGTTTTTGACCGACGCTTTTACCGTACATTGTCAGGTGCAGTTTCCGACCCTCCAGTATGTCGCTCATGGCGTACGCTCTCGGTCACTGCAGCCGATAAAAGAAATTATAAACTTATTATATATTTGCAAAAAATAAAGTGCCAATGGCTGGAAGCATATAAAAAAGTTGATCTTCGTATGAAATATTAATGAACAGAGAATCAAAATATGATCCATTCATTTCCTGATGCCTGAACACATTGTGTTAAAAGACTGGAGGTCATAAGCAGAAGGAGACACAGACTGAGGAAGGCAGTTGCAGAGCTGAAAAACTGAGAGCATCGATTAACTCATGCATTAAAGAGTTTGACACAAAAGGTGTGAGAGTGTGCTGTTAGACGGGCAACTGTCCCCCACTCTTAGTATGATTGAAAATGGCGTATCATTTATATTTAAGATCCCACACTTTTATCAGCGAAATACGGCTTACATCCAACATTTTAAAATCATATGCATTTATACTGATGCATCATCCAGACCCTTGTACTGTTCATCATAACACCATCAATGTCAGTACATACGAACCGTAATCCAAATTACCCGTCCCCGCCCAAGAGGGGCTCAGGGACGCGTATTGTTTTCACTCGGTTTGTCTGTTAAGTTGCTTATTTGTTTGTTTGTCTGTCTGTCCGTCTGTTAACTTTACGTGAAAACTACTGATGCGATTTTGACTAAAATTACAGGGATGATTGGCTATGACCTTCTGATCATCTGCTTAAAATTTGGGTCAAATTGGGACAAGGCTCAGGCTGTACGGTAAAAAAAAATGTATATAAAAAAAAAAAGGGGGGGGACGGATAAAAGTTTTTTTTTTTTCGCCATAACTCCTTTCTAATTCGTCATATCGACATGAAAACAGAACCCACAGGTGCATCATCTTTCAAATCTGCATCCTGTAACATGCCTCATTACATCAGGGGGGTCACCCCCCCACTTTGCGGTAGGGGGGTCAATGTCAGGTGGGTCTGGCCTAAAATTTCAAATGGACATAAAATCGTAAACTTTCACCCGATTTACCCCAAATGTGGTATGTGACATCTCTAACTAGGTATCCTGTTGTGTTTATGTGTCACCACTAAAGTGACTGCCGGGGACGGGTTTGCTGTGCCTTGGCACAGCTTCTTGTTCAGGCACTGTTATGAAGTGTGAATGGTAGTAATTTATTTTTATTTCTCATGATGATAAATATAAAGTTTCCATCACAACACAAACTAGCCAGGCATCCAGCCACTCTCAGATATTAGAGGCAAGGGCAGTAACGACGCAAATTATATGGTAATTAGCTAAATGATCCTTTTTAGCACACCTGCTAACAGTGTGATATTATGCACTATGAATTAAAACCTGGTATTATCGCCCTTTAGTTAAAGCTTGATATGCTCCCTGACTTATCGCTATCATTCACCCTCGGTTCGCCAGTATTAGCAACAATTATCATTTCGTTATAATATCACTGATTATCGTATCACGAAGGAAATAACAATTGCACTTTGAAAGATGAGGCAATTCCTACATCAGAGAAATAGTTGGGCAGCAGAAGGATAAAATTTTATAAACCGTTGTCGTGTGTGTGTGTGTGTGTGTGTGTGTGTGTGTGTGTGTGTGTGTGTGTGTGTGTGTGTGTGTGTGTGTGTGTGTGTGTGTGTGTGTGTGTGTGTGTGTGTGTGTGTGTGTGTGTGTGTGTGTGTGTTTTTCAGCCCGATCACATTAATAGAGTATATCGAGGCTGACTGATATCCAACAATTGTGAGGGGGAAAAATCGTCAAAATACTGAATGAGGTACCATACTGAAGGTTATTTCTAAATCCTTTCGTGCAATGTCTTTATTTGGAGAGGAAAAAATTGTCTGCCAGTAGGAAGAACACAATGCAGCCTGACTACAACACCACAAAACCTGGCCACAACACAACACAACCTGGCCACAACACAACAATACCTGACCACAACACAGCAATACCTGACCACAACACAACAATACCTGGCCACAACAAAACACAACCTGGCCACAACACAACAATACCTGGCCACAACACAACACAACACAACCTGACCACAACACAACACAACCTGACCACAACACAGCAATACCTAGCCACAACACAACACAACCTGGCCACAACACAACACAGCCTGACCACAACACAACAATACCTGGCCACAACACAACACAACCTGACCACAACACAACAATACCTGACCACAACACAGCAATACCTGGCCACAACACAACAATACCTGGCCACAATATATCATTACACAACACATCATGGTCACAAGACAACATATGGCCACATCACAACCCGGCTACAACCATTACAACCTGGACACAACAAACACAACATTATACAGCCTAACCCACAACAAGGCACACCACAAAACAGCCTGGCCCCAACACGACACACCACAACACAACACAACACAAAATACAACAAACCACAACACAACACAACACAACACAGACTAACCACAACAAAACGCAACGCAAAAAAACTGGTTACAACACAACACAGCCTAACCACAACAAACCAACACACAAACAACCGGGTCACAACACCACACAACACTTCATGGCTACACCACAGTCTTTCAACTTCCAGACACATCCCAACGTTAACTTCTTCCTCTTCCACCCCAAGTTGGGTGTTGGCCAAGTTGAATTAGTTTAGTTGGAAATGAGATTACCTTTCGTTGGCTAAGCGGCCTTTACCTCAGCCTGCAGGTCAGACTAACTTCTTTATTCTGGGAGGTGTCGCCCATGCTGAATAAAATCGTCTTGGGATAGCAAGGGCAAAAATCGTCATAGTACAGAAGAGCTTAATAGAGAATGGGTAATTCCTTCAGAACAAGACTTATTTTAACCTGGATAAAACTGTCTTGAAATTTGAAAGAAAAGGTGAAAAAGAAAACAGAGAAAAAAAAATATCATACGGTGTATGTTTTTGGAGGACTCAAGTTTAATTTCTTATATGCCGTACTGGCTTTGTTAAGACGGGTTCTAGGCTAAGTTCCGATGTACCGTATTGTCTTTGTTAGGGACGGCTGGATGTTAGGTTCTGATGTACAGCTCTGGTTTTGTTAGGGTGGGGTCTAAGTAAAGTTCTAATGTACCACTCTAGCTATGTTAGGCACTTTCTACGTTTTTTTTTGAATTTCCTTTCCACACTGGCTTTGTTAGGGTGGGTTCTGTGATAAGTTCTGACATGCTAGCTTTGTTAGGAAGGTGGTCTGATTATTATCGAAATAAAACCTTGTCAACCCAGAGAGCATCCAGTAAGCAGATTAAAATCGTCTGTTCGCAACAGCAGTAAGATTATGTAAGACGTCCTCAGAGTGAAAGGGTTAATGTGGGTTGTTCCTCATGGAGGTTGTTTCTAATTCTTTTCTTCTCGATGAGCCAGCCCTGACCTTATGGAAATAGTCTGGCGAGAGCAAAGCATGAATTTATCTGACGGCCGTTACTGTTGTAGCCCCAGACTCATCTCAACATGAACTCAGTGGACTGCAGGCTGAAACTGTCCCTCTTTGCACCCAACGATCCTTTTCTTAGGCACTGGATGGGAGATACGGGACGTATGTACAACCAGGCAACGGAGCCATCGGGTCGGATCGGGGCCACCACGCGATGGAGGTTCCTCTCCAGCACCTGCCTAACGGTAGTGATCTACCATTAAGCATCAGATTTTCTAACAGTATCAATCACAAGGAACCAAAATATTTGAAAAAGAAAAAAATTATAAATTAAACTGTGACGCCAGGGAGCAAGCACTGGGCGAGACCTTGTTGTACTGTAAAGGAATGAGTCACAGTGTAACAAGTGGTGTGGCGTGGTGTGTGATGGTCCACACACACACACACACACACACACACACACACACACACACACACACACACACACACACACACAGAGCTCTTATAATGTACTTTCCTGCACTGAGTATTCTAGGACTCCCACCATTACCCCTCACATCTTAGCTCAGAATGATGCTCACTTCAGGCCACCCCCCTCCCCTTTGTCTCTCTCTCTCTCTCTCTCTCTCTCTCTCTCTCTCTCTCTCTCTCTCTCTCTCTCTCTCTCTCTCTCTCTCATTTGTTCTCCTCCGTGCTGCATCACATTGCATAACATTTCTTGCTCCTCTATACTGCCTCTTTCTCCTCTCCCCCCCTCCTTCCTTTACCTCCCACTCTTGCGTTATTTTACCTTCTTCCACCATAATGTTCTCTCTCTCTCTCTCTCTCTCTCTCTCTCTCTCTCTCTGAAGGTCGTATTAATAAAGTGAGAAGACTAAAAGATGATCAAGTGGTCAGTTTTTCTTTATTTATCGAATAAATAAATATGTTTTTGCTGAATGCGCAATGTAACGCGGCATGCAGGCTAACCACACTCTAATTCTAACAACCATCTTATAAAGGATCATATTAGGGGCTTGTACGTGCCTTCGCAATAACAGTTTTAACTTCTCCATCACGACTTTAAAAATTTGAAACTTGCTATCTTCCTCCAAATTCATTCACCTTTAGGGTAACCTTTTGAGGTCAATGAATTAAGACACCATTAACCCCTTCAGTACCACCAGGTTTTCCCAAATTAATCCAAATCGTTTGGAGTTGATAAGAATAAACTAACAACAATGTAACCGTATCGAACAGATAAAAAACACGGCCATTATAAGTCCTTGGGTTTGGCTTTTTTTCTTGCTTCCTTATGGCCGTCCCTTTTCTACTCTTAACATATTCAACAACATCTTTGCTTTACCCTTTTTATCATCGGTCACTTCACCTCCTCCTCCTCCTCCTCCTCATTATCATCATCATCATCTCATTCTCTTTCTTCCCACCAGCCTGCGCTTACACCAGCTTTCTCTAATCCGTTGCTACTAATTGCTTTCTTTCTGTTCGCCTCATTCCCCCGCTTTCCTCCTCTTCCTCTTCATTAGCTTCCTCCTTCTCTCCCCTTATCCTTTGACTGTAATATTACGAGGACAGTTTTTCTAGGGTACATGGTTGTTCTCATGTTTTCTGCCGGATGTAGCTGCAGGGACTGGTGGGAAAGGGAGCTTTCTTGAACTGCTGACCATTCCAGAATCTTTTCATTAACAAACTGCCTTGGAAGGAGCAGTAGATCTGCTGCTGCTTCCTTGCCATCGTACTCCTTCGTACACTTATCAATCTTCGTCGCCTCCTCTTCCCATCCTTCTCCCCTTTTTCCTCTTCCTCCTCTCCGTTAGTTTTTCCTGTTCCTCTTTCCCTCCATTGGCTTTCTCTTCCTCATTTCTCCTTCCTATCTAAATGAGCATTCCCTTCCTCCTTCTCTTCTCTCCTATTTCGCTTCCTGTCTTCATAAATTGCCTTTTCCTAGTCATCATCATCATCATCATCATCCGGACCTCCTTTCCTACCCTTGGGCAGGGTGAGGAGTAGCAATGTCCAGACAGCCCAAATTTGCCCAGTCCAATAGGCCACGCTTCCATTCACTCATCATTCAAACCCCCGGAATCCTGGCTCTATCGGATACGACAAAAACATTCACCACGTTCTGTAGCTTCACATAAACGAATCCGATATAGTCAACCCGGACGCTGCCAGGTTCAATTATGTTTTTCATTAGCCATCTGAATCTCATTATTTTTTTTTTTCTCTCTCTCTCCCATTCCCATGCCCTACTTGTCCTCTGTTAACTCAACCCCTGCTCCTTCATCTGCTCTTCCTGTTCCCTCGTCTCCCTTAGCCTCCTCCTCCTACTCATCCTTTTTCCTTTGCCACTTTCCTCCCTCTCCTCCTCCTTCTCCAAGCCATCTGACAAGACAACCAGCGTGTCCCATTTCTTATCCTTCCCATGGCTTCCTGGTCAGTGTTTTTGGCCTCACAGTTGCCAAAAGTAAGAAGGCAAATCCAATCACGAATAACGAGGCTCTGCTTGCAAAGTGAAGAATCAGTCCCTTGCAATAATTTTACAGACACCGATCGTTACTTCACGCTTTCAGCTACGTCGCTCCGTCTGTACGTTGACTTTGTTTTTGTTTAATATCTCCTGATTATTTTATTCAGCCCTCGTGGCGAAGTTTTAGCAAGTTTCCCCACTAATATCTCTAGCGCAATGGATATTTAATTGCATTTATTTATCGATTATTTTTTATTCATTACTGACAGGCAATTTATTTTACTTAGGCCAAGCTCTCCTAGTAAAGAGGTTAAGTATGTAAAGACTATTTATTTGGTAAAAGGGCTAAGTACATCGAATACCATCTTTCACATGTTTTGTAACAGGTACATTTCTTTGTTTACAATTAACCCCTTTACCCATCGACGTCACTTGTAGCTCTGTCTTGCTTTAACCAGAAAATATGATCAAGCTTATGAGATTGCTCCAGTGGTGAAGGTGTAAATGAACCCTGTATCTAACTTCTCCAGTTTAGAAAGTAAAAGACAGGAAAAAAGAAAAAAGAAAACTCCTGATCTGAATGCAATCGTCCGTTGATAAGGAAAGTTACAATGGGTAATCTAAATGAAGAGGTTAATCATATAATTTGTCCACTATGGTATACGGTATTTATAGATTTACACAACAAAGGTGATGTTCTCAGGCCCATCACCAGACCTTTGGACGAGGTTTCAGGCTATTTACACCAGCCTGCGCTTTACCTAGATCTGATAACAGGGATCTAGTTAGTTTATGCAAAGGATCCTAACCATTCTTTTCGATATACTGTACAAGCTTCTGCAGAAGTAAAACGTAGCAGTGAATAATTTTGTGTCGTCTTTAGTTCTCTCGTTGTCTTTCACTCTAATTTGGTTGTGTAATGTCTGGTATCTGTGCGAATGAAAACGTGAAGGAACTTAAACAAACGATCTCCTAGGTAAGTTAAGCTCTATAAAGTTACTGAATGCGGGTTCTGGTTTGTAAGTAGGCCAGTGCGTGTCGAAGTATGGTGGAATATTTGGGTGATTTCTTCGTCCGTCACACCTGTATGTTTTGTAAATAATTATCCCCCGGTCATAAAATACTTCCCGTGCTTGTCGATAAAGGCTTAATATTATACTCGTTTTACATGTTAAATCTACTTCCTCATCAGCCAGTTCTTCCATTTTTCAACTCCATGCATCTGACGTGTTAAGCTGTGCAATATTTTGGTGCCTTTCCTATCCATCACGTAACTCAAAAAGGTGGTGTATTGCCGTGATATGAAGTGACTGACGGATATGGGTAGTTATCGTCCCCTCCCCCCAAACTGTAAAAATTTTTCTTTTATTTACTGTACCCTCTATATATTGACCATACCTCTTCTCATCTTGACAATCTCAGCATGAAAAAAAAAAGGAGGGGGGGAGAAGGGGAAAGGGGGAAGTGGGTTGAAAGAGACAGGGGATAGAGAGAGGAAGGATGAAGGAAGAACATACTTGGTGAAGGAAAAAGCGAAGGAAGTGTGAAGACAGACACAAAGACAGGGAGAGCGAGAAGGAAGAAGGCAGAGAGAGGAAATATGAAAATGAAGGAGGGATTTCTAGGACACAGAAGAAGAGAAAGGAGAGAGAAAGGAAAGAGAGAGAAAGAAATTGGGAGAGAATGACAAGGAAGGGAGGCAAGAGATGAAAACTTGATGAAAGAGATAAAGGAACATGAAGTGAAGGAGGGATGGCTCAGAAAAAGAAGGTTGTGACGGAAAAAAGAAGGAAGAGTGGAGAGAAAACTGTGGACGAAGGGGAGAGGAAAAGCGGAATGAGACAAGGGGAGAGGAACTGTGAAACAACAGGGATATATGAAAAAAACAAAAAAAAATAGATGGGAGGAGATAATGGAAATGAGAAAAATGGATGATTGATGAGTAGAAATGCAAGGGAGAGGAAGGAAAAGATGTGAACGTATGAAGGAGAATTAGAGCCAGACATGAAAAATGGGGAGATTAATGAAGAAGGAAGAGATGAAGGCGGAAAATTAGATCAGTAAGAGAGAGAGAGAGAGAGAGAGAGAGAGAGAGAGAGAGAGTATGGTACAAGGAAGAAAGGAAAATGTAAGAAATAAGGAAGCAGGAAGGTGTCAGTATTATATACAGTAGGTGATGAAAGGCACTACATCTGAAGACTATGTGGATTACCAACTTATTCCATCGTTATATCACGAAAATTCAGCCAAGACTTATTAGAATATTCTGGCGTTACTAGCAATAAAAATTGATGGATGTTACGGCAGTGAAGGGGATAATGGCGAGAGCTTAATCCCTACATAAAGAAAAGTTCCTCCAATGCCAAATAAACTGACATGACAGTAAAAAAATAATGATAAAAGAACATCGCTGTGGTGACGTCAAACAAGAGTGCATCATTATTACAACACCAACGTAGTATATCACACTAGCGAACCTGCCCTGCTTTGACGGGCATCTCTGCTGTGACAGTCTTAGGTCCCTTGGTGCCTTTATTGTACCATAAATCGATGTCGTAGCCAAAATAGACCAAAATTTCAGAATCAACGAATAACAGTAATTTATCATTAAAACTTTCCCTGTGATGCCAGGAGTAGATGCAAAAAATTTAAGCTTGATATCTCCACTGGTTCCCGAGATATGCACATACGGATTTTCGATGGAATATTATCGAAGAAAAATCCCAAATTTTAATGTATGTAAGAGTTGTACGCGAAAAATAATACCCCCAACCTTAACGACGAATATATAGTAATCATTCGAGGCATCTTTCGAAGTAGTCAGCCTCAACACTAAAGAGAAGAATCCGACGATAGGAATCACCCACAAGTGCAGAATATATCATTACCTAGGAGACAACGATCATGGTATATTTTCAGTGACCAGGTAAACCATCAGTGCAGCGTATCACTGAAAGGTTATTGTGACAGAGGACTTTTTGCAACACGCTTCCGACGGGGAGTGTTGGAGAACTGTTGTTATACCTCCGCCAAGGAGGTTATGTTTTACCCCGCGCTGGTTTGTTTGTTTGTCTGTCTGTCTGTTAGCAGGATTACTCAAAAGGATGAACGGATTTTGATGAAAATTGTGGAAGGGTGGGCAATGGGCCAAGGAAGAAATGATTATATCAATTTTGGGCCGGATCCGGATCCGGATCCGGAATATCCCACACAATATCTCCAAAAGTTCTCTATGAATTTCAATGAAATTTTGTGGAAATGTGGGCCATAGAGCAAGAAAAAATTGATTAAATTTTGGGGGCGGATCCGGATCCTACATCCACAAATCTGTTAGAGGGCTTACTCAAAAAGTCGTGAATGGATTTTGGTGAAATTTTGTGGAAGGGTGGGCCATGGGCAAAGGAAGAAATTATTAAATTTGGGGACGGACCCGGATACGGGGTATTCCGCACAATGTCTCCAATAGTTCTCAATGAATTTCAATGAAATTTCGTGGAAAGGTGGGTAGATAATTATTAATTTGGGGACGGATCCGGGTCCGGAGTATTTCGCACAATATCTCCAAAAGTTCTCAATGAATTATAATTAAATTTCATGGAAGGGTGGGTCATGGACCAAGAAAATAACGATTAAATTTTAGGGCGAATCCTAATCCTGATCTTTTTTAATGGCAATGGCATAGGCGGAGGTATGCGCTCTCTGAGAACTTTCAAGTTGTGGTTATATTCATGTGTGTGTGCTGGACAAAACGAAAGAATCATTTGCAGCAGCAGCAACATGTATGAAAAATGGTATTACTGTTCTTGTGCTGCATCATCATCATCAACAAAATGGATACAGAGGTTGTTGTGTTGTTGTGCTCGAGCAGCACACAATATCAACATGTATGCAAGTGTGAGTCGTGGAGATGGCAGCGGTAAACATCCTGGCGGTGACCACAACCTCCCCTCAGACTCAGGCTACATAATAGCATACATATTCATAGGCTACACGATTCACCATATAAAAGCCACTTTGAGACGTGTGTACGGAACAGTCCGCGACGACACACCATGAAGTAACCTACTGTAAACAACTGTGCATACAAATACGAGTAGATACTCTGTTGTATGTGCGTCGGACTTCGAAAAGAATCCTTTTTCAGTAATCAAATAATCAGAATCATCCCAGTATTTTTAAGTGGTATCGATCTCTACACTTGGTATAAGAGTCGCAGTGTCTGGGTATCACTGTGACTGAATGATACAGTCGTGTTACTCACTGTCTCTGAGATTTGATCATTACCTGTACTTCACAGTGTTGGTGCCTGTAACATGGCCAATACCTCACACTGTATAGGTATTTAAGACTGACCAATACCTCACACTGTGTAGGTATTTCAGACAGACCAATACCTCATGTTGTGCAGGTATCTAAAACTGACAAATAACTCACGTTGTGTAAATATTTTAGACAGACCTATGCCTTACACTGTGTAGGTATTTAAGGCAGACTAATACCTCACACTGTGTAGGTATCTAAGACAGACCAATACCTTACACCGTGTAGGTATTTAAGACGGACCAATACCTCACACTGTGTAGGTATTTACGACGGACCAATACCTGACACTGTGCAGGTGTTAAATATTAGTATTACAAACAGCTGTGTAGGCGTCCGAGATCTAATCAGTGGGCGTCTGAGACTTTGGCGATTCCTCACACAGTGTTCCGACTCTTCCTTAGCCAGAGGGGGCGATGCCAGGAAAGTATATCTCAGTGGGACCCCTCACCATCCCTCTGTACCAGGCTCACAAGCAAAGACAATGTCATTCATCCTGAGCTGTGATTATGGTGAAGCAAGTGAAACAAAATTTAAGAAAAAACTCTAGGGTCAGATTAACCCTATTTCAAAAATACTACAAGTACCGGTACAGGTATCTGGTAATGATTAGACAAAACGACTGAAGAACGTATTGTTCTGGGTTCGAAAAGCACTTACCATCATCATCATTATTTTGCTCCCGTTAATAAATGGGATTGGAAAGAGCGCTTCTCAATACACTGTACAACGGCGGCTGATGGGAAGAAGGAAGCGGTCATGACGTCACTGAAAGGGCTCCGAAATAGTGGCTTATGGCATGACAGTAGTTAGCCTTTGTAAAAAAAAAAATAAATAAAAATAAAGTTCGTAATCTGTAGCTTTTACGATAATTCATATACACTACCTCGAACTGAAGCTGCTCACTTTGTAGGGAATTGGCACTGCATAGGCCTACTTAGTAAAGAAATTCTGTTAAACCTTCGTATAAAAATAGCCAGAAATAATAGGCACCTCCTTAAGGCAAAACTCTACACACATCGCGTAATTCGATTTTTAATCTTTTAATTCATTCTTCTGGATCTTGGATGTGTATAAAGCTATTAATGGAATGACTATCAAAAAAGGTAGATTGCATAGGCCTACTGTACCGTTATTATAAAGATGTTTGTTCCATCACAAACATACTACACACGCTTATTTTTTTTTTTCTTTTTATACCTAGGCAGTCCTACAATCGCACTCCCTGATCCAGCCTGGAATCGATCTTGCGTCGTTTCAGACATGGGATAATTTCTTTATGCACTTGTTTTGGAAATGAGGCCTGTTTTGTGATATCCAACAGAGAGAGGAGCATAAAAGGTTCCAATATTCGAATTTTCATTATACAGACTGACAAAGATAGAATGGCAGATAAATACATTTTCGCACGGTTCAATAAAAATGCAGTGACTGAGGCAGAAGCAATTGTATGAACAAATTCTCGTCTGTGAAGAATTACCACAGTGGCACAACAGTGTATCTGTGTGACACACAGGCAGGGTCAGCAGTGTTAGATACTGACATGGACAAAAATATCATTGCCAGTGTCAAGCAGTGTCATGAGAACGTCTGGTGCCGGGCACAGAAAGAGAGAAGAAAATAATTTCTATTAGTGTTAAACACAGACAAATCTCTGGAAAAAAAAAAAAAAAAAGAAAAAAAGACAAAGATGGTTTAAATTAGTATCTAGCTAACTTTCGTCCCCTGAACCGTGTGAACCATCACGCACCCAGTACCGATTCAACTAACTTAAGTTCCCTGAACCATTACTACCACCACCATCAATACAACCACCACCATCTCGCTGTCCCTTGAACCATCACTACCACGACCACCACCACCATCACTACTATCTTACTGTTCCCTGAACCATCACTATAACCACTACCACCATCACCACCATCATCTCACTGTCCTCTAAACCATCACTACAACCACCACCACCACCACCATCTCACCGTCCTCTGAACCATACCACAACCATCATCACGTCACTAACTCATCGTACATCTCCTGAACCCTCACCATCACCACCACCCGCGACTGTGTCCCTGAGTGATCCAGATGAAGCCACAACGTAAAGGACGAATTATGAACTCAGGTTGCAGTCACGGGAGAAGCTATTTTGGAAACTTATCCTCTATGAGCCAAGCGGCTGAGCAGCTTCCAGTCTCCTTAACAAAGCATCTGGTCTCCTCTTTCTCTGTTTACCTCCAGCTAGTTGAAAAATTGTGAGAGAAAGGAGAAGGAGGAGGAAGAGAGGGAAGGTAAGGGGAAGGAGGGGGAGAAGGAGGGAGAGAGCCAAACCCATTTTACAAGGAAGTGAACAAAGTTCTCAGTACTGTCCTGTAAAGAGTACGGGACGAGGAGGAGGAGGAGGAGGAAGAGGAGGGAGGGGAAGAGGAGAAGGGGAAAAGGAGGAGGAGGGAGAGAGACCTATCCATTATAAAAGGAAATCGACAATGTTTTCAGCACTCTAAAGGGTAATAAAAAGGGAGGAGGAGGAGAATAGCACACAGAGGTACAAAAGGAAGTAAAGCTAAGAAAAAATCAGGCACGAGAAGAGGTGAGCGGAAGCGAGACTGAGAGCAAAATTATGTGGAACGGAAAGGAGGGGATAAAATGAGAGGAAACGCTGCCAAATGGAACCAGTGGCCCTGGTAAGAGAAGGAAGACGATGGAGACTGGAGAGAGATGTGATAAGAAGGAATCTAGAGTCACTTTTAACTACTGTGTTAAAGTGTAAATATTTTTTTTGCAAGCTCATCCGCGGTGCCGCCGAGCAGATTCTGCTTACCCTAGCGCTGCAGAAGGAAAATGGATATGGGAAGGCTGGTTAATAATAAGGCCTCAAGTCACCCGATGTTCACAAGAGCCTTTGTTTCGACTCTTTTTGACCATCTTTTTGACTCTAAGACGACTCTTCAACTGACTGATACATATAATTGCCAAAGGTCAGAATGAAGGTAGATTATGTGGGAATTAGGAACGCCACAGTCTACCCTCCAAACTTCTACTGTCGGGCATGTAGGCAGCACCTTATTAACTGAGCTTCGCTTAAAGGAATGAGTTCAAATCGCCTGTGCTGAGCGACTGGGGAATTATCAGTCTTCAAAGACAGCAATAACATCGGGTTCTCAGTCCAGTCTTACAGGCAGGTACGTCATAAAATCAGTTCGTCTCAGGACACCATCAGACAGGTCCACATATCCGGTTCACCCTCGTCACGAATGTCGGCAAAGCATGGAATCAGACCTTCTCAGAACACCTACACTCCAGCAGTCGGCACCCTGCAGTAGCATGGTGTCTTAAGTCAGTCGTCAGCACCGTCCTCTCCTATCTCTCGTACTTCTGGTGGCCTGTAACCGAAGGAAACAAGAGGTATCCTGAAGCTCTGAAAGAAGCCATCTCGTCGGACACCTGACACTCTCATCGTACACTCACACACACAAGCACACCTCCTGGTTCGCCAATGCTCCCCAACCCCCTCAAATTTTCCTGGCTCACTGCTCACATATAGTGCATGTACACATATACATCACATAAAACTTTTTGGTTACAAAATCATATAAGATGAATTTTTGATACCCGTAGGTTTTACCCTTCACTTAATCCCGCCCTGCCTGAAAATAAATGAATGAATATCCTTCATTTATTTTCAGGTACAGTCTCATTGTTCTTGTAAACACTGCGTAAACAAATGTATCTAAATGCTTCTCCGGTGACTTTAGGACTTGCAAAACCGTTCTTTTTCCCTTTCTTTGAGTCTGTCTGGAACGAAAGTAAAATTACCTGCTGTCACTGAGAGATTAATAACAACAAATCCAGCATAAAACATGAAGTAATCTAAGAACAACACTCAGTAGTATTGAGGACAGACCCAGAGAAATCCACGACTTAGGCTTCAATTTTATTTATACAGCAATACTGAAAACTTTTAGAAGTAAATCTGAAGTACGGTAGCTAAAAATAATCTTTAATTTAATACGGTACTTATGGATTTGCGCTTCTCTCTGTTAGGTTTTATGAATATCCTCCTTTCAGACAGTGATTATTAGTGTGTGTGTGTGTGTGTGTGTGTGTGTGTGTGTGTGTGTGTGTGTGTGTGTGTGTGTGTGTGTGTGTGTGTGTGTGTGTGTGTGTGTGTGTGTGTGTGTGTGTGTGTGTGTGTGTGTGTGTGTGTGTGTGTGTGTGTGTGTGTGTGTGTGTGTGTGTTCCAATAAGAACAGTTTCGTCTCAGTCTCTGTAGACCAGTTCTCTTTGGCTCTGTGCTGTGGATGTCTGTGAGTCTGTGGCATAGCTGAGTAACGATCTGTGGAGCGGTTTGTGCGTTTGTGGAATAGACAGCTGTTTATGAGTCTGTGGAGTGGCTGTCTGTGGGTCTGTGCTGTGGCTTTAGCTGGGTCTGTACAGTGACTTTCAGTGGGTCTTAGAAGTGGCTGTCGGTGGGTCTTTGAAGCAGCTGTCTATCGGCCTGTGGAGATGCTGTCTGTTTTCGCACCGTGGATCTTTATGCGGCTGGAGTGACTGCCTGGGTTGGCAGACGCTGTTAGTGGGTGTAGTGTGGTTCTTTGAGGGTCTCTCGAGTGGCCGTCTATGTGTCTGGGGGTGTCTATGGGCCTGGGAGGGTGTCTTGGGTCTGTGGGTAATTTCCTTTAGATTTTGGTAAGCAGCTGTTCGCAATATGACTATCGCCTATAATACACTTTTTACGTCCATCATCATCATGTTTACTCTCCTTGTGCAATAATAGAGACCATTTTAAGTGGAAGCCTAAACTAGTTCAGGAGATGATGGAACGCATCTTTTACAGTCGAGGCCATATACCCAAAATGCAGTAGTTTATATATGAGCCCTCCCTCGCTCACCCTTCGCCATCACACAGTCAACAAAAACACACAAAAATTCTCCAGCGCGCCGGCATCACACACGCATAAAGGCCGATCTAACAAAGCAAAGCAGCTGCAGTGGATGAGTGTGTGATAGGTTACACACGACAGAGCACAGAATTCTCTACGAGCAAGTGGGAGAGGCACACCATGACTCAGTATAACACAAATGGTACAAAGACCAGCTCGACACATGCTCCACCAGTTTTAAAGACCAGTGCATCTGATCGTAATGTATGCCGCACCATTTGCACCCACGGCGTTCAGTATCTCGAGAATGAGCAAAACCCAGTCAGATGTGAACGTATGAAAGATACAATTCACAAAACTCTGAACAAAGGGACCTCTTTACCAACCCAGATCTCTGCTGCCCTAGCCTGTGTGAGGTAAAGTCTGAGGAGCAAGGATCAGGCTAAATAACCTCATCCATGGGCAACGTCAAAAATAATCTCAGCTCACCAAAAAGCATTCTCTATTCACTTTGAACTATTATCGTCGTTCACACAGACACACACCCATCTGAAAGCAATGTGTGTGGGTGTACAACGTGCCCTAGTGTATATAGGTTTAATATTTTCGTAGCTACTTGTACTTGGAAAAAACAGCATAATATGAAATTTAATGAGAGCTGATCGTCGGCTGGCTTCTGTGTGATCATCTGTTCATATGATATGTTGAATACACTAAAATCCAGCTACTTTGTGCTCCGTTATCCTGTGTGAGAGGGGCATAACTATAAACACTTTTGGGTAAACATTGAGTCGAGGTACCCTTAGCCTAGCCCTCCATTTCCAGGAACAGTTTCTGATGTTCTCTACGTACACCGAAAAAAAAAAAAAAGAAGATCCACTGGACACTTGTAAAAAAAATTACTGCATTCACATTACGGGAAAAAGCTACCCTGAACCAATTGTGATGAAAGCACACATGACCAGGCCAGGAATGGAACACTAGGAGGTATGTGGCTATGTTAACCTGCATACTGTTCAATGATTAACTCTAAGCCCTTGGCCACCCTGTCTGGGATACATGGCGTCTGGCATTGAATGAATGAATGAATCACCATTCCACCATTAATTACACTGTCCTCACTCTCATCACCATTACTGCATCACAGTTACCATCATCATCATCATCATCATCATCATCATCCACTTACAGTTAACAATCTTTTCATCATCATAAACCCACCGTTAATGACACTTTCATCACTTTATTATCATCACCGCATCAAAGTTACCCTGCATCATCATCATCATCTCTTCATTACTGCCTCACACCCACCCGCCTCAACACACAGTGAGGCTGGATGGGGTGATGATGGTTCGGGATGGAGGATAATGAGCAGAGTGAGGTGATACCAGTGGAGTGTAAAGGTGGTGGAGATGAGGTGTAATCAAGAGGAGGTGTAGCAAAAGTGTACTCAAGAGGAGATGTAGCCTAATCAAGGAGGGTGATCAAGTGAAGTAATGATGTGTGATAAGGAAATGTAATAAAGAGGTGTAGTTAAGAGATTAAATTAAGAGGTAATGTATAGTGGTCTAATCAGGAGGTGCTGATTAGAAGTGTAGAAAAAATGGACTATCAAGAGCTGTAGTAAAGTTGTTTAATTAGGATGAGGTGAAGTACTGAGGTGCGATCAGGATGTGTTGTAAGAGGTGAATCAAGAGGCTATCAAGAGAAAGCGCAAGAGGTGTGGTCGGGAGAAAAGGGAAGGAGGGAGGTGGGGAGGGGGCTCCTGTGTCTCTGAGAACAATATTCCTAATGGAGATGAAGCAGAACTCTTGTTGGCGGCTCTACCCACCCACTGCCACAAGGCTGCCTACATTATCACCACCATCACCAGCACTGGCATCATCATCACCATCACTAACAACTGCAAACCTTACCAACATCAGCAACAAATGCAATACCTTCACCACCACCATCACCAGCACTGGCATGATCATCACCATCACTAACAACCGCAACCTTACCAACATCAGCAACAAATGCAATACCTTCACCACCACCATCACCAGCACTGGCATCATCATCACCATCACTAACAACCGCAACCTTACCAACATCAGCAACAAATGCAATACCTTCACCACCACCACCACCACCACCACCACCATTTGCACATCATTATTATCACCATCTGCAATACTGCCACCACCACCATCTACTGCTATCACTTCCTGCAAATTCATACCACCACCACCATTTGCAACACTATTACCACCATCACCATCTCCAACATTATCACCATCATCACCATTAGCATTATGATCACCACCATCGTCATCAGTAAAATTACCACCACAATCACCATCTACAACATTATCACCACTGTCACTAGTAACATTATCACCACCATAACCCTCTGCAACACTTTCATCACTAACATCTGCAATACCACTACTGCTACTGCCACCATCTGCATCTTAATCATCATCACCTAAGTCATATCACTACCACAATCACCTGCAACATCATCACCGCCACCATCACTACCACCATCATCTGCTACATGATGTTTTTACTAACATGAACATCGTTATCACCACAGATACATCGTTATCACATCCACTAACGTCTTGAACATCATCCCCAACAACCACCTTAACATCACCATCGCTAACGTCTGCATAACATCACCACTAACATCAGCAACATCATCACTAACATAACATCATCACCACCACCAACATTATCATCCCCACTCCTCCTGAAGCGAACATAATTACCCCCAACAGAAACAATATGAGCGGATAATATACAGCGTCATACACTCATATTGCTGATTGCAGTACTCACAACCACCACAGAACATTAATGGTGAAGTATCGTCACTGTGTGTGTGTGTGTGTGTGTGTGTGTGTGTGTGTGTGTGTGTGTGTGTGTGTGTGTGTGTGTGTGTGTGTGTGTGTGTGTGTGTGTGTGTGTGTGTGTGTGTGTGTGTGTGTGTGTGTGTGTGTGTGTGTGTGTGTGTGTGTGTGTGTGTGTGTGTGTGTGTGTGTGTGTCACGGGCAGAGGACATGAAGCAAGTTGACCTAAACTACGGGGTGACGGTGTGCACGGTCGTTAGGCACGTAGGCTACATGATCAGGTTATGTACGGTCATGGGGCAAGTACACTGCCAGGGTATGTGCGACCAGGGGACACGTAGTCTTCATGGCCCCTGGGTTGTTTTTATTAGTTAAGTGGAATGGATAAAGTGGCACAGCTCTGAAGTGGCCCCACGCACGTCACTGGCTGTAGCTAACTGGCAAAACTGCTGATCCCTGCCATGTCAGATCCAGTGGTCATCTGAGAATACTGATATGTCACAGGACCAGTGGCCACCCGCCAATATTCTTGGCCCCTGACATGTCACAGGCCAGTGGCCACCTGGCAATATTGCTACGTCACAGGCCCAGTGGCCACCTGACAATATTGCTACGTCTCAAGGACAGCAGCCATCTGGAATTATTGCTACATCACATGCCAAGAGGCACCCTGGCAAAATTGCTACGTCAGACGTTCAGTGGCAACCTGTAAATATTGCTACAAGTAGTCCCAGGCACGTCAAAAGTTCAGTGGTCAGCCACAAATACTGGCCACCTACCAATGTCATTATAAGTGGCCACCCACAAGTATTACAACAAATGTCAGTGGGTGGAATGGCTCTGTACAATCGGTAAAAGAATGATTTTTTCCACCAGGTGAGTGTAACACAATGAAATGGAGGCGAACCAGTATAAGAAAGTAGGCTTGGCCTAAACAGCATGTTGGTAGGTCTCCTCGCCACAGACGTGGATATTTACACTGACGAGGTTCATCGTGAGGATGTAGACATTCGCACGCTTTCTACTAACTGTGTTGACAGAACAGTATACGGTTCGAAAACAACGTAATTAAATATGGTGTGTCAGAGTGCAGAAAGTTAAACGGCGACACCAATCCAAGTGTACCCGTATATGAAGCAGCGCCTCCCCTCATACAATATTCTCACCTCCCTTTAAAAGACCCTCTTCCAAAAAGCGTGGGGATCCGGCAGTGAAATGTTTAGCATATCCTGCACGCATCTGAATTAAACCGAGTTCGATTCCTGGTCCGCTCAGACTTGGGGATAAAATCTCCTTTCCCTTTGTCGATTTCCATCAAGTGGTATAACTGGGAAACTAGGCTTAGGTTCGATTTTAGAGGAAGAGAGTCATCTGGTAAACGCTGGCTGTCTACCATAATGATCCTTGTGCAGCTTATGGGCACTGATCGTAAACATTCTTCTTCTCATAAAACACCCTCATCCTATTCACTCTACCCTCCCGCCATGTCCCCGCTCCAATTCTCTATGTTCACTGACACGTAAAACCACATGAAACTGATAATAAAAAAGCAGGAATCGCTGTGTGAATACCGGAATGAAATGGGAGGGTTTATCGTCCTGGTCCCTGTACTCGCAGCTCATGATCACCTGCCGCTGCAATTCACTTTATACAACACTTCACTTGCATAATATTACACACTACGAAAATGTCTCATTGTTAATGCTCCTTCCCGCCAGTCTATCTGCGCAACGTGTACGCAAGTGCATATTAAACGGTATTAATAAATAACTGTAATTAAAAAGGGATATCTCTTCACATTCTTGAACCATACTCCCTGGTGATTTGTAATATTTTATAGGCAGAAAGCCTCACCCCGTCGACTCGAGGAGGTAGTTATTCCCCCTAGTGCCAGACGGTTAAGCTTAATTTAGGAGAGACCCTTTCGTGTCAGTGGATTATGAAAGCCAACGATAAAATCTGCTTCACTGAAGCGTGATGGTGCCATGATGGTAGCTACTATAAAGGGGTCAGAACCAAAGAGGAGCGGCACGGGGAAGCAACCACATCAGCGGCTTTATGAAGCCACCACCCGGGGAACAAGATGAACCCAAACAGGCATCTTTTGTATGATTCCGATTATAACCCACCGTAGGCTAGGAAGTCCGCTGCTGAGCCTCAGTACCTACAGTAGTCCACGAACGTTAATAAATAAATATAGCTATTACTAGTCTGCTTTCCTGTATTTTAAACTTAATGTCTATCCTTTGTTAATTGGTATTGTAATGTAACTGTTAAGGTTAAAGAAAATGTGAAAAAATGCTAACTGTCAGCCTGTACAAACATTCCATTCACTGACCTGCCTCTCTTGAATGTTGCTCGTTTGTTCTACACCTTTTAACTTCATGGCGCCTGACCCTTTCCCATCATTTCCTCTCCTTCCTCACCTTCCTGCCACCGCTCAGCAGGGTTAGAAAGTGCTTCAGGTTCCATAGATTTTACAGTATCCACGAAGAAGATAAGGGTCACCTGTAAAATGTTCACTTACAGGTAAATATTATCTTCACTCTAATTATTCCACTATCTGCTGCCAGTTTCCTCTGGGATCATTTAAACCATACTAGCAACCAATTTTCCCTCATGGACCGGTTTTCCCTCACGGAACTATTTTTCTATTATGGAAGTACTGCTATTTCCATTATAGGCCTCCTTTTCCCATAGACCTATTCTCCATGAACCTAATTACTCCCCTTGGGGAAACAGCTATTCCCCACATGAATCTGTTTCCTTCCGTGGGCCTACTTCCCCCACGGACCTGTGTTTACTCTGTTACAGTTTTCCTCCTGGGCCCATTTTCCACACGGGCCTTTTCCTTTATGACTCATTTCCTCCATGACCCTATTTTTAAATAACAGATCTCCCACCCCACGTATGGCCATTACCCTATGGAAATATATACTTGCATGAATCTATATTCCCCCTATGGAGCTTTCCACTACTATTACCCTAGGAGCCTATTCTCCCCTATGAGATAGACGGGCATAGTTCCCTCGTGGGCCATTTTTCCCAACATGGGGACTTACTTATTCCCCATGGACCTATTTCCCTCCCATGAAGGACCCTCCAGGGCCATGCTTTCCCCCAATAGGAGGACTTATCTATTCCCCTGATGGACCTGTTCTCTTCATGGAGATATTTCCCAACAGACCTATCCCCTCCCCATCCCCACACATTGCATTGTGTCTCAGCATCAGCAGGATGGTTCAGCAAGTTTTCACGCATACAGGCATTGCAGATTTAATACAGATGTTAGACCACAGTGTTTAGTGTAACGGAACAGTCGCTCACGGATTAAATACCTGTCCGCAGTACTTTTTTTCGTCCTCTTCTTTTACCTCAGAAAGTAGAGCTTGGATGATCCAGTGAGTGTGTTCTTGAAGAAGATGGTTCTGCTGTCTTAGTGAGAGTAGAACCTGCCTGTCTCGTTATTACTAATGGTGCATACCTGTTCGTACAGTAAGCTAGTGTCAACTTCTAGTGGAATGTGGAACTATTGCACATACTGCCTTGTGTACTGACGGCAGGACGTGAAATAGTTCCACATACAACAAACAATGGACACTACATTAGACAGTACAAATAGATGGGTACCCCTAGTTATGAACGCAGCCGTAGAGAACGTGGCGCCGCCGCTGTCGCAGCCACTGATGGGTTGGTTCACCAGCGGCCGTATGTTTTCAGTGATGGCACAAATGTTGGCGATAACAGTGAGTTGCTCCGACTCCCGGGCCTCCACCACTGCCAACATTTTACCTCACTTGTTTGCTCGCACTTGAGTTCAATGGAGTTCGGATCAGTCACACGCCACGTACGAGAACTGGCGCTGATCTTGTACTACCAACACACTGTTACCACCATCATACACCACACACTGACACCATCATAACACACCACACACTGCCACCACCATCAAACACACACATTGCCACCACCATCACAGCCACACACTGCCACCACCATCATCACACACCACACACTGCCACCACCATCACACACCACACACTGCCACCACCATCACACACCACACACTGCCACCACCATCACACACCACACACTGCCACCACCATCACAGCCACACACTGCCACCACCATCACACACCACACACTGCCACCACCATCACACACCACACACTGCCACCACCATCACACACCACACACTGCCACCACCATCACAGCCACACACTGCCACCACCATCACACACTACACACTGCCACCATCATCACAACCACACACTATGACCACCATCACACACCACACACTGCCACCTCCATCACAGCCACACACCGCCACCACCATCACACATCACACACTGCCACCACCATCACACACCACACACTGCCACCACCATCACACACCACACACTGCCACCACCATCACACACCACACACTGCCACCACCATCACACACCACACACTGCCACCACCATCACACACCACACACTGCCACCACCATCACACACCACACACTGCCACCACCATCTCACACCACACACTGCCACCACCATCACACACCACACACTGCCACCACCATCACACGCTACACACTTCCACCACTATCACACACCACACACTGCCACTACCATCACACACCAAATGCTGCCACTACAATCCATCATCACACACCATTTACTGCCACCAGTCATCATCATTCCTCTATAAATTGCCACCAATGTCACCACCACTGCACACTATGCTGCCACCACTGTCATCACCAGACCACTGTACGCTGCCACCATTGCCACCACCAGCTCACCGTAGACTATCACCAGTGTCACCACCAGCTCACCATGTATTGCCACTACTGACTCCATCAGTCACCCATATGCAACTTCAGTGCCACCACTAGCCCATCATGTACCGTCAGCACTGCCACCACGAGCCCTGACAGAGCAGGTCAATATCTGTGTAGGCGGGTTACGCTAAGTAAAGGCCTGGTGAGCGGGAAGGCGGTTGGGTAGAAAGTTATTGTTATGATCCCTCATCTGTTAGGGGCACCCAAGTCTATGTCCCTATGTGCCTAAGTATACCAGTAACGCAGCCTACGTCAGTGCGCCTAGCCTACACCATAATACAGAGGCAATCTATGCCTAGCATATACTACCTGTTTATACACAAGAAATAATATCATTACATCAGTGCCAGGTAAATTGAAATATAGGAATGAAGGTGTTAAAAGTCTGCACATAATGTAACTGAGGAACAGTTCACGTAAGTCAAAGAACACCCTCTCCCACACATACCTCTCTAAATTTTCATCCGCCGAATATTAAACTGGTGAAGGGACGGGTAGCTGTCCTTATGTACTGACACCTAGTCGGAGTTCAGGAGAAATATTACAAGGTCAATTATCGGGAGGTAATTATTCCCCTTAAAACTATTCGGAGTTGTCATACTTATCTATGTTTTTATAGTTCACCGAGACATCTTAGTAGAGTTTTAAAAGTTTTAGTTCCTATCATTTCATACAGAATCGTTATGTCCGCACTTTCATCTACACATGTGTGCCTTACAGTATGTACCGTTAGATTTACTGTAAATTGGAATAATTCCTGTCGACTGCCATACACATTCCGGTATTGGCCATTTATGAAATTTTAAATTAAAAAGTATCATTATGTACGAGCCAGATCTTTTTAGTTTGAAAAGATAAAAGAGGCTCCAGATTCGAATAAACCATACCGGTATATTTCATACATCTGCGAAATATGTATATATTGAGATAGCCTACATGATATAATTTATGGTGATAAAAAATACGTACATGTTCCTTACCATTTAACAGAAGTTCTCTACGAATTACCTTTTTTTGTATTCTTGTTGTTTCCATAATTCGGAGTAGCTAACTTACTTTTCCCAAATATCTACCGCGTTACATCCTGAATGAATCAGAATAAGAATCCGATTCCTTTGGATCCAATCAGGTTTATTTTCTGTTTTAAATTCAGTGCGCTCGCACACACACACACACACACACACACACACACACACACACACACACACACACACACACACACACACACACACACACACACACACACACACTTTTACGTCGTCCATATCTAATGTTAATACTGTCCTTTTAAGACAACACTGGCCAGGGTCATTAGCAACTGGAATATACACTCTCTTTTAATCGAAGCTTATTTATGGTGTACAGGTTTATTATTAGCAGCTATTGATGTAGTGCAGTATTTCCGTAAACTTAATTATCACTGGGTTATGGTTTTTCCATTGCATAAATGAGTAAATGAGTTATATTTTACTACCTGTTTTGCTATTATTTTTAAATGCATAGATTAAATTAATATCTGAGTTCTCTAAAACACTCAAGTCAAAGAAAAAAAAATTGCAGTTGTGTACATTCAATTTAAGAAAAAAAAAAAAAAAGGTTTAAGTTCACAGTGTGACACAATAGCTCTCTCGCTTGTGACTTTTTCTGTTTCATGCATTGGAAGTGCATAGTAAGCACAGTTAAATAGTCTAAGATTTCTAAGACATCACGACATTTAGAATAGGCTATCATCGAACCACTCGTGTGCGATACATTTTTGATCGTGTCTACAACACCTGCAATAAATAATGACACTGCAACACAAGAGTAAAAATACATGACGGGCTAAATACTTACGTGAGCGGTGAGCCAGCCAATCAGTACAGGTAACGGTGAATTATGACAGTGATCTTGCCTTCCCTCGCACTCACTATCACTCACTGTCAACTGTGTTTCAGTTTCAATAGTTTGTGCCGCTATCACTCACTTTCCTCAAGATTATCACAAACTCACTAGCTCACTTCACTACAACTTGTAACACTTAAACACTTCAAGAATTGCAGTTTTTTTTAAATTAACTTCTTATCAGGTAGCGTTTTCATACACAAATCTTGGCTGGCAGCAGAAACACAGTTGGTTGCTGGGTGTGTGGCAGAAGCTATGTAGCAGTGTGGTGTGATGTGCGGCTTGGCGTGGTTATGTGGCAGTATGGCGTGACGGTGTGGCAGTGTGGAGTGATTGTGTGGCAGTGTGGCGTGTCGTGTTGTGGCAATGTGGTGTGGCGTGATTTGGCTGTGGTGTGGCGTGGCGTGGTGCGGCGCAGTATAGACCAGATGGTGCGAGGCAGCTCCGGCTCCACACGTTAGTTTCACATAACCCAGCGCACTGCCTCACCTCACACCCCACCTGAAAAAACATATCCCCAGTGTAACAAACCTCCTTAATTAATAGTAATGAATAACTTCCTTACACAGTGTAACAGTTCTACAAATAACTAACTCACAGAAGTATTTCTGTATAAACTCTTTCAGTCCGATGAATGTAACAAACCTCCTTATTTAATAGTAATGAATAACTTCACCTCTCAGTCTGATATTTGTACAAAATAACTTAAAAAAGTATTCTTGTATTAACCTTTCAGTCCGATGAGGCACATACTCGTATTTTATTCCTGCAATCACCCAACATTCTTATTCAGCCTAGGGAACACCTGGAACTGAAGATGGATACAGTCATCAGTAACCTCCATCAAACAACAGGTTTTCCTTAAGTTGAATTAAATCGACCGGTGGCAACGAAATTAATTATAAACACATCGTCATCTTAAAATGATTAATTAATATTAAAGAAAAACTTAATTATCGTCATTATTTTATGCAAAATAACTACAAACCTACTCTTCCATTCAAGACAGATCGTTATCACTCTATATCTGCTGTTTCACATATGCTATAACAGAGTGACTATACCATCACATCGTCCCTCCAGACACCACAACTAGTTTCGCGAACGTCCTGACACAGACTTATATAACTAGTCTAAAACACAGCTTTATGTACAAGATATTCATGAAGTCCCCATCTACTTCAGCTATGTAGCCATTTGGTAGGTAAAAACAGGAACTTTAAGAACATACAGTATGCCTGTTTCCCGGGTAGGTCATTATATTCTGTGTTTACTCCAGGTCCAGAGGGAAGCCTTCACGTGGTGGCACGGGGTGACTCTGCTACCAGATTTACAAACGACCCTCATCTCCCTACCTATCCTCCAAAAAGAGCATGGTGGACGGCAGGAGAAAGACATCTTTAGGCTGCAATCCACTGGTTTCACGTTTACATGAAGCTGGGGTAAGAGCAACAACCTCAGGTCCATTATCAACTAAGGAAAAATGGCTCCACTATTTTCCCGCTAATATGATGACTTGAAGGGACCCCATAACACAGTGTTTTTGTTTGTTTGTTATTAATGCTCTTATAATCTGAACAAAGAGCGTAAGAGTCATTGGGTACGTTAGGTTTATTTTCAGTGGCTTAATAGATCAAAATACCTAAGTCTTAGAATGCAGGCCCATTTTCATGTTATTTAGGAACCTCATTAAGCAGGTATTCATCACTGTCTATTCCATCTACCAACACACTTCTATTCAACATTATAGATCTCTTGTAGCGATGAGGTTCGAGACTATTATCCGTTCAGTAAGATACAAATTTATGTGTTGAGACAGTTTATAGGGATATATGTACTATGAAAAAAAAAAAAAAAACTATTTAAATATTTTACAAACATTTTCAGGAATAAAGTACGGGTGTGTGAGTCAAATAATGTTATGTGGGTGTGGGTGGTGTGGTTAATCTAAGTTAACCACTTTAATCCGATGACTTTCTTTATTCGTTGTCTCCAAGCTGTTTTTTCAACCTTAGGAATCTTTTTGAGCGAAAAGTGTGTTTTTGTTATGTAACGCTTTCGCTACAAGTGGTTCTTGAGTTGAATATAAGTGTCTGGTGATAGCTGAAATAAAGTGAAAATTACGTCTTTGGGCTGAAGGGGTTGAGGGTTTCCATGATCATTAGCGGAATAAATAGTCCAGAAATACTACACCGTGTACTGCAAAACGCTGTCGCAAAAATTAAATACAAGGGCATCATCGTACTGATAACATACAGTACAATGAAACTGCGTCTAATGCTTTTAAGAAGAAATGTCTCTCATACATTAAATACCATCGTTTGCCATTATCAAGAATAACAAACATACAAAAGACGCCATCTTGTTGCAGAAATTAATCACTTCATATCAATGACGACTTCCTTATTTCATACATGTTGCTTTCAGAAAAATTTACTCAGCTTGAGAGATAATTTTTCTAACAGGAAGGGATAGATAAAGCCTTTATTAACTCATTTACAACATAATATCTCCGTCAGGCCGTGTAAAATCCTCTGATAGTAACCTAATTAAAAAGAAAATCAGTCCCGTTGTGATATGAGTAGGTAATTTGTGGTGTGTGCTGAGATGTGTGGTGCGAGTGTGTTGTAATCAGTGGAATGGGTTGGGTGTAGGACGTGTTCTGGTGTGTAGGGTGACTGTCTTGTGGGGTACGGATTGTGGGATGAGTGTCGTAGTGGGTGTTGTGTAAGGTGTGTCAGACGGTGATGTGTATTATGTATGGGGTTTGAAATGTGTATTGTGCTGTGTGCCATGTTTGTGGTGTGAGGTGTGCGTTGTGTTTGTGGTGTGAGGTGTGAGTTGTGTTTGTGGTATGAGGAGTGTGATGTGTAAGTGGAGTGTGGTGTGTGTTGTCATGTGGTGTGAGGTATGCGTTGTGATGTGTTGTGTATGAGATATGCAGTGCGTGTTGTGGTGTGTGTGTTGCGTGTTATGTATTGGGTGTGAGGTGAATGTAATGTGGTGTGTGTGTGTGTGTGTGTGTGTGTGTGTGTGTGTGTGTGTGTGTGTGTGTGTGTGTGTGTGTGTGTGTGTGTGTGTGTGTGTGTGTGTGTGTGTGTGTGTTTCTCTTAGTACTAATAAAGTCAACCATTTTTATCTGCTCTTTCTACCTCTGACTTCCACCTTTAATTTCTAGCGGCAGAAGTAGGTCTGTGTGCCATATGGGTATTCTCGGATGCTGATGTGGGAAAATCCTTAAGTTTGTACCTATGAACTTGAGACAACGGGACAGAAATATAAACCTCACGTTTAACAACTGTTACTGAGACTGTAATGGTTCACCCGAAGGCTACTGCAGGAGTGGGTTTTCTCTTAGGAGGGATAGTAAAAGTCAGGTTTAATTTTTCTCCAAGCTTGCAAAGGACGAAGGAGGATGGTGTGTCTGTAGTAGCCCTAAGAGTAATATATGTCAATACTGAAGTGTTTTAAAGGATATGTTTGCATGTCAGAGTCCGTGTGCCTCTTTCATTGTTAGCTGAACAGATAAGAGTGCGAATCCACGCAACAGTACTATGAAAGGGCAGAGTCAACTACCCGCACCCGTAAACATTATGTACCGTCACTGCAAAATCCCACCTGCAGTGAATTCTGGCAGTGCAGGCTGAGAGCAGCGAGTCCAAACTATCTCCAACTGAACTAATGCAAAAGACAGCAATATTTTTACTTCCATTTGGCAGAACCCTTTCCGGTACAAAATCTATTTCCTATAAGTGTCAACCTGTTGTTGCAGTTAGTTTTATATTACATTTATCTATTTCAATATGTATCTGTAGACAAGTATGGCCTAAAGGGCTTCCTAGGAATGTGGGATTGACCAGACATAGCACACACCCTCTTCCCACCCCATCACACCCCAGTCCACCCCACCCCAGCACACATCACATTACATCCCCGACCATTTCCATAACAGTCACCTTCCAACCCTAACACACATCACATCACATTCTTCACCCACCTCCAAAGCGCCACACTTCACACCCCTCCTCATCCCCTTCCTACCTAACCCACCACACATAACATCACAGTCCTTGCCCACCTTCAACGTGCATTACATCACACGCACTGTCTATACCCAGCACACATTATGTCTCACCCACTCTCCACCCCAAACACACATCATATCCCCTCCCAACCCGAACACACATCACGTCACACTCCTTGCCAACCCCAACACATCACATAACATATCAGATCACATCACATCACATCACACCCCATGCTTACTCTACCCAATCTACATAACCTACCATTAGACATAGGTACACAGTACGGATTATTTCCTAGCTGAAACACTTTTAGTATCATAATATTAATCAGCAGCCGATAAAGGGTTACTGTGTGTGTGTGTGTGTGTGTGTGTGTGTGTGTGTGTGTGTGTGTGTGTGTGTGTGTGTGTGTGTGTGTGTGTGTGTGTGTGTGTGTGTGTGTGTGTGTGTGTGTGTGTGTGTGTGTGTGTGTGTGTGTGTGTGTGTGTGTGTGTGTGTAGAACCACGGGAAACATGTGCCACCATTTTCCCGTCAGGTCAGTGTAATGCAGGCAATGCTTTCATAACACCTTGAAGCCACATCTTACCTATGAGATAAAGGAACGCTACAGACACCTGACGCGAGAAGACTTGTAACCAGAAAGTTTTAATTGGAAGGAAGAAACGACTTTCCTCTGTTTACTGTGCGAAGTTCAATCATCTGCAATATTCATTTGCAGGGCAAGACGACACACAAGGTATCAATGGGACACATGGACAGTTTATACACTGAGTACTGGGGCCGCGAGATTCCCCCCAGTCAATGACGAACTGGCGACCATGTGCACTTCCACCCTGGGTCTCTGACAGCCAGGTGACAACTAAATTATGGTTATGGCCGATTGGCCGGCAACTAGGCCAGGCCCAGCAAGCGAGGTTATGCGGCAGCCGTCAGTTCCAGTGGCGGGCGTAAGAATAACCTGAGGGTAGGAGTGAGCTAGGGTTTGGAAGAACCAGTCAGTTTGTTACACAGTTTCTGCAAGACGTTTAAATATCAGAGCTTGAGAGAACACAGTCAAGGCAATCATCCCCTCTCACTTCATTCCAATAACTGGAAGGAAGGAGGATGACAAATGGGGAGAGTTCCATTTCTTATAAATCATTACTGAGTTACTTTTTAAAAACATAACACGGTTATCGGTTGCGGAAATGTGCAAATCTGGCATTATTAATTAAAAAACCTCATCAGTTTTACATGCAAACCAAGGCTAATGGGGCCTAACCTAACGAGAAAGTATCATTCTTTTGGTCCTAACCCTAGTTATTTCCGGAGAATGTGAGTGGCATAAAACTTACACTATTTTGAAGCTTAATCCTCGTTTTAACATCTATGAGATGGAACTCTCCAAGATGTCCAAGAGGAAAGCAAGCCACAGCGCACTGGCAGAGTAGAAAAGTGTTTATATTCATTCAGCTAATATCCGTCTTGTCTAGCAAATAACCTAGAAAACCCGCCAGTAAGATTATATAAAATAGTGATGTATTGCCGCTGTGACAGAAGCTTTAAGAGCATAATAGCATTTTAGAATATTAGATAACCCGCTCACACCACTCACTAGGTGACCAGCATTGGGAAAAACTGGGATAACATTATGTACTGACTAAAAAAGACTGAAAGGTATCTCGTGATCAGTATCAATTAGCACACTGCCGAAATCCATCTCTTATAATCTCCAAGTCGGTTAAAACCAAGAAAATGATTATAATACTGCATATCGCCAAAACAACCAGGAAAGAAAGTATGTTGTCATCTCTGTTAACTGGTAAGACAATAGTCACTACATGCCTTACAACACACAGATCCTGGCTTCATAATAGCCTGTAAAATACTGAACGACTCAATGTGAACGCCAGTTTGAATGATCATCCACTTAGAATTACAAGTAAATATTTTTTTTCAGACAAGACAAGCGCTACCTGCCTGGCGCTGTTCTGTACATACTGAGTTACTCGATATGTTACGAACTCAATGAGGGTAAAAAAACACGAAAACGCTCAAATACATCCTATACAGCGCCCTCAATAAAGGGGACCAACGTAAGAATTAAACGGATAAAATTACAACGTGTGAAATCAATAACAACGACGAAAATAAGATGGTCTGTCACTCTATCTTTTATAATGTCTGTGACTGTTAAGCTGGTTAACTGATTCCGCCACGGTATATTAAATACTTAACAACCATACGTCAAGAACTTCCTGAGAAGGTGACGTTGTCTATGATGAGGTCTACATGAAATTCCTACATGTATGCGCTGGCTAACAAACTGAAATATACAGCAGTTTTTCTTAGCATCAATGTGATTCACTAATATAAACCTTCAATAATGGATGTGAGCGGTCGCACCGTCACAAACACGCTGTTCCTCGTTCGTTCGTTTAAAGTTTTCCTGCACCTACAGTGCAGGCCGGGCCATACATTCATACATTAACCCGGTCAGTGGGGTGTGGGCTGACTTAAAAAACAGTAAGTTGGAAGACAGGGCCTGAGGACTGTCCAGCACACACGCCCTGTCTTCTGGCTGGCTTTGTGGTGTGTGTGGCTGTTCCTCACACGACCTCGCTTAAAAAAACGGCGGGCTCCATGCTCACTAAATCTGTTCACGTCATCCAGTAATTCTTAAACCTCTTTACAAACATTACCATGTTAATTGATGCAAACACAATGAATCACCTCCTGAGTTAGTTTCCATAAAGAGCAACTCAGTTCACATTATGAATGATAACATTTAGCCAAATGAATGTGCACATCATCCCACCACAAGTGACAGCGGGCTACTGAGAGTGTGGGAAGTCTAGCCCGGCCACTTTCGTTCATGTGAGTTTAATTGCAGAATAAATTTCCACTACAGGTGAACTTTTCTTGCAGTGGCATGGTTCTCAGGGTAAAACATTAATCAGGAAGAAGTAAATCCGCTCCATGTAAGTACTGTATAACTTTCTTGCGCTCACTAGACTACATCATATATTTGGCGCCACTCCCGCGAGGACCACCCAGACCAGCATCGCTAATCTCGTCTCATGATGGGAATGTGAAATCCGAACCTCACCGACGAAGCTTCAACAGGATTCGAGACACCCACTGGAAAAGGAAGGAAAAGGATGAAGATGGGTGTCTGTGGTAGCTCTGAGTGTTAAGAAGGAAGTGAGGGGTAATGGGGAAAGGAGGGCATAGAAACTGAGAATAGAAAATGTCGAAATTCTATAGGTTATATAATGCAAAATGAACCCAGTATATCCTACCACGTCATGGTGAATGGAGAAAGGGTAGTCAGACTCGGAGGTGGCTGAGAGAGAGAGAGAGAGAGAGAGAGAGAGAGAGAGAGAGAGAGAATGTGTGTGTGTGGGGAGGGCGGGAGTGGAAGAATAGATGACTATAGTGGCGGCGCGTGCCTCTCAGGTTATTATCGTGCCCTGGCAACCTACCATTCAAAAGTGCGTATGATTTCGTGTATAATATGAGACGCATGTGATTCGTGTAAAATATGTTCGTGTATAATAATATTCGTATATAATATATTCGTGTATAATAATATGATTCGTGTACAACATGATACAAAATCGGACGCATTTTTTAATGGTAGGTTGCCAGGGTACGATAATGACAACCTCAGAGTCGTGCGCCGCGACTATAAGAGGACAGTCGGAGCATTAAAAACATAATATAACATGAAATAAGGTAAACATGTGTCGCGAAACAGTGTAATAATCAGTCGTACAGTTGTGAAGGAAATAAGTGTTGCTGGGATGTATGCCGTGCCAGCCCTACGATGACGAGAAAATACATTATCATAAAGCCGACGCCAATGTGTTATCGTCTTTGACTCATATTACTGCCTGTTTAATGGAGAACTCTTGCTGTCATATTAGGCTGGGTGATGGGGAACCCTAAGTGACATAAACCTGGGTGATGGAGGACTTAAGTGGTGGGTGAGTCTGGGTGGTGAACACTAGGTGATGTGAGTAAGTTTTGGTGACGTGTGAGTCTGGAAGGTGGAGATTCCTAGGTGATGTGTCAATCTGGTTGGTGAGCTCTAGGTGATATGAGCTTGGGAAGTGGCGAACTGAAGGTGATTTGAGTCTGGGCGGTGGAAAGCATCAGGTGATGTGTTTGGGTGGTGAACACCAGGTGTTGTGAATCTGGGTAGTGGAAAACACTATGTAAGCCTGGGTGGTGGAGAACACTGGGTGATGTGAGTATAGGCGGTGAACACTAGATGATGTGTCTGGGTGCTGAAAAATACTAGGTGATGTGAGTCAGGGTGGTGGAGAACCCTAGGTAACATGTCAAGATATATACTCGTACAGTAAGTCACTAAACAGTTCAAGAAGCAATGTATTATGCATACTCCTTAACGTATCGCCTAGCTCAACAGTACAAGCAAAACAGATATGTTAAAATTAAAAAAAAATAGCTACATGTTGTTGTACAGCTCCCTCAGACCTTTCATCTAAATTTTAGCATCGGTGTAATATATCAAAAATTCTAAACATCTCTTTTCACCATTTCACCTACTCTTTCATCTCAGCACCAGATCAGTTATTTGCTGGCTCTTCCTCTCCCTCATGATCCACCCATCATTTTCTGGGAAAAAATGGAACCAGTGGCTAAAATTCCGCAAATTTCTTTCTTTCTAAAGGAAGCCAAAGAGAATGAACCTAAAATCCGTTCCAAGCCTACCAATATCTTCTTTCTATTCAAGTTTATTTCCTACTCACCTTACTCCGATTCTTTCCCCTCGGTGAAATTTCTCTTCTCCCTCACTTCCCCTTCTTATCTTCTCTCTTTCTCACCACTTCCCTCCGTGCTCCACCTCCCTCCCCTGCTTCTCCCTGCAGCCATAGTGATGCACCAACTGCCTAGCATAATGCGGGGGGATAGGGGGGTCTCCCTTCAGCCACTTGGTAAGCCATTCCCTGGGTTGCTGGAAAACTATGGAGCCACAACACAATGTGAAGAAACGGGGGCAATCTGGCGCTCAGGAGCCAGAGTGGTGGCGGAAATATGGATCTAAGTGGCCCAGCCCAGAGTTCACTCCCCCCTCCCCTTCATTCTTTCTCCAACTCCCCATCTCACCCCCACATCATCTCTTCCTCTCTGCAGCTCCCTAGTTAAGCTCTCTTCACTATCTCAGCTCCCTCCAGCTCCCAAGCTCTTTCTTCAGCTCCTTCGCTCACTGACTACTGTTACTGGTCTTTTTTTTTTTTTTATACAGAGCAGACACACGCTCAAATTCTGCAAAAATTTGTCCCTCCTGAAGAAAAACAACGAGCCATTTTTTTTTTTTTTTTATGCGAGGACGAAGGAACCATAGGCTTAGCCTGCAATAACAGTTCCTTTCAAGAAAAAAACAAAAACAATACAAAAGAGAGCCATTTCGAAATGCCTGGACACACTGCGTTTGAAAGACTGGAGATCATAGGAAGTAGGAAACAGAGACAGAGGGAGACAGTTCTACAGTTGACCTGTTGCATAAATGAAGAACTGGGAGTAACGGTTAACTCTTGCATTAGAGAACTGGACAGAAAAGGGATGAGAGTTTGTTGCTAGACGGGTGCTACGCACTCGTCGTAGAGGTGGAGGGATGCAAGCAGACAGTTCAGAGGAGCAGTGACCATTGAAGTAGCGAAAGAAAATGAGATAAAGAGGCAACAGTGCGGCGAAGAGACAGGTTTAAGGGAGCCAGTAAGAGGATTTAGGATTTGTCAAAACCTGATCAAGAACCGTTTGGAAGACTGGAAGGCGTAGGCAAGGGAAAAGCAGACTGAAGCATAATATAATTAAGAGTATGCCTACCACTAAAGACGGTAATGTTATGCATTCGAACTAGTATATCTGTCAGCCACTATATAATATACTAATGGAGAAATCGTGATGAAAAGGATTTGATGATAGGTTTTAACGAATTATGACAGAGTGGAAACTTTATCTCAATGAAATGTGGTGTATGTTTTCACAATACTCTGCCCTTTTCCAGTGGGTTCCTTGGGTTGTCCAATATGGCACCAGTGATCGTCCAGAACATGAGAGCGGACAAAATGTTTCGACATTGTTATAACCCCGACTGTGCCTCCAGGATATTACTAGCAATGTTATTTACCTGGCTGCCTCAAAGACGCCCCTGATCCCTCCCCTGTACCTCCCTCTGCTCCTACTCTGTCCCGCCTCACACACCAGCCACATTTAAACTGAACCACGGGATCGCATCTTGGCCAGAAACCTTGCCATGACGTCATTCCTAAAGCAAGGTCTTTCCCAGCCTTATCGACCCGTTCACTGTGACCAAAATTTGCTGTTTATTCCTGCCTCAAAGAGAAAAGAAAATTTCATTAGCAACGACAACACAACACTTCACAGGTACCATAACACTTCACTGTAACACTGCATGGATACTCACTGATACTGTGTCGCAGACGAAGAGTCTGCTCGTGGTGGCATCGTGCACCTTGAGTGGAGCAACTGAGGCGTCCACCCGGGAGCCAGACCTCATATTTTCCTACACTTAACTGAGGGACGGACCCTAGTCCGATCCTGTTGAGGCACTGTCTACTACAAGGGGGTACTGGATCTGTACACCATGTGTGTACTGTATCATACTTGTAGGACGGTCTTACAGAAGCAGTTGTTGACACGAGGTTGACGGCCAGGCAAAAAGTGGTTAAGCATCATTATCATCATCATCATCAGCAGCAGCAGCAGCAGAACAACAACAGCACCGGATATTGTAGCACTGTAAAGGCAATGGCAATCTGGTCAATATTTGTATCATGACGACCACTTCATGTCAGGCCCTTCACGTGCAGACCAACTCAGCGAGATCAGTTCAGGCTCCTTCAGATAAGTTCATACCCATTCAGGAAACCAGGTCATTCAAGGTTATTCTGATCCAGTTTGAACAGTTCATGTCAGATCAGAGCCATTCATTACCAGTTAGGGCTATTCACGATTAATAAGATCCATCAAGATAAAGTTAGTTCCAGCCAAGTTAATTATTGCTACTTCAGGGGGAGAGAGAGAGAGAGAGAGAGAGAGAGAGAGAGAGAGAGAGAGAGAGAGATCATTGTCAGGGTGTCTCTTGAGTCCCCTCCTGAATTTTTTTATTCTCATTTACGCGTTCATTTTCCGGCATTTCCCTTTCTCCATTCCTAACAATCGTTCAACTATTTGTTATTCATATTTCCACCACCACCTTTTCCTCTCTTTCTCTTTTCTATTCATTGCCATACAGCCTCTCCCTGTCTACTCCGTCCAGTCATAGGCTATTACTGTCACCGCACTGGAAGGCTCTCTTACAACTCTTCCTTGGTAATTAATTATTCCTACCACACATTACCTCTCTCTTGTATGTTTTTGTGTCAATTCAATACGGATAACGTTTACATTAATAGTATACAGGATAATATAAAAGTGTGTAAGTGTATATTTCTATCATAGTTCCTCAAATTTGTTAGAATGCAATGACAGTGTAACCACGGTAACAAAGTTCATTATTGAGGAAAGAAACATATGCTGCCCGAATTTGTCACTCTGTCGGACCAACTCAGACCAAGAATGTTGTGTCTTCTCAGTTAACAATTTTTCCAAATATTGATGTAATTCTCCCATAATATTAACACGAAACAGACATATATAAACTGATAAGAAAGAGGTGCTGAGGAGATTCCTTAATTGACGACAGTGTAAGTCTTTCTTCCTTCCCACCTCTATCCTCTCTCTTACATGCACAGTTCTTATCTCTTACTTCCTCCCCTATTTTACTGGCATCCATCTGTCGTTTCCATATTTCATCTCCCCATCTATTTCTGCCAGATTGTGTCTCCTGCCTGCCCTCCATGTCTCCCTTATTCAGTTTTTGTCCCCTTCCTTCCAACGTTCATCCTTTCATCATATCTCTACTTCCTCTTTCTTTTCCTTCTTCCTTACTTTTTTTCACCGTCCTCCCTAGCAGTACTACCCCAGGGAATCGTGAGCCCCCTCCCCCTTATATCAGGACGCCACACATGCATCTTGCATGGCTGAATAGGGAAACACTGGAAATTCTGTAAGGCCTGAAGAGAAATCAGAAGGGAAGAAAGGTACAGAGCAAGAATTAGTTGGTGAGGAAATGTATTTCAAAATATGGGATAAGTGTACGGCTTAACCCAACATGTGCTACAGTATGCGTGAAGAAAATCATACACACGTACAGGCTAACTTAGGAAAGCACTCAGTCATTCCCCCAGACTACAGCACACAACAAGAGATTTATAATGCAGGCTATATTTTCATTTTCAGGTAATGGACAGACCGGAGTGAATGAGACCCTATCCAAAGATCTTGCGATTGGTCTATTACAAAAAATAATGATGTACTCAACACACAATAACTTTCCGTTCAAAGTAACTATTTCGTCTGAATCTCCCAGCTTCCTGTTGTACTTAGACCCTGGCTGGAAGTGTTGGAACGCTCTGGCCTGTGACCTGACACGCCTAAGGACATCCCAGGTCAGGTCAGAGCGGTGTGGGTTACGTCACCGACACTCCACCTGACCTCGACTCAGACCTGACTTAATCTGACCTGTGAAGACAGCGGCAACACAATTAGGCCTGTTACTGTGGTCTAAAAGTCAAACACACACACACACACACACACACACACACACACACACATTTGAAGTAGGAAATGAATAATTAATGCAGAGCAGATACTGAAAACATTGAGTCCTCCCCACAACACAAAAAATCACCCAGAAGAGTGGAAGTGAGGCGTTATATATGGGCCACCCTGTAAATGTTAGTGTGATATTTTGGGGATGATGTATTGTCTGTAGCGATTTATGGAGCTCTAGCCTCATCTTTCTTGATAGTAGCGTAGCCTTATCTCCTTTGGCCTCTGTTCTTTATAGGCTCCAACAAACTTGCATGCGTTAGCCTTGGTCACCTAATGGAGACCGTCCATGCTGCTCGATCTCAGGCAGCTTCCCTATTCAGCTCTTTATCCCTGAGGTCACACTCAATGACCCAGTGCCAGGTCTTTTGCGGTCTAAATCGCAACCCTACCCCTAACGTTAACACTTCTCATTCTCTGCACCCAATTATCATCTTCCAAAACCACCTTAATCTACCTCACCTCATCATAGCATCACTACACTCCAGTCCCATCCTTGATGAAGTATATTCAGTCGGAGAGGCTTAACCCACTTGATAACCGTGGAATTAACCTTTTATTAAATAACCAATTATATCTGTTACCTTATTCATCTATTTTATCTGTTTGTCATATTATCATTCGTTTATTTTATTTATTGCCATATTCGATCCCCTTTTAGGATGGGAAAGAAGGCGTGGATGATGATCATCATTGTTTTGTCATTGTCATACATACATCGTTTTTTGTATTACCTTTACTTATCCAGTCATTTATCATATCGCTTTCATTATTATCTTGTTTATTAAACCTGTTTCATCAAATCTTTTTTTTTCAGCCGCTGAAGCCCGTGGTTAATCACTTTTCAGTTTTCGTTGCTAAAGTTCAGTTGTATTGTTAATCTTTATTTATTTTGTTTTTATTATTCCATATTATTGCTGTTATTTAATTTTCAGGTTTTATTACTAATATTTAATTTTATTATTTTTTATTGTCCAAAATCTCAGTACTTAATAATTAATAAAATAGATATTAGAAAGGAGAAAACTCGTTGATAAGATTCATTTATACAAATTTATTGACAAACTGGACAAATTCAACAACAAAGTCATCATCAAGGAATATTATGTACAAAAATATATACAGGAAGAAAACTATATACAAAAGATCAAATTTCAGCAACCATCAAACAGCCTTGTCCAAAAGTTCGATCCGAAGGGTCGACCTCTCCTCCTCCTGCTTCAGACGCTTCACGAGCATCTCCCTAAGCAGAGGCTCCTCCTTCACCTCAATCTCGGTGGTGAAGATCAGGAACTCGGTAAGGTCCAGCTCCACCACCTTCCACACTCCATACTGCAGCCTTGTCCAAAAGTTCGGTTGCAGGAGTCGCTTCAGACGCTGTAGATTGTGAAGGAGTGAGTCGGCAGGGCCAGGAAGCAAGCACGGGTGGCTGAAATTCTCTCCTGTTTCAGACGCTTCATCAGGTCCTTCAGCAGCATCGCCCTCAGCAGACGCTCCTCCTTTTTCTTTTCCGTCCTCCTCTCCTCCTTCAGCTTCCTCTCGGTGGTGAAGGTCAGAGACTCAATAAGTTCCAGCTCTGCCAACTCAAAGACTCTAAGGCACCCCAACTTTCTTTCTGGATGCATACTGACTCGCTGGTGTACAAATACTGTGCTGATATACAGTATGCTTAGACCAAGATAGGCTATGGTCTTCCTGGTCTGGGTCGGGCCGTGGACTGGCTGTAAATTCTTGGCTCCTTGGGTTTTGGGAGAGCCTATGATTTCTGTGGCTGAGCAGTCTATCAGGTTGTATGGGATATAAATAGGAGAGAAATGCTATGGCGTAGAGAGGCGACGCGTTTCAGATCTCTCCACAAGTAGCTGCTTTTTCTTCTTGCCCACGTGATTTCCGACATTGTTCTAACCTTTGACCTGGCTGTCCCGGTGACTTAAATACAACCGCTGCTTGTCCCGCCCCGCCCCGCCCCCCCCTAACCTCAGGCGGAGATTGGCTGAAAGACATAACGATGGAAGGCCGCTCCGCCAATCAGAATACTTCTTGTCGCAGACTGGACCCCACGAATTTTGACACCGTTTCAGAGTATCTTCTAAAAGCCTTTGCAAAATATTACAAGTAAATAGAAAAATGAATAACAAAAAATAAACAGATGAAAGACATGGACTAGCCAATGAATTACACAAGGGCGCTGCTCATCTTATTCATTAGGGGTTGAATTTTCTCACTCAGGACAGCGCGCTGGGTATGAATGCATTACTTTGAAAGTTTACGTGACTTTTCTTGTACAATAGTTTCGTGTTTCGACATTAACTAATAACAATAATTGGGCTGGCGAGTTCCGCGGTTGCCATCTGTCAGGAAGCATGCATAACGTAATATAACGAGGCTTCTGATTGGCCGGTACTGGAGCTGGCATACAGTACCTTGCGGACGTGGATGTACAATTTATGATGGTTACTGTATCATGATATCATACTGCCATGAAATGTTCAAATGGGAGGAAAAATATATACCCTGGACTTGGAATATTATGCCCACAGTTAAAATCAAACTCCCATTTTGAAAAGTCATAATAAACAGCCTTAGCAATACGAGCACAATTTTTCCCTGTGATAGTTGCTTTTTTATATCTCACACTGAAATGAGATCTAGGTGGGATTCATCAGTTATTATGAGTGAACTGGTGAACCAAGATTGCAATTTGTGGTTTTGAAATTGAAGGTCTTTTAAAATACCATCCTCCATGAATTCCAGTTGCCTCCAAATCTTACTTACTAGAGTCTGTAGGCTGGAGTTAAGGAGGGAGATGTTACTGGGAATGTGTAAGCTTTCCTTCACCCTAAACCAGCCCTATTCGTCCTTCCCATTCACAGTCATCATCCGTCATATCTCTATCCCAATTTCTCTACTTCATTATACACATTCATTTTTTTCTCAGGCTGTCAATCAGTCACAATGTGTAACTGTTGTGTTGTGTTGGCAGCCTTCATTACCTTGAATTTATTATTATTATTATTATTATTATTATTTTTATTATTAATATTATTATTCCGTAGAGGTCTACCGTCTGTGTTTTAGAAGCTGCGTGTGTGGGGATGGGAGGGTACTCGAGCTGAAGAAGAGAAGCCTTTAGCGGATGTGATCTTAGGCTCAGCACACACACACACACATAAAAACAGAGAGAGAGAGAGAAAGAGAGAGATTTTCCGTATATCCTCCTGGACTTCATTCCTTTAATTCCGCGTCACATCAGAAAACACACAGTAACCTTCCTTCCAGTGCAATTATGGCTTCCTGTTGTGCTTAGACGCGGGTTGGTAGTGTGGGAACGCTCTGGCCTGTGACCTGACACGCCTGAGGTCATTCTGTGTCAGGTCAGAGCTGTGCGGGTTACGTCACCTATACTCCACCTGACCTCGACCCAGACCTGACTTGATCTGACTTGTCAAGATTGCGGCAGAGCTGTTAGGCCTATTACCGAGTTCCTTAAAACGCGCGCACGCACACACACACACACACACACACACACACACACACACACACACACACACACATGCAGATCCAGCTTAGACACAGCCATATCTCCACACACACACACACACACACACACACACACACACACACACACACACATGCAGATCCAGCTTAGAGACAGCCATATCTCCACACACACACACACACACACACACACACACACACACACACACACACACATGCAGATCCAGCTTAGACACAGCCATATCTCCACACACACACACACACAATACTCTCTAATGGAACTTGCTGGCGGGGTTACGTATTTATGTAACTGTGGTGGTGAGGGATGTTGCCATGGTAACACACATGCACCTCCTATCGGTCAAGCAAAGATTTTCTTAGAGAAATATTTTTGAATAAGGCTGGTTAATATCCTTTTGTACACACACACACAAACTTGTACTTGTACACAGAACAGGCGAAACGTGGATTGTGAAATCCGTAGACTTTAAGACAACGAAATTTCTTGGCGAATTTATTATGGCCGGTCGAAAGTTAGGTTAGGTCACTTTGGGCAGGGTTTGGTCTGATTAGGTAATTTCTAATTGGGTTGGGTTCAGTTCAACTAGATATAAACGGATTAGGTTAGACTGCTTTAGAATACGTCGGTTTTGATATGTTTTGGGTTGGGTTTCATTTGGTTGCGTTAGGCTGGGTTAGGTTCGGTTGGATTAGGTCATTTTAGGCTTGACTGGGTTGGGTTAGGTCGGGTATCATATGGTTAAGTGAGACTAGGTAGGATTAGGCAGGGTTAGATGCGGTTAGGGTGCGTCAGAATTGGTTAGGTTAGGTATGGGGAGGTTAGGGGAGATTGCGAGGTTAAATACAATTAGACTGGGTTAGGTGAGGTTAAGTTAGATTAGGTTGGGTTAATTTGGGTTGGATTAGGTCATCCGAAATTAGGCAGGGTTCAGTTCGAGCAAATATGGATAGGTTAGTTGAGATTGGGCTAAAATAAATTGATTTATGCATTGCGGTCTTTTGTTGGTCGGTCCTTCCAAAGTCAAACATCACAGGAAGTGGGCGTGGTTTTGTGTGTGTGTGTGTGTGTGTGTGTGTGTGTGTGTGTGTGTGTGTGTGTGTGTGTGTGTACTCGCTTCATGTTTCGTCTATTTTATATATTCTGTGTGTGCCTTCTGTGACTGAAACTTTGTGTTTGTATGTTTCACTTCTCGTGTGACTAAGGGTGGACTGCTTTAGAATAGCGTCCTTTATAGTTATGAATGCCTCTTCCTCAGTATAGCATATGTTTTTTGTTTATTTAGCTCTCTCTGGACGATTGTATAAGAGCTTCGTGGAAAATACTAGAACTAGAAAGATGGCAGTAGATACAGCCTTGTGTACCAGATATCCTGGCCAAGTTTCATTAGCAGATATCTTGCCCAAGTTGAATAAAGTCGTTCGATGTAAGACTAAGCTTGAAGAGACGTTGCTGTACTGGAAGTCGTTGGATATGCCTTGTTTTATGTCTTTTTGTATGTGGTTGCGAGATAACAGACTCAAGTTCAGTCTTTAAGGCAAACGTTAAGCTCCGGTCTAGAAAGGACCCAGCCATCCTAGGCGTTTCTAGTGCGAAAAGCCGCTTAAAAACACCTAGCATAACAATTCTATCTATCGATGATCAGATGTCTTGATCCTGTAAAGTCCCGTCCACACGAGAGGGCAGTACCTGTCGGGCAAACACTGTTACCAAATCACGTTCCACACAACGCTGTACCTTTAGCTCTGAGTGTTCTGCGACGGTTCTTACTGTAACCCATGCTGTCGTACTGCACTGAGTTCCTCCAGGTACCTACTCTGGCTGCTATCCGACTTCGACCGCCCAACCACTGCCCGGTCTGCCGTGTGGACAGCAAGGCAGTTGTGCCCGGTAGTGGCCACAGCCCGCCTGCAACTGCCCGATCTGGTAACACTGCTAAATAAGCAAGAGATATACGCTCAGCGTGCAGCCTCTCGTGTGGACGGGACATAAGGGGTGACCTTGTTGCTACACCATATGCTACTGTATGAGATCCTTCAAAATTGTTGGCATGAGTATGAGGGAGCTGGCATATGGTAACTCCATCTACTGGCACACTATGAAAACAAGGGTTGCTGGACCTCTGGAAATGGGCTTATTAGTTAATATTTAGATTGGAAACACACACACACACACACACACACACACACACACACACTCATTCACTAAACACACACACACACACACACACACACACACACACACATTTGGAATTGGAGAGAGAGAGAGAGAGAGAGAGAGAGAGAGAGAGAGAGAAAAAAAATAAGGAGTACAACGTGAAATTATGCATACTTGAAAGAATGGTCGATTAATGTACTGGTAAAAATATTCCAGAGAACTGATTCTTTACTTCTTCCTTCGTCGTGCAACCCGACCCTCGTCATGGAGGAAGGAGTCTGCCGTCTTACTTCTGGCAACTGTGAGGCCAAAAACACTGAGCAGGAGCCAAAGGAAGGATAAGAAATGGGACTAGCTGGCCGTCCCTGCGGTGGGGGGAGGGACGAAGGGAGGGAAGGGGGAGAGAGGGAGAGGAAGATGATGATGAGAGAGAGAGAGAAGGAAGAGGAGTGTTTGGGAAGAAGATGGGACATGGGGATCAGAGAAAAAGGAGGAAGAGGAGGATGGGCTGAGAAAGAGGATGAGAAAAGTGTAAAGAGGTGGGAAGAGAGAATTACAGGTCCTGAGGAAGAAGAAGAAGCTGCGAAGAAGAAAAAAGAAAGGCGGGGGGGAGGAGTGCAAGAGAGAGCGGAGGAGGAGGAGGAGGAGGAAAGAAATGCAGAGGAGGAGGGGACAGAAAACAGGGAGGAACAGAAGAAGGACATGAATTCGAGAAGTGGAAAGAGTGATTAATTGTTGATAATGGGATGAAGAAAAGAAGACGATAAAGAGTATGAGAAAAGTGATGACGAAGAAGAAGTCGAGGGAAAGATGAAGGGAAGACTTGTAAACAAGAGTAGAGGGAAATTAAGAAGAGATGATAAAGCCTCCTGATAATGAGGAAGAGACAAAAATAGAAGGGAAGAAAGGTACAGAGCAAGAATTAGTTGGTGAGGAAATGTATTTCAAAATATGGGATAAGTGTACGGCTTAACCCAACATGTGCTACAGTATGACTGAAGATTATCATAGACACTTACAGGCTAACTTAGGAAAGCACTCAGTCATTCCCCCAGACTACAGTACACAACAAGAGATTTATAATGCAGGCTATATTTTCACTTTCAGGTAATGGACACACAGGAGTGAATGAGACCCTATCCAAAGATCTTGTGATTGGTCTATTACAAAAAATAATGATGTACTCAATACACAATAACTTTCCGTCAAAAGTAACTATCTCGTCTGAATCTCCCAGCTTCCTGTTGTACTTAGACCCTGGCTGGAAGTGTGGGAACGCTCTGGCCTGTGACCTGACACGCCTAAGGACATCCCAGGTCAGGTCAGAGCGGTGTGGGTTACGTCACCGACACTCCACCGGACCTCGACCCAGACCTGACTTGATCTCACCTGCCAAGACAGCGGCAACACTATCACGCCTGTTACTGAGTGGTCTAAAACACACACATTCACACACACACACACACACACACACACACACAAACACACATCTGAAGTAGGAAATGAATAAATGATGCAGAGCAGATACTGAAAACACTGAGTCCTCCCAACAACACAAAAAATCACCCAGAAGAGTGGAAGTGAGGCGTTATATATGGGCCACCCTGTAAATGTTAGTGTGATATTTTGGGGATGATGTATTGTCTGTAGCGATTTATGGAGCTCTAGCCTCATCTGTCTTGATAGTAACGTAGCCTTATCTCCTTTGGCCTCTGTTCTTTATAGGCTCCAACAAACTTGCATGCTTTAGCCTTGGTCACCTAATGGAGACCGTCCATGCTGCTCGATCTCTGGCAGCTTCCCTATTCAGCTCCTTATCCCTGAGGTCACACTCAATGACCCAGTTTCAGGTCTTTTGCGGTCTACATCGCAACCCTACCCCTAACGTTAACACTTCTCATTCTCTGCACCCAATTATCATCTCCCAAAACCACTTTAATCTACCTCTCCTCATCATAGCATCACTACACTCCAGTCCCATCCTTGATGAAGTATATTCAGTCGGAGAGGCTTAACCCACTTGATCACCGTGCAATTAACCTTTTATTAAATAACCAATTAGATCTGTTACCTTATTCACCTATTTTCTTATCATTTATTATCTATTATTATCATTCGTTTATTTTATTTATTGCCATATTCGATCCCCTTTTAGGATGGGAAAGAAGGCGTAGATGATGATCATCATTGTTTTGTCATTTTCATACATACATCGTTTTTTGTATTACCTTTACTTATCCAATCATTTATTATATCGCTTTCATTATTATCTTGTTTATTAATCCTGTTTCATCAAATCTTTTTTTTTGCAGCCGCTGAAGCCCGTGCTTAATCACTTTTCAGTTTTCGTTGCTAAAGTTCAGTTGTATTGTTATTCTTTATTTATTTTATTTTTATTATTCCATATTATTGCTGTTATTTAATTTTCAGGTTTTATTACTAATATTTAATTTTATTATTTTTTATTATCCAAAATCTCACTACTTAATAATTAATCAAACAGATATTAGAAAGGTGTAAAAGTCGTTGATAAGATTCATTTATACAAATTTATTGACAAACTGGACAAATTCAACAACAAAGTCATCATCAAGGAATATTATGTACAAAAATATATACAGGAAGAAAACTATATACAAAAGATCAAATTTCAGCAACCATCAAACAGCCTTGTCCAAAAGTTCGATCCGAAGGGTCGACCTCTCCTCCTCCTGCTTCAGACGTTTCACGAGCATCTCCCTAAGCAGAGGCTCCTCCTTCACCTCAATCTCGGTGGTGAAGATCAGGAACTCGGTAAGGTCCAGCTCCACCACCTTCCACACTCCATACTGCAGCCTTGTCCAAAAGTTCGGTTGCAGAAGTCGCTTCAGACGCTGTAGATTGTGAAGGAGGGAGTCGGCAGGGCCAGCAAGCAAGCACGGGTGGCTGAAATTCTCTCCTGTTTCAGACGCTTCATCAGGTCCTTCAGCAGCATCGCCCTCAGCAGACGCTCCTCCTTCTTCCTTTCCCTCCTCCTCTCCTCCTTCAGCTTCCTCTCGGTGGTGAAGGTCAGAGACTCAATAAGTTCCAGCTCTGCCACCTCAAAGACTCTAAGGCACCCCAACTTTCTTTCTGGATGCATACTGACTCGCTGGTGTACAAATACTGTGCTGATATACAGTATGCTTAGACCAAGATAGGCTGTGGTCTTCCTGGTCTGGGTCGGGCCGTGGACTGGCTGTAAATTCTTGGCTCCTTGGGTTTTGGGACAGCCTAAGATTTCTGTGGCTGAGCAGTCTATCAGGTTGTATGGGATATAAATAGGAGAGAAATGCTATGGCGTAGAAAGGCGACGCGATTCAGATCTCTCCACAAATAGCTGCTTTTACTTATTGCCCAAGTGATTTCCGACCTTGTTCTAACCTTTGACCTGGCTGTTCCGGTGACTTTATTACAACCGCTGCTTGTCCCGCCCCGCCCCGCCCCCCCTAACCTCAGCCGGAGATTGGCTGAAAGGCACAACGATGGAAGGCCGCTCCGCCCATCAGAATACTTCTTGTCGCAGACTGGACCCCATGAATTTTGACACCGTTTCAGAGTATCTTCTAAAAGCCTTTTCAAAATATTACAAGTAAATAGAAAAATGAATAACAAAAAATAAACAGATGAAAGACATGGACTAGCCAATGAATTACACAAGGGCGCTGCTCATCTTGTTCTTTAGGGGCTGAATTTTCTCACTCAGGACAGCGTGCTGGGTATGAATGAATTACTTTGAATGTTGACGTGACTTTTCTTGTACAATAATTTCGTGTTTCGACATTAACTAATAACAATAATTGGGCTGGCGAGTTCCGCGGCTGCCATCTGTCAGGAAGCATGAATAACGTAATATAACGAGGCTTCTGATTGGCCGGTACTGGAGCTGGCATACAGTACCTTGCGGACGTGGATGTACAATTTATGATGGTTACTGTATCATGATATCATTGTGCCATGATATGTTCAAATGGGAGGAAAAATATATACTCTGGGCTTGGAATATTATGCCCACAGTTAAAATCAAACTCCCATTTTGAAAAGTCATAATAAACAGCCTTAGCAATACGAGCACAATTTTTCCCTGTGATAGTTGCTTTTTTATATTACACACTGAAATAAGATCTAGGTGGGATTCATCAGTTATTATGAGTGAACTGGTGAACCAAGATTGCAATTTGTGGTTCTGAAATTGAAGGTCTTCAAAAATACCATCCTCCATGAATTCCAGTTGCCTCCAAATCTTACTTACTAAAGTCTGTAAGCTGGAGTTAAGGAGGGAGATGTTACTGGGAATGTGTAAGCTTTCCTTCACCTTAAACCAGCCCTATTCGTCCTTCCCATTCACACTTATCATCCGTCATATCTCTATCCCAATTTCTCTACTTCATTATACAGATTCATTTTTTTCTCAGGCTGTCAATCAGTCACAATGTGTAACTGTTGTGTTGTGTTGGCAGCCTTCATTACCTTGAATTTATTATTATTATTATTATTATTATCATTATTATTATTCCGTAGAGGTCTATCGCCTGTGTTTTAGAAGCTGCGTGTGTGGGGATGGGAGTGTACTCGAGCTGAACAAGAGAAGCCTTTAGCGGATGTGATCTTAGGCTCAGCACACACACACACACACACACAAAAACAGAGAGAGAGAGAAAGAGAGAGAGAGAGAGAGATTTTCCGTATATCCACCTGGACTTCATTCCTTTAATTCCGCGTCACATCAGAAAACACACAGTAACCTTCCTTCCAGTGCAACTATCTCGTCTGAATCTCCCAGCTTCCTGTTCAGCTTAGACGCGGGTTGGTAGTGTGGGAACGCTCTGGCCTGTGACCTGACACGCCTGAGGTCATTCTGTGTCAGATCAGAGCTGTGCGGGTTACGTCATCTATACTCCACCTGACCTCGACCCAGACCTGACTTGATCTGACATGTCAAGACTGCGGCAGAGCTGTTAGGCTTATTACCGAGTTCCTTAACACACACACACACACACACACACACACACACACACACACACATGCAGATCCAGCTTAGACACAGCCATATCTCCACACACACACACACACACACACACACACACACACACACACACACACACAATACTCTCTAATGGAACTTGCTGGCGGTGATATGTATTTATGTAACTGTGGTGGTGAGGGATGTTGTCATGGTAACACACATGCACCTCCTATCGGTCAAGCAATGATTTTCTTAGAGAAATATTTTTGAATAAGGCTGGTTAATATCCTTTTGTACACGCGCACACACACACACACACAAACTTGTACTTGTACACAGAACAGGCGAAACGTGGATTGTGAAATCCGTAGACTTTAAGACAGCGAAATTTCTTAGCGAATTTATTATGGCCGGTCGAAAGTTAGGTTAGGTCACTTTGGGCAGGGTTTGGTCTGATTAGGTAATTTCTGATTGGGCTGGGTTCAGTTCGACTAGATATAAACGGATTAGGTTACATTCCTTTAGAATACGTCGGTTTTGATATGTTTTGGGTTGGGTTTCATTTGGTTGCGTTAGGCTGGGTTAGGTTCGGTTGGATTAGGTCATTTTAGGCTTGACTGGGTTGGGTTAGGTCGGGAATGGTATGGTTAAGTGAGACTAGGTAGGATTAGGTAGGGTTAGATGCTGTTAGGGTGCATCAGAATTGGTTAGGTTAGGTATGGGGAGGTTAGGGGAGATTGTGAGGTTAAATACAATTAGACTGGGTAAGGTGAGGTTAAGTTAGATTAGGTTGGGTTAATTTGGGTTGGATTAGGTCATTCGAAATTAGGCAGGGTTCAGTTCGAGCAAATATGGATAGGTTAGTTGAGACTGGGCTAAAATAAATTGATTTATGCATTGCGGTCTTTTGTTGGTCAGTCCTTCCAAATTCAAACATCACAGGAGGTAGACGTGGTTTTTTTTTTTTTGAGTGTGTGTGTGTGTGTGTGTGTGTGTGTGCTCACTTCGTGTTTCGTCTATTTTATATATTTTGTGTGTGCCTTCTGTGACTGAAACTTTGTGTTTGTATGTTTCACTTCTCGTGTGACTAAGGGTGGACTGCTTTAGAACAGCGTCCTTTATAGTTATGATTGCCTCTTCCTCAGTATAGCATATGTTTTTTGTTTATTTAGCTCTCTCTGGACGATTGTATAAGAGCTTCGTGGAAAATACTAGAACTAGAAAGATGGCAGTAGATACAGCCTTGTGTACCAGATATCCTGGCCAAGTTTCATTAGCAGATATCTTGCCCAAGTTGAATAAAGTCGTTCGATGTAAGAATAAGCTTGAAGAGACGTTGCTGTACTGAAAGTCGTTGGATATGCCTTGTTTTATGTCTTTTGCATGTGGTTGCGAGATAACAGACTCAAGTTCAGTCTTTTAAGGCAAGCGTTAAGCTCCGGTCTAGAAAGGACCCAGCCATCCTAGGCGTTTCTAGTGCGAAAAGCCGCTTAAAAACACCTAGCATAACAATTCTATCTATCGATGATCAGATGTCTTGATCCTGTAAAGTCCCGTCCACACGAGAGGGCAGTACCTGACGGGCAAACACTGTTACCAAATCACGTTCCACACAACGCTGTACCTTTAGCTCTGAGTGTTCTGCGACGGTTCTTACTGTAACCCATGCTGTCGTACTGCACTGAGTTCCTCCAGGTACCTACTCTGGCTGCTGCCCGACTTCGACCGCCCAACCACTGCCCGGTCTGCCGTGTGGACAGCAAGGCAGTTGTGCCCGGTAGTGGCCACAGCCCGCCTGCAACTGCCCGATCTGGTAACACTGCTAAATAAGCGAGAGATAATACACTCAGAGAGCAGTGGCTCCAGCCTGCCTGCAACTTCCCGATCTGGTAACACTGCTAAATAAGCGAGAGATATACGCTCAGCGAGCAGCCTCTCGTGTGGACGGGACATAAGGAGTGACCCTGTTGCTACACCATATGCTACTGTATGAGATCCTTCAAAATTGTTGGCATGAGTATGAGGGAGCTGGCATATGGTAACTCCATCTACTGGCACACTATGAAAACAAGGGTTGCTGGACCTCTGGAAATGGGCTTATTAGTTAATATTTAGATCGGACACACACACACACACACACACACACACACACACACACACACACACACACACTCACTAAACACACACACACACACTCACTCACTCACTAAACACACATACACTCACTAAACACACACACACACACACACACACACACACACACACACACACACACTAAACACACTCACTAAACACACACACACTCACTAAACACACACACACACACACACACACACACACACACACACACACACACACACACACTCACTCACTAAACACACACACACACACACTCACTAAACACACACACACACACACACACACACACACAGTCACTCACTAAACACACACACACACTCACTAAACACACACACACACACACACACACACACACACACACCACACACACACACACACACACACACACACTCACTAAACACACACACACACACACACACACCGCTAGCTGGCTGAGTGGTAGCGTTCTCGCTTGCCATCTGGCAGACGGGAGTTCGCGCCTCGCTCAGGTTGCGAAAAGTTTCACGAACGAAGTGGGCGGTTACTGTCCCCCTTGAGCAAGGGGATGGGTGTGTGCGTGTGTGAAGGTCACAGCCTTGCCTTTAGATCGGACTATATGAGCTCTCAGCTCCCTTCCGGGAGGGTAAAAGCTGACGAACACGACCATCAAGTGATCATGACCGACCCTGTGAATTACACCCACACACACACACACACACACACACACACACACACACACACACACACACAGGGAGAGAGAGGGAGGGTTTTCCGTACATCCTTCTGGACTTCATTCCTCTATTTCCACATCACATCAGAAAACACACAATAACCTTCCTTCCAGTGCAACTATCTCGTCTGAATCTCCCAGCTTCCTGTTCAGCTTAGACGCGGCCTGGTAGTGTGGGAACGCTCTGGCCTGTGACCTGACACGCCTGAGGTCATTCTGTGTCAGGTCAGAGCTGTGCGGGTTACGTCATCTATACTCCACCTGACCTCGACCCAGACCTGACTTGATCTGACCTGCTAATACAGCGGCAACACTTGTAGGCCTGGCAATCCCCAGGTCCTGTCCTTCCCCCTTTACGATTTTTTAACCAGCCCATACCCCTCTGACCGGGCTAATGTATGGCCCGGCCTGCACTATATACAGTATACAGGAAATCTTAAAACGAACGAATGTTACCGAGTGGTCTAAAAGTCAAATACACACACACACACACACACACACACACACACACATTTGGAATTGGAGAGAGAGAGAGAGAGAATAAGGAGTGCAACATGAAATTATGCATACTTGAAAGAATGGTCGATTAATATACTGGTAAAAATATCCCAGAGAACTGATTCTTTACTTCTTCCTTCATCGTGCAACCCGACCCTCGTCATGGAGGAAGGAGTCTGCCGTCTTACTTTTGGCAACTGTGAGGCCAAAAACACTGAGCAGGAGCCAAAGGAAGGATAAGAAATGGGACTCGCTGGCCGTCTCGTGCGGTGGGGGGAGGGACGAAGGGAGGGAAGGGGGAGAGAGGGAGAGGAAGATGATGATGAGAGAGAGAGAGAGAAGAAAGAGGAGTATGTGGGAAGAAGATGGGACATGGGGATCAGAGAAAATGGAGGAGGAGGAGGAGGAGGATGGGCTGAGAAAGAGGATGAGAAAAGTGTAAAGAGGTGGGAAGAGAGAATTATAGGTCTTGAGGAACAAGAAGAAGCTGCGAAGAAGAAAAAAGAAAGGAGGGGGGGAGGAGTGCAAGAGAGAGCGGAGGAGGAGGAGGAGGAAAGAAATGCTGAGGAGGAGGGGACAGACAACAAGGAGGAACAGAAGAGGGACATGAATTCGAGAAGTGGAAAGAGTGATTAATTGTTGATAATGGGATGAAGAAAAGAAGACGATAAAGAGTATGAGAAAAGTGATGATGAAGAAGAAGTTAAGGGAAAGATGAAGGGAAGACTTGTAAACAAGAGTAGTGGAAATTAAGAAGAGATGATAAAGCTTACTGATAATGAGGAAGAGAGAAAAATAGAAAGGAAGAAAGGTACAGAGCAAGAATTAGTTGGTGAGGAAATGTATTTCAAAATATGGGATAAGTGTACGGCTTAACCCAACATGTGCTACAGTATGACTGAAGATTATCATAGACACTTACAGGCTAACTTAGGAAAGCACTCAGTCATTCCCCCAGACTACAGCACACAACAAGAGATTTATAATGCAGGCTATATTTTAATTTTCAGGTAATGGACAGACCGGAGTGAATGAGACCCTATCCAAAGACCTTGTGATTGGTCTGTTACAGAAAATAATGATGTACCCAACACACAATAACTTTCCGTTCAAAGTAACTATCTCGTCTGAATCTCCCAGCTTCCTGTTGTACTTAGACCCTGGCTGGAAGTGTGGGAACGCTCTGGCCTGTGACCTGACACGCCTAAGGACATCCCAGGTCAGGTCAGAGCGGTGTGGGTTACGTCACCGACACTCCACCTGACCTCGACCCAGACCTGACTTCATCTGACCTGTGAAGACAGCGGCAACACAATTAGGCCTGTTACTGTGGTCTAAAAGTCAAACACACACACACACACACACATTTGAAGCAGGAAATGAATAAATGATGCAGAGCAGATACTGAAAACATTGAGTCCTCCCCACAACACAAAAAATCACCCAGAAGAGTGGAAGTGAGGCGTTATATATGGGCCACCCTGTAAATGTTAGTGTGATATTTTGGGGATGATGTATTGTCTGTAGCGATTTATGGAGCTCTAGCCTCATCTTTCTTGATAGTAACGTAGCCTTATCTCCTTCGGCCTCTGTTCTTTATAGGCTCCAACAAACTTGCATGCGTTAGCCTTGGTCACCTAATGGAGACCGACCATGCTGCTCGATCTCAGGCAGCTTCCCTATTCAGCTCCTTATCCCTGAGGTCACACTCAATGACCCAGTTCCAGGTCTTTTGCGGTTTGCTTCGCAACCCTACCCCTAACGTTAACACTTCTCATTCTCTGCACCCAATTATCATCTTCCAAAACCACCTTAATCTACCTCTCCTCATCATAGCATCACTACACTCCAGTCCCATCCTTGATGAAGTATATTCAATCGGAGAGGCTTAACCCACTTGATCACCGTGCAATTAATCTTTTATTAAATAACCAATTATATCTGTTACCTTATTCACCTATTTTATTATCATTTATTATCTATTATTATCATTCGTTTATTTTATTTATTGCCATATTCGATCCCCTTTTAGGATGGGAAAGAAGGCGTGGATGATGATCATCATTGTTTTGTCACTGTCATACATACATCGTTTTTTGTATTACCTTTACTTATCCAATCATTTATTATATCGCTTTCATTATTATTTTGTTTATTAATCCTGTTTCATCAAATCTTTTTTTTTTTCAGCCGCTGAAGCCCGTGCTTAATCACTTTTCAGTTTTCGTTGCTAAAGTTCTGTTGTATTGTTATTCTTTATTTATTTTATTTTTATTATTCCATATTATTGCTGTTATTTAATTATCAGGTTTTATTACTAATATCTAAATTTATTTTTTATTATCCAAAATCTCACTACTTAATTAATAAAATAGATATCAGAAAGGAGAAAAGTCGTTGATAAGATTCATTTATACAAATTTATTGACAAACTGGACAAATTCAACAACAAAGTCATCATCAAGGAATATTATGTACAAAAATATATACAGGAAGAAAACTATATACAAAAGATCAAATTTCAGCAACCATCAAACAGCCTTGTCCAAAAGTTCGATCCGAAGGGTCGATCGCTCCTCCTCCTGCTTCAGACGCTTCACGAACATCTCCCTAAGCAGAGGCTCCTCCTTCACCTCAATCTCGGTGGTGAAGATCAGGAACTCGGTAAGGTCCAGCTCCACCACCTTCCACACTCCATACTGCAGCCTTGTCCAAAAGTTCGGTTGCAGAAGTCGCTTCAGACGCTGTAGATTGTGAAGGAGGGAGTCGGCAGGGCCAGCAAGCAAGCACGGGTGGCTGAAATTCTCTCCTGTTTCAGACGCTTCATCAGGTCCTTCAGCAGCATCGCCCTCAGCAGACGCTCCTCTTTCTTCCTTTCCCTCCTCCTCTCCTCCTTCAGCTTCCTCTCGGTGGTGAAGGTCAGAGACTCAATAAGTTCCAGCTCTGCCACCTCAAAGACTCTAAGGCACCCCAACTTTCTTTCTGGATGCATACTGACTCGCTGGTGTACAAATACTGTGCTGATATACAGTATGCTTAGACCAAGATAGGCTGTGGTCTTCCTGGTCTGGGTCGGGCCGTGGACTGGCTGTAAATTCTTGGCTCCTTGGGTTTTGGGACAGCCTAAGATTTCTGTGGCTGAGCAGTCTATCAGGTTGTATGGGATATAAATAGGAGAGAAATACTATGGCGTAGATAGGCGACGCGTTTCAGATCTCTCCACAAGTAGCTGCTTTTACTTCTTGCCCAAGTGATTTCCGACCTTGTTCTAACCTTTGATCTGGCTGTCCCGGTGACTTTAATACAACCGCTGCTTGTCCCGCCCCGCCCCGCCCCCCCTAACCTCAGGCGGAGATTGGCTGAAAGGTACAACGATGGAAGGCCGCTCCGCCTATCAGAATACTTCTTGTCAAAGACTGGACCCCTTGAATTTTGACACCGTTTCAGAGTATTTTCTAAAAGCCTTTGCAAAATATTACAAGTAAATAGAAAAATGAATAACAAAAAATAAACAGATGAAAGACATAGACTAGCCAATGAATTACACAAGGGCGCTGCTCATCTTCTTCATTAGGGGTTGAATTTTCTCACTCAGGACAGCGCGCTGGGTATGAATGAATTACTTTGAATGTTTACGTGACTTTTCATGTACAATAGTTTCGTGTATCGACATTAACTAATAGCAATACTTGGGCTGGCGAGTTCCGCGGTTGCCATCTGTCAGGAAGCATGAATAACGTAATATAACGAGGCTTCTGATTGGCCGGTACTGGAGCTGGCATACAGTACCTTGCGGACGTGGATGTACAATTTATGATGGTTACTGTATCATGATATCATAGTGCCATGAAATGTTCAAATGGGAGGAAAAATATATACCCTGGACTTGGAATATTATGCCCACAGTTAAAATCAAACTCCCATTTTGAAAAGTCATAATAAACAGCCTTAGCAATACGAGCACAATTTTTCCCTGTGATAGTTGCTTTTTTATATCTCACACTGAAATGAGATCTAGGTGGGATTCATCAGTTATTATCAGTGAACTGGTGAACCAAGATTGCAATTTGTGGTTTTGAAATTGAAGGTCTTCAAAAATACCATCCTCCATGAATTCCAGTTGCCTCCAAATCTTACTTACTAGAGTCTGTAGGCTGGAGTTAAGGAGGGAGATGTTACTGGGAATGTGTAAGCTTTCCTTCACCCTAAACCAGCCCTATTCGTCCTTCCCATTCACAATCATCATTCCGTCATATCTCTATCCCAATTTCTCTACTTCATTATACAGATTTATTTTTTTCTCAGGCTGTCAATCAGTCACAATGTGTAACTGTTGTGTTGTGTTGGCAGCCTTCATTACTTTGAATTTATTATTATTATTATTATAATTATTATTATTATTTTTATTATAATTATTATTATAATTATTAATATAATTATTATTATTATTATTATTATTATTATTATTCCGTAGAGGTCTACCGCCTGTGTTTTAGAAGCTGCGTGTGTGGTGATGGGAGGGTACTCGAACTGAAGAAGAGAAGCCTTTAGCGGATATGATCTTAGGCTCAGCACACACACACACACACACACACACACACACATAAAAACAGAGAGAGAGAGAGAGAGAGATTTTCCGTATATACTCCTGGACTTCATTCCTTTAATTCCACGTCACATCAGAAAACACACAATAACCTTCCTTCCAGTGCAACTATGGCGTCTGAATCTCCCAGCTTCCTGTTCAGCTTAGACGTGGGTTGGTAGTGTGGGAACGCTCTGGCCTGTGACCTGACACGCCTGAGGTCATTCTGTGTCAGGTCAGAGCTGTGCGGGTTACGTCATCTATACTCCACCTGACCTCGACCCAGACCTGACTTAATCTGACCTGCTAATACAGCGGCAACACTGGTAGGCCTGGCAATCCCCAGGTCCTGTCCTTCCCCCTTTACGATTTTTTAACCAGCCCATACCCCTCTGACCGGGCTAATGTATGGCCCGGCCTGCACTATATACAGTATACAGGAAATCTTAAAACGAACGAATGTTACTGACTGGTCTAAAAGTCAATTACACACACACACACACACACACACACACACACACACACACACACACACACATATTTGGAGTTGGAGAGAGAGAGAGAGAGAGAAAATAAGGAGTGCAACGTGAAATTATGCATACTTGAAAGAATGGTCGATTAATGTACTAGTAAAAATATTCCAGAGAACTGATTCTTTACTTCTTCCTTCATCGTGCAACCCGACCCTCGTCATGGGGGAAGGAGTCTGCCGTCTTACTTCTGGCAACTGTGAGGCCAAAAACACTGAGCAGGAGCCAAAGGAAGGATAAGAAATGGGACTCGCTGGCGGTCTCGTGCGGTGGGGGGAGGGACGAAGGGAGGCAAGGGGGAGAGAGGGAGAGGAAGATGATGATGAGAGAGAGAGAGAGAGAAGGAAGACGAGACTGTGGGAGGAAGATGGGACATGGGGATCAGAGAAAATGGAGGAGGAGGAGGATGGGCTGAGAAAGAGGAGGAGAAAAGTGTAAAGAGGTGGGAAGAGAGAATTATAGGTCCTGAGGAACAAGAAGAAGCTGAGAAGAAAAAAGAAAGGAGGGAGGGAGGAGTGCAAGAGAGAGCGGAGGAGGAGGAGGAAAGAAATGCAGAGGAGGAGGGGACAGACAACAGGGAGGAACAGAAGGGGGACATGAATTCGAGAAGTGGAAAGAGTGATTAATTGCTGATAATGGGATGAAGAAAATGAGACGATAAAGAGTATGAGAAAAGTGATGATGAAGAAGAAGTCGAGGGAAAGATGAAGGGAAGACGTGTAAACAAGAGTAGAGGGAAATTAAGAAGAGATTATAAAGCTTCCTGATAATGAGGAGGAGAGAAAAATAGTTTAGGAGGAGGCAAAGAAGAGTATGAGGACATTAACTTCACTTCGATTATTTCTTTTTCAATTATCTCTTTCTATAATCGTATTAAAATTTGATGAAAAACTCGCAGTGAAGTTAAAACAGGCCTACATTAACCCTTCCTCCATGAACGGTCTCCCGAAAGCTGAATGAAATTGCCGTGAAGAGGCAAGAATAAAACAAAAACAGAAGCATACGGGGTTAGGTGTAAGGAAGAGATAGTCACAAAGAACCAAAGGAGAAAAGCAATTTCCTGGGAATACAAAAGGAAAAAAAAAGGTATAGTGGAAGAGTAAAGTCCTGAGAATAAGAGAGAAAGAACTACACAGGAGCAGAGGTTTGAGAATAAGTGGAGAAGCAGAGAAGAGCAAAGTTCTGAGAATAAGAGAAGAAAGAAACTGTGGAGGAGAGAGAAGATAACAAGACAGTGGAAGAAAAAGAAAGAGGCAATTCAGAGGAGCAAGAAAAGTGATGCAGCAGGAACAACGGGATTGCTTATGTGTGTGTGTGTGTGTGTGTGTGTGTGTGTGTGTGTGTGTGTGTGAGAGAGAGAGAGAGAGAGAGAGAGAGAGAGAGAGAGAGAGAGAGAAAACAAAGGGCGGGCCTGAAACGAGGATCATTCTGAGGCTGAGATGTGAGAGGGGGTCCTATAACTCTGAGTGCAGGAAAATACATTAAAAACACTGTGTGTATGTGCGTGTGTGTGTGTGTGTGTGTGTGTGTGTGTGTGTGTGTGTGTGTGTGTGTGTGTGTGCGCGCGTGTGTGTGTGTGCGCGCGCGCGTGTGTGTGTGTGTGTGTGTGTGTGTGTGTGTGTGTGTGTGTGTGTGTGTGCGCGCGTGCGTGAGTGCGTGCGTGTGTGTGTGTGTGTGTGTGTGTGTGTGTGTGTGTGTGTGTGTGTGTGTGTGTGTGTGTGTGTGTGTGTGTGTGTGTGTGTGTGTGCCTAAAGAGGGATCAACAATCAGTGTCCACCATACCACATTACACCATACCACACTAACAGTACATAGGCTACATCACAGCACACCACACATCACTCATTTGACACGAGACTGAGCTTCAAAACCGTGCTTGGTTCGTAGCAGCTTCCTTTTCTTATCATACAACTTTGTCCCCGTGTGTTTTAAGTCTAACTACTTACTGTATCCCTGCAACACGGCCAACTAAGAAAAAAATAAGTGATACAAGAATTTCACCTAAAACCTATTATTAAAATCTAATAAGGTTAACATATCAGAACTTCACCTAAAATCCTACCTAATAAAGCAAATATAGTAGTACTGACCCTAAAATCCTCTTTAACAAAGTTCAATTTAATCTGGAAGCTGATACTAACACCACTTAGCCAAACACAAGTCAATCTTAGTTCAAACCAAAGTAATCCAACTTTGTCAGGACTCCAAGCGACAGTGGAAGTTGGCGTCGGATGTGTCCGGAAGCTGGATGGAGGTGTTGCGGTTGGCTGTTTTGCGTTGTGCTGTGCTGGGTTGTGTTGTTGTCAGGCTGTGTTGCATTTGGTGTGTTGTGGCTAGGCTGTGTTGTGTTGCTTGGTGTTGTTTACAGGCTGTGTTTTGATGTGTTCAGTTGATTAGCGCTGTGGCCAGGCTGTATTGTGTTGTGCTGTGGCCAAGTTGTGTTGTCTCGTGGCCAGTTAGTGTTTGTTGTGGCCAGACTGTGTTGTGTTGTGTTGTGACCAGGCTGTGTATTGTGGTCTAGCTGTGTGTTGCATCATGTGTGTTGTGGCCAGGTGGGAAGCGAATATGTTAAGGTGGGTAATGTGTGTGTTGGCCGGGTGACTTTCCTCCAATCTTACTGCCAACTCACACCAGGGATTAACACCGTGAAATTAGCCAACCATTGTCGAACACCTTCTGCATTATGTACCGGTAGCTTTGTTTCTCTAGACCCATAACATTGGTTGTCTTTCCTTTCTTATACGAGTATCCATGATATTGCGACACGACGATACCGCAGAGGGAGGATAATAGCAGCTTGTAATTAATGAACCATAATATCCTCCTGTAATCTTGGGTCATATAATCTGCATGTTATTTACGTAGTTGCTGCCCTCGCCGCCAGGGTCTGGGAGTGGTGGGGTTCCTGGCTGGTGTGTGTGTGGTGGTGGAACCCGTATGTTTACTGCTACCAAAAATGAACACATATAACCCACATTAATAATATTTTAAGTATTTCACAAGTCATCTATAATAGTTTCTGAGCCTCGGCTACCCAAAAGAAATCGAAGGTTTTAAGGTGAACAACTGAGGGGCCTCCACGTTGCTTCACTCCAATTTGCATATCATTTTCATTAATTGTTGGTTACATGCTGCACCTTGCTGATAACAATACCCGGGTGTTACACAACGATAATATTTCATTCTGACTCTTACCTAGCAACCACTTCCTGTGTAATATTCCACGCCATGAACTTTGCCATTATATAGAAACTATATGAATAACAGAATCATGTCTGTGTACGGCTGATTCATTATGCTACCTAGAGAGTCAGGGAGGAATCTTGGCCTACTGTTCCACTGAGTCAACCTCAAGCATAAATGTTTCTTCACTGTCTTTCCTGAAACACTATATCAAAGAGCATATACTGGCAGAGAAACATACCAAACCTCTCTCAGCTTAAGAATATTACCCAGCAAGGGGAAGTGAGAAATAGAAGAGGTAAAGCATGAAACAGGTTTTAGTCCATGACTGTACAGTACATATATCAATAGAATATCCAGTCACATCTATGAATGACCTATGACAATGCCTGGCTGACATTATTTTACCCTGACACCTGGTGCAGTGATACCAGCTCAGCCAACCAATTACCAAGGGATATGGCACAATAATAATCGGTCGGGACAATTTGCCTTCAAGTGTACAACTGAGCATGTCTTCTGTCGCTGGAGTAGGTGAGAGCGTACCGTCGTGAGAGAAATATAGAAGTCTCGAGTGACCTCACCTGGTCATGGTACGGACAAACTATCCCACAAAAACATAAACGCATTCCACTGTGTCTAATTCTCCACATCATACTTCAGTAACCTCTCGCATGCTGTTAACTCAAACTGTGTCGATATTAACAAGATATAACATGATAAGAGAGGATGCTAAGGAGTAAAATGCAAAATAAATAGCTATGGAAAAGGTGCTACGAAGCCAATGTGAAACAGAACAAGACCGCCTTGAACCGTCATTCCTTCCCACCAGAGTCTCTATGGCCTTGTCTGGGGTCACACTCTCCCTCCATTAGTTACCCTGAGACACACGAGACTATCGCTTTCTTACGACCCAACAGGGCAAAACTGGATTTACCCAAGGAGCTTACGTAAACATAACTTAATCTTCTTAAATAAAGGTAATTTTACTTCAAACTAATCCGATTTCGCTTGGGCAACATCCACCAAAGGTGGAAAGGAAATACGAGAATCGGGATGTGTCTGAAGATGGAAGGTTGTGTTGTAACCACGCTGAGTTGTAATGTGTTATGTTGTGGTTGGGTTGTTTTGTGTTGCATTGCGTTGCGGTCTTGTTGTGTTGTATTGTGTTATGGTTAAGATGTATTGCTTTGTGCTACGTTGTGCTGTGGCCAGACTGTGTTGTGTTTCGGTAAGGTCGTGTTGTGATGTGTTGTGATATACTTTAAGATGTATTGCTTTGCGTTATGTTGTGCTGTGGCCAGGCTGTGTTGTATTACGGCAATCTCGTGTTGTGATGTGTTGTGATATATTCTGTTGTGTTGTTTCGTACTGAGTTGTGTTGTGGCAAGACTGTACTGGGTTGTATTGTGTTGCACTGTGACCAGACTGAGTCGTCAGCTGGGATACTTACGAAGCCTGGTCACGGTGAGAAAGCAGTGTGAGAAAAACCTGTCAGACAAGCATGAAATTGGTGGCCTAGTGCTGCGTGGAGGGAATCTTCGCTTTTCGCACTGCAGCACATTCACGAGATATAATTTATTTGGCTGAATAAAATCGTCTCTTCACAAGGCTAATAAAGGAAGACAACTACTGTGGGTTAAGATTAAATTAGGGAAGGCTCTGCAACATACACGGCCATAGTTATTATTGTCTGACGATAATAATAATGAATTTGAATTACATCATTGCACTGAGTGGGGAAACAGATGAATTTAACTCCTTCATTAGCAAGGGATTCTTTGAGGTTAATATTATCATCTGGCCGGAAAAAAGATGTTAAAAATTACACCGTGACAAAGTATGAGTAAGTGGAAAGTGGTAAAGAAAACTGACAAGATGAGAGGAATGTGAGACGACGATTTGAGAGGATGGGAGGGAAAAGAGAGAGAAAACTGAGAGTATGGGAAGAAAATGAGAGAGAAAACTGAGAGGATGGGAGGAAGGTGAGAGAGAAAATTGAGAGGATGGGATGAAAATGAGAGAGAAAACTGAGAGGATGGGAGGAAAGTGAGAGAGAAAACTGAAAGGATGGGAGGAAAGTGAGAGAGAAAACTGAGAGTATGGGAAGAAAATGAGAGAGAAAACTGAGAGGATGGGAGGAAGGTGAGAGAGAAAATTGAGAGGATGGGAGGAAAGTAAGAGAGAAAACTGAAAGGATGGGAGGAAGATGAGAGAGAAAACTGAAAGGATAGGAGAAAACTGAAAGGATTTTGAGAAGACAGGAGGAGGAGGAGGAGAGAAAGTGAATGAATGGGAGATAAAGTGAGAGAGAAAAGTGTGAGGATGAGAAGAAAGTGAGAGGAGACGTGAGAGAAAAGGAGGAAAGCGAGATAAAACTGATGTGATGGCGAGGGGAAGTGAGAGAGAAATCTGAGAGGCTGGGAGCAACGGGATAGAAAAAAGTGAGACAATGCGTGGAAAGTGAGGCGAGAAGGAGAGGAAGAAGGAGGGAGGAGGCCGTAGGGAGGGATTTACGGAGGAGGAGACGAAGGAGAAATAGAAGCGTGAAATTGATGGCCAGTGAGTCAAGATGAAAGGAAAAGGATGAGATCAGTAAACAGGAAAAGGATTTGAAAGGCGGAGAAAAGGAGAGTGAGATATATGGGAAAGCAATGGTTACCGGACACAGAGAGAGAGAGAGAGAGAGAGAGAGAGAGAGAGACAGACAGACAGACAGACAGACAGACGGACAGACAGACAGACAGACAGAAAGAGAGAATGGAAAAACTGTCAAGGGAAATAATTTGACTGTAAGAAAATAACGCTGCGAGGAAGAAAAAAAGAAGGAAATATGAAAGACAAGAGAATGAGGATGGGATTTCAAAGAGAGAGTGACGCAAAAATGTAAGGAGGGAAAAATAAAAAAAATTACGGTAAATAGGGGGTGAAAGTGACGGTAAATGAAATACAGATAAAGATAAAAGTATACTGTGTGACGCTTGAATGTGACAAATTAGGTACAACACAATATGAAAAGAATTGTATATGAACGTGGGGCACAAATATGAAGAGGGAAAAAGGCAAAGAAGGAGGAGGAAGCAAAAGAACAATGTCGTAGAGCAAAAATTGGGTAAAAGATTAGCCGAGGAAGGAAAGAAATACAACAGATAAGTATCAGTGAAACAATTGTAAAGCAACGAGGGGAAGAGGGATACAAGAACGTAAAACTAGAACAGTAAAAATGGATGGACCGAGAAAGGAATGAGAGAAGCAGAGGCGTAGAGCTGAAACCTTGAAAGGGGATGAACGAAGAAAGGGAAGAGAGAGTGACGACAAGACAAGATGAGGTAATGGGTGTGTGGGAAACATGAATCTGCGAGGGGAAGGGGATTAGAAGGAAGGGGAAGTGAAAAGAAAATGTTCTAACGCATTATCAGTGACAGTGGGAGAGAAAATACTGAGGAAGGGAGACAAGAAGAAAGAAAAAGAGCAAAAAGGGTAAGCCGGGGATAAATGAAGGACGGGGTAAAAGAGTGAGGACAAGAGGGTCAGGCATGTAAGAAAAAACATACACTGAAGATAAAAAGGAACTGAAAGAAGGGAAATAGGGCAAAATCAGTGAAGAAAATATGAAGAGAGAGAGAGAGAGAGAGAAGCAGGAGTCAGTGGTAAGAAGTCAGGGTCAGCTGGGAAGGAGGAAGTTGGCTCTCTCTTAATTGGCCACTTCAACCTTTTCTGGGAGTGACAAACTTAAGTATTTAATTTCTGTTGACGCCAAGCCATTTTTTCCAGCTTAGGAGTTGCTTCCAGTTCCCTAGAGGATAAAATTTACCCAGAACATTTCCAGGACGTGAAGAATAAGAACTGTTTTATTCTTAGTAATTCCTGACAATTATACTCACCTGAAGGCCGTCTCACACCTGATGTTTACAGTGGTGCGGCATTTATTCCCCTTGGCAAGAGGACGTCTTTTTTGGAGCATCTTTAGGAGCGACTTTGCCTGTCTGTCTGTATCTCACTAATGATTTTTCGGAAGGGAGGTGCCTCACGCTAGCAGACTTTAGCGACCTTAGGAAACCCAGGCCAGACCACACAATACCATACCACACCACGCCATACCATACCAGACCACACCACACAATACCAGACCACACCATGCCAAAGCAAACCACACCACACAAAATCATCCGCCCACACTACACCACACCGAGGGCTTTGACCGAAGGGCCCTGAAGCTCCCGCATTTAGTACTCTTGTGTTTATTCTCCTTTCTTCTGTGTCACGTGTCCATTGCCCCCCCCCTCTCTCTCTCTCTCTCATTCCCATTGCCTGAGCGTCTTGGGTAGTTCTCTTCGGTAAAAACTGTACGGCTAGAGAGTGACTGACAAACCCTGCTTCCTACCCACCGCCAGTTACCTTATTTTACGCCACACACACACACACACACACACACACACACACACACACACACACACACACACACACTGTCTGTTTGTCTGTCTCTATGTCTCTGTCTCTGTCTCTCTCGCTGTCTCTCTGCTTTTTAAATTACCGGAGCCTCTTTGGATTGACCTTGTTCGTCTGTCTCCCAGCAACCATTTTGGGAAGAAAACCTACTTCACTGCTGTTCACTCTACCGACTTTACCGGCTTTAGCGACCACAACATACCACACTACACCACACCATACCACATCATGACAGCACACAGTATCCCCCTCTCACACCACAATGCACCACACCACACAGCATGCCACCTTTTCACACGACGGTACACAGTGTAACTCTCTCACATCACACCACACCACACCACACCGCACCACAACACACACCATACCATCTATTCACAGGACAGTACACATTACCATGCTCTCACACCACATCATATCACCCCACACCACACACCATCCCACCTTCTCGTATGACAGCACGCAATATCACCCTCTCCCACCACGCCACACGAAGAGCATTAACCGAAGGGCCCTGAAGCTCCCGGATCTAATACTTTGTGCCTCTTTTCTCTACTCCTACTTCGTCCATTGTTTTAGCTGTCTCGTTTTCTCTTCAGCTATTTTTGTTTCAGTTTTATCACTTAACTTTCTCACCTCGAGGACAGGTTTCCTATTTCATTCTCGCTACCGTCAAACTTTTATCCTGTGTAGGGGAGAATTTTTAAACTGAGGCCTTATATATAGCCTTCATGAACCCCGTCACTGCAAGAACGTTTTGCTAACTTGGATATAATCATCTGCCTGCAGCAAGAATAACACACAAATGGCTTTCTCTGACTGAAGCTACTAAGATCTTTATTCCAATGACCTTTTTTTGAAATTTCAGTCAGGCTACCAACAGTCGATTTTACTCTACTTACGGAAAGGACTTCTGGTAGCGAAGGAGTAATGAAGTCTACATCTAACCCATCTAATTCGAAAAACCTCACTAAAACTACATAAAATCATCTTTTGGCAGCAAAGTACAACTGATTTAAAATATTGCATCCAATCTGAATGGTTTACATGTTTTGCTAACACAGACATTAAGGAACTCGCCAACATTATTTTTTTATTAAGCTGGATCCAGATAAATTAACTCTTTTTATAATGAAATCCTCATTAACTATATTATCATTGTTGCCAAAATGTTAGGTTCTCATTTACCCCGCCCTGTTTCCACCTAGAATAGAAACAGAGACCTGGATTAGTAAACTGAGGGTTGCATGTCGTAATCTCGGGGATGTTGGGTGCTTTCTTCGTCATTCCGTTAAGACTAAGGGAGGCGATGGTGCACGTGTTAACACCTTTAGCTTGGAACAGGAAAAGTTCAAGTACTTGACGGAAAACTACAGACATATATCACAGTAAAAAAGCTTACATTACACAGCCTCTTCTGGCAACTCTGCTCAGTACAACAATTTATAATACACAACTATTGACAACTCTGACTTCACTACTGTGACATAACGCGGACCCGGTATACCAAAACGACCTATTGTATATAACACAGCTATTGACAATTATCACTTCAGTATAACACCTTACATGACACGACTATTGACAGGTGGTACCTCAACGAAACGATTTACATAACATGCCAACGACCGACAGTTAGCGTGTGTGCATCATTTTTTGCCAGCAATAAATTATCTTCACCCTCCAGATTATAATGATGTTTTGCGATGAAGCGAGAAGTTACGACACCATCGGAGCAGCAGAGATTTGTGTGTGTGTGTGTGTGTGTGTGTGTGTGTGTGTGTGTGTGTGTGTGTGTGTGTGTGTGTGTGTGTGTGTGTGTGTGTGTGTGTGTAAAATATTCTGTACATACAAGTAATAAAATCAGATTTAGTCGAGTTGCCGCGCCAGTACACAGCGACACAGTCATGTCATTACCATGTGCACCCCAGTAACACAGATAATTACATATTGACAGCGTATTTTTATTTCTGGAACTCGTGGAAAACGCACGTTCAGAAAACCCAATTGATATTTTGTTATAATTCTATGATTCCAGAAATTCTCTCTTATATTCATAAGAGTATGATCAGCACGATCAAATACTCAATGAAAGAAGAAAAGCAGAAGAAACATGGAGGCTATGGAGAGAGGAACAAAACACCCATATGTAATCAGACCAAACGTATGAAGAATTTGAGAAACTACTTTTGTAGCACATACATAAAATACATGTATGACTGCTGGATGGCTGAGGAGAGGGGAGAAAAGTACAGGGACAATAAGTAACACAGGCACTGTTACCTTCTTCCAGGTGGTGACGTCTATATACTCGTATTTTGTTCCTGCTTTTGACAGACGATTTTACTCTGCCTATGAAAAACGTCAGTTAGAGATGGGATTTAAAAAATTCTCCAAATTGTACCTACAAGATGACAAATATAGGACCGAAAAATGACAGAACAGATACGGTAGTGCCCAAGGTATGTTGTGCAGGAATGTTGTTGAATGAGAATGTCTAGCTCGTAACATTCACTTAAGCCCTGACAGTCACTGCACAAGCTACAGGCTCACAAGTCACGAGTAGGAGCAGTGCACACGAGTTATATCTGGTGTGTATGTGGAGTGAGTGAGAAAGGGAAGGTGGGAAAACGAAAGCATGTGTTGGTACCGTAGTGTGCCAGGGTGTGCACAACTCAAATGGTATCGTCACAACACTTGTACCGTCACAACAGCAGCATCACAACAACGCCATTCAAGCAACGTAAAAATCACAAAGGTACCGTCAGTATAACAGAACAACAGCGTCATCACAACTCTTTCTACTATCCCAACTACATCGTGTATAATCACTACAGTGCTCTCAAGACACCATGTTCCATCACAACAACTTGTACCGTCACATGAGTACCGACACAGTAGTACCGTCACAGAATAGGAGGGTTATTTTTAAGCCTTCTACTCCACGATGTTAATGTGAGGACCCAGCTTGCATTTTAATTACTCGCAATTTACGCTCTAATAATAATTACCTGGCAACGGTTGGAAATTTGGCAGTTGAATAATTGGGTTGAGAAATGACACGGGTTTTTATACGATGCTGTCTTTACAATATTGCTGTGGCAGTGTTTTGCACAGAACGAATGTAATGCAAGACAAAATAATGCTACACTGATGTATAAATGCTGTTCTGCAATATATGTGTTGTGCTGCAGAAGTGTTATGTTACAAGTGATGTACTACACTACGTCATCAAAATGTCACACTCACTGAGACCAGTAATTCCTCTGCCTTTATAATTTTACTTATCGTACCGATTCACTTCCATCACAGTCATACCTTCCTATCTTACTACAAACCACCTGTTGGTACTAGGAATTTTGTATGTTTTTATCCACTGCTTTCCGGTGCTTCCTGTGTGAGTTTTCTTTAATCACTGGATCTCCATGTTTTTGTGACACTGCTCAGCAACGACCCCTCTCACTGCCCTAAACATACACTTTCCTCAGTAAACTACTCCAAGTGGTTTTCCTACCTCATTCAAGGTTTATTTCAGCAAGTCACATCAGGCAGTTCCAACCGCATCTCACGCTTTCTTCAACCATATCTAACACTTCTTCCGACCTCACCAACATCTTGTCTAGCCGTATCCACACCAAAACACATATGTCTCTTCTTCCAGTCACATCTACCTCTTCATCAAGCCATAACTGCCTCTTCTTCCGAACATGTCAATCTCGTTTTCCACCCAAATATCACCTTTTCTTCCAGCAGCATCTACCTCTTTTTTCAACCACATCTAATTCTCTTACATCCACATCTACCCTTTCTTCCAGCCACGTCACTATTGCATATCCTCCTATACTCCGTTCACTGTAACTTGGGCTTTCTGTATAAATTCGACACTGGGGATAGCAATCCTCGTACGTACCATACCTCTAAGTATCACCACTTCAGCGCTAACACCCACCGTCCATATTGAATACATCCTAGGGATGTCTCATACATGACTGACGTGCTGATATTACTGAGGGTATTTTTACAACATGACGGCGGGTCTTACGGTGCATCTGTAAAATCTACTTTAATGAAATTCAGATCCTTTAAATTGACTCCCTGCCCCAGCCAGGATCCAAACCCGTGTCCGCTGGGACAGCAGACTAGCTCTTTACCGACCTAAAATTGCCATCTCTCCATCATGATTGTTGAACTTTAAGAAGATATCAACATTAGCATATAATGCTAGTCAGGAAGAAATGCCGTGGAAGGGATAAAAAGTTGCAGTATTGTCGTATGCTGCCACTGAGTTACGAGAAAAAACTGCCAAAAGAGCAAAAATCTACGACAAATTAAGGGAGACAAATTATTTTCAAACATTCCCTCTCCATTCCATACTTCTCTAGAGTGTAAAAATAATTTGTCTCGATTCCCTTAAAATATCAGTAATAATAATATATGATAAAGCCTTTCAACACTGTTCAAATCTCATCTCTCAGGCATTGTTATTGTTGTCTCAGCATATTATCATAGACACTTGGCCTATACTGATGAAAAGTACCATAAATTGATTGTTTTAACTTGAAACATCTCTTTCCTCAGTATCTCATTTCATGTAGTCCGTAACTCACTCCATCCACATTCACATTTGTCAGCCTCCCTTCACTATCAAAGGGATTGTGGCCTTGAAAACACTGGTGAAAATTACAGCCGCAGTGGTGGATATAAGGGTAACATCTATCTATCTATCTATCTATCTATCTATTGCCAGACGCCTCAATCCCGTTTGGGGTGGCCACAAACAAATCGCCTCCAAGTCGCCCTGTCCCCCGCCATTTCACTGCCCTGCTCCCAACTCACACCCCCCTCTCTCATATACCTCTCCACCCCATCCCTCCATCTCATCCTCGGTCTCCCCCTCCCTCTTCCACCCTCCACCTCACTCACATACACTCTCTTCGTCAATCTTTCACCCTCCATCCTCTCCACATGGCCAAACCACCTCAGTGTGTTCCTCACAACGCTTCCTATCACATCCACATCCACACCACAACGCTCCTTTATATCCTCATTCGTCAGCCTGTCTCTCCACGTGACTCCACAGGCTCCTCTTAAATAACTCATTTCCACTGCTCTCACTCTTGACTTGTGTCCTTCCAACAATGTCCAAGCTTCACTTCCGTACGTTAGAGTTGGTATCACAATACTGTCATGTAGTAACTTTTTTACTTCCATGCTCACTTCCCTGTTTCTTATCACTGCTTTTAAGGAACCAGCAACCTTTCTTCCCTGCTGTACCCTTTCAAGCATTTCACCCTCCAAACCTCCATCCTTACTCATCACACTACCCAAATACTTAAACGTACTCACATTTTCCAATTCCTCACCATCCAACCTCGCTGTACATTCACTGACTTCACCTCTCTCAAAGACCATCACTTTACTCTTCCCTACATTCACCTTTAGGGTAACATGATGATGCTAATTTCATTCAGTTTACGACACCACGATAAAAAAAAAAAGAATGGGGGGAGGGGCTGTAAAAGTAACTGTGCCCATTTGTATTTACTTACTGTGTTTACCGATAGGTGGAGTTAACAACAATGCATTTAATATGTACAGCAAAGTCAGTTCCCGAAACCAGTATAAGAAAAGACGTACAAAGACAATAGGCTGTCTATGTTTCTGCACGTTCTACAGTATAGTGGTAACATGTAACACGCTGCCACTGGTACATGCAACACGCCAACACTGCCAACATGTTACACACTGCCAATGGCAATATGTAACAAACTGACACTAGCAACATGCGACACACTGGCATTGGCACCATGTGACACACTGACACTGGCAACATGTGACACACTAACTCAATATCATATGCTCCGCGAACTTATCTTCCACTTATCCTTTACACTTGGTTTTCCTCTTCAAACCACCCCAATCTCACTTTCTCACTTTCTCTCACAGCATACTCTCTCTTATATTATCTCATGTTGTCTTTCCATCCCCTTGTTGGCTTACCTCATCTTCCAACTAACCCACACTCTGCCAGTCCCTACCCTGGCCTCCATATCTTGTCCCTCTCCTTCCTTGCTCTGACCTCAACCTCTTTTGTTTTCCTCATACCCTTGTCACCACTGCCAATAAACCTCTCCATTCCTGCTACTAGATCGTCCAGCCCTGCCACTAGATCCTTCTACCCCTACCATCAAACCTTTTACCCCTGCCACCAGAGTCTTTCACCTCTGCCATCAAAGTTTCTACCTTGCATCCCTGCCACCAGACCCTTCATCCCTACCACAAAAGTCTCTGTCCTTACCAAGAGACCATCCACCCCTGCCACCATATCCTCCACCCCTGCCGCCATACCCTACACCCCTACCACCAGACCTTCCATTCCTACCACCTCTACCACCAGTCCCTCCACCCTTGCAACCCAATCCTCCACCCCTGCCACCCCATCCTAACCTTTTGCCACATCGAGTCTGCGTCTTAGCAACATGAGGCAAAACCATCTGCATCATGACTTGTCCTTGACTGAGATATGACTGATGCCAAAGTATATTATTATTTGTGAATGACTGGTATATGACTGTGCCGAATTGCTACATAACTGGCGCTTAACTGGTATATGAAGGTTAGAGTGGATATGGTCACACTCTCGCCCTGTTTCTGTCCACTTTCTAATGCAAGAGTTAACGAATGTTTCAATATCAACAGGTCACTTCTGGTACTGTTTTAACCAGTCTGTATTTCCTTCTGCCTGTTACATCCAATTCCTTAAACGCAATGTATCCAGGGATCTCGGGGTGAGCGGATCTTGAAGTTGTCTCACTTTTGTCTACTACTTTTCCTTAAAATTTTTTCCATGCTTCCAGCCTACGTCCTATCTTCCTTGAAAAAAGAAAAAAAAAAGAAATGGGGAGAAATGAAAGGCGTCAGCGTGTTTACAGTAACCGTGCAGTCTTAGCCTAAAGAGCCGCTCCTTAATAACATTTAAGCCACGCTATTCCGTCCTGATTCATCCGCCTTCTGGTTCATGTGAGTGCCTTACTGGTAAACCTGTTGCTTTAATTTCCATCCCGTGACATCTTTCTTCCACCGCCTTAATCATCCTATAACACACGTCTGTTCCCGGCCTCGTCGTTTACGCAAAAACCTCATTTCAGTTTCACGAAATTCCCACATTTTGGCGCAGAGTCTTTATATTGGGTGCGTGGAGCCTTCTCATCTGGTTTATCTCAACGTCAAACTCTTATTCAGCAGTGTTAGGAGCGTCAGTGTGACTTTATGAACTGGGTGTGCGAGGCGGGGGGAGGGAGGGAGTGGGGCCTGTGGTGGGTGGACAGTGGGGCCTGTGGTGGGTGGGCAGCGGGGCCTGTGGGGGGTGGGCAGCGGGGTTTGTGGTGGGTGGGCAGCGGGGTTTGGGGGGGGGGGGCCGCGGGGTTTGTGGTGGGCGGACAGCGGGGTTTGTGGTGGGTGGGCAGCGGGGTTTGTGGTGGGTGGACAGCGGGGCCTGTGGGGGGTGGGCAGCGGGGTTTGTGGTGGGTGGACAGCGGGGTCTGTGGGGGGTGAGCAGCGGGGTCTGTGAGGGGATGGGCAGCGGGGTCTGTGAGGGGATGGGCAGCGGGGTCTGTGGTGGGTGGGCAGTTGGGTTTGTGGTGGGTGGGTAGCTTGGTCTGTGGTAGGTAGGCAGTGAGACCTGTGGTGGGTGGGCAGCGGGGACTGTGGTGGGTGGGCAGTGGGACCTGTGGTGGGTGGGTTGTGGAGTCGTGGTGGGTCGGTAATGAGACTTGTGGTAGAAGGGCAGTTGGACCTGTGGTGGGTGGGCAGCAGGGTCTGTGGTAAGTGGGCAGTATGACCTGTGGTGGGTGGAGGACCTGTGGTGGGTGGGCAGTGGACTGGTGGTGGGTGGTAAGTGAGGAGTGATACCTGTCTCTACTGGTGGTCCACTTGTTTGTCTCGCACTTGTAATTCCCCTTTATGATATTCCATGTCTGTATTATTTAAAAAATTTCTCCCCACCGTAACTTGTATTATCATTAAAACACGTAGCCCAGAGGGAAGAAGGTGAAATGGACAATGATTACAAAACTGTGTAAATAATGCCAATGAGACGCTCTTTATGTCATGGTATAATACAGAGTACAATTGATGGGTAGTTACCGTATATTATTTGTCAGTTCTCATTTCAATAATACTATAATTTTTCCCGGAGATGAGAGATTGTTTTTCTGTTGGAATGGACCTACTTTCTCCACAAAAGCTCTTGGGTTTTTCTTTTATCCTCCTCTTGGCCGTTCACTTGATTAGCTCACCCCGTTCATGCCTCGTTTATCAGTTTCTTTATCTCATACCTTATTCTCTCCCTCCCTCTCCCTCCTCTGTATCCTCCATTTTCTTCTTCCTCTTTGATTTTCTCCCTCCTCCCTCTTGGTCTTCATACTCTTCTTCCTCCCTTCCTCTCCGCCCCCCTTCATTCTACCGTATCTCTCCTTCATTCCTCTCCATTTTCACTCCTTCCCTTATCCCTCTGGTTCTGCCATCTCTCTCTCCTCTTACTTCCTCTTCATTTTCTACTTTCTCTTCCTTATCATTCTGCCTCCCTCCTTACTCTCTCACTCCTCTCTCTCCCTTTTCATTTTTTCTTTCCTTCCTCTCCCTTTTCATACCCTCCCTACTTCTTCATTCTCTCTCCCTCTACATTCTTCCATTACATTCTCTTAATCTCTCCCTGCTCCTTCTTACCTCCCTTCCACCGTCTTCCAGTTCCTTCTCTCCTTCCTCCCTCTCTATCTTCATATTCTCACTCCTCACTCTCCCATTTTTCTTCCCCCTACTCTCTCTCTCTCTCTGTTCACTCTTTACCTCTTCTCTCTCCTTCCTTTCTCTCCCTCTCACCACTGAACGATAACACCTACCCTCCCTCCTCCACCTCCCACTCAATATTCATCCTCCCGCCACTTCTTCATCTCTCATCTTGTGTATTAAACAAACTTCCTTTATATCCAAGAAGATGAAACCATATCATAGCCGTCCATTCCAAAGAAAGACGAACAAAAGAACATCAGAAACAGATGGAGTGCGAATGTGTTGGCTGACAGGCTTTGTGTGACGGCTGCAACGCACAAGGTATGTAGAGTCAGGAGTGCGCAGAGTCAGGGTGATGTGGCAGGAAAGCCAGGGTTAGGAAGATGGAGTGTGACGATGTGGTAGTGTCACAATGGGGTGGGAGAGTCAGTGTCAGGAGGATCGAGAGTCATGATGAGGTGGGATGATCAGTGTGATAAAGATGGAGTGTGACAGTGAGGGCGGTGAGTCACAATGAGGCGGGAGAGTCAGGGTCAGGAGGGTGGAGAGTAACGATGATGTGGGAGTGTCAGTCTGAGGAGAGTCAGTCTGTGGATAGTCACATTTTGATGGGAGTCAGACGCTGAGGACATGATGGAACAACATGTGAGCAGCGACATCACTTTAATTAACCCTCCATCAGTTGCTCATATATTTACCTACAGTCCCAGCTTTTATTTCTGTACTATAATTCAGATTCTTCTCGGTTTCCGGCGTCTCATACACTAACTCCATGGATGCAAAAAACACAATATGCATTAAAGTAACCTATACCATATCCCTGGTCTTGGGCACATAATCCGAAACAGGTGATTTCCTGTGATGGAGAGAAAATATGATTTCTGCACACAAACTATTCCTCCTAACAAAGGAAGTCACCTATTCAGCAGTATATGCCCAAAGACCAGGAATGTGGTTTAGATCACTATGTGCATAAGATACTTTGTGCATGCATGAACTTAATGCAGTGGACCCTATTTACAAAGTATCCTATCCCATATCCCCATATCCCTATAGCCAGGTATAGGGAACTTTGTGCACAAGGTACTTTGTATGCACAAGCTTAGTTCATGTAACAGCGGGTATATTTCAGTATCCTTATTTCAACCTGGGAGTATGACTGTGTTGAGGATGACCATAATTTGGTGTGGGGAATAAGAGAGGAGAGAGGTTGGAGGTTCACTGCACCAGTTTAAAGTGAGTCGTGCTTATGAGTTTAATCAAGGCGACCTGAGTGAGGGAGGGCCAACTGGCCAATGGTTCCAGAAATTACCGATGACAGGACTGGTAATGGTAAATGTCGAGTGGTCTTAGGGTAACTGGTGGCCAAGTGGTCGCAGATCAGAACACTACATCTGGCCAAGAGGAAATCCAGCACTTTAAGCACAAGCATCATGGACTGGGCCATGTCTGCACTGAAGGAGGAATCATGTAACCATACGAAGAGGGACGAGATTCATAGTTCTGTTGACTCATAGTGTACCTAGTAAGAGGACATGGATGTAGTAGTAAGAGGACATGGGTGTTGCAGTAAGAGGACATAAGTGTAGCAGTAAGAGGACATGGATGAGGCAGTAACAGAACATGGGTATGGCAGTAAGAGGACATGGTTGTGGCCATTTGAGGACATGGGTGGGTGTGGCAGTAAGAGGACATGGTTGTGACCATTTGAGGACATGGGTGGGTGTGGCAGTAAGAGGAAATGGGTGTGGCAGCAAGAGGATATGGGTGTGACAGTAAGAGCACATGTGTGTGGCAGTAAGAGGAAATGGGTGTGGCAGCAAGAGGGTATGGGTGTGACAGTATGAGGACATCGGTGGGTGTGACAGTAAGAGGACATGTGTGTGGCAGCAAGAGGACACATGTGTGGCAGTAAGGGGACATGGGTGGATGGGGCAAGAAGAGGACATGGGTGGATGGGGCAAGAAGAGGACATGGGTGGGTATGGTAGTAAGGGGACATGGGTGGGTGTGACACTAAGAGGCCATGGGTGCGGGCCATAGGAGCCTGCACCGTGGGAGACGCCAGCTGGGTGTTGGGGGAAGCTGGAGTGATGATGGAGGGGAGAGAGGGCGATGACAGGCGGATAAAAGAGAAAATGCCAGGAGGGAACGAGAGGAGAAAGGAATGGTATTTCTGGCCTGTGAGGAGGGAGAGTGAAAGAGAGTTATTGGAGAGTGGAGAAAGTGAGAGTGCAAAGAATTAACGAGAGTTTTGGAAAGCGAAGGTGTGTCATTAAAGTGTGGAAAAGTGGACGAATGTTACCGAAGAATGAAAACTGAAGAAAATATACTGGAAAGTTGATATAGTGAAGGAAAGTAATTGGACGGTGCGAAGAAGGAGAGAGAGAGAGAGAGAGAGAGAGAGAGAGATGGGGTGGATGATTGGTTTCATACTGAAAAGAAATGAACCGACAAATAGGCATATGGAATGTCTAAACTGTGAGAAAACATTTACTTCAACAATTTACATACGAGTAGCCAGGCAGCACGTACCAGTGCCAGTCCCAGTTCCTTCAATGGAACTTAGCACAGGAAACTGTAGCGCTGCTGCTATCTTAAAGAAGTAGCATTAGTAGCTAATGTAATCCAAGGATCATATGAATATGAGTAGGTTGAAGCTGCCGCTCTCCTGCAGGCATATATCTCCCTTTCAACAGGTAGGGAGTGAGTTGCAGGGCGTCTGAAAAAACAGGCAACGAAGCTATCCAGCTATGTCAGTGCCACAGCGGGAAGGTGCTCCTCGGCAGCACCTGCAACCTGATATACCTGCTTAGTTACACATCTGTTGTGTGAATCACTGACTGCATGACACAATAGCCACTAAATAATTGCTACGAAATAACTGCTGTATGCAGCTGGTGTATATCACAACACAGGAGTTAAGACAACTGTTATAATTATGATACAGCCGGTGAATATCACAACTCTGTTACGACAACTTATATGGAACAACTCTGTTACGACAACTTATATGGAACAACTGCTTCAGACACCACTGTTAATCAGCACGACAGCAATGACAACTTTGTGTGTGTGTGTGTGTGTGTGTGTGTGTGTGTGTGTGTGTGTGTGTGTGTGTGTGTGTGTGTGTGTGTGTGTGTGTGTGTGTGTGTGTGTGTGTGTGTGTGTGTGTGTGTGTGTGTGTGTGTGTGTGTGTGTGTGTGTGTGTGGACGGCTGTGTTTGCTCTCTCACTGACCGTGTTTGCTGCCTCAGATAGTGTGAGTGTGTGGACTGACACCACTCTGTTTTCGTTTAGTCTTTATATTGGCCAGTACATACTGCCCTTATTGTCAGTGGCGTTTTCTTCCTCGGTTTCTTTCTTTTGGCCTTTCTTTCTTGTTTAATTGTGGTAGGCACTGCTACCCTTCAGAATCAACCGATTCCGACCAAACTTGGACACAATGACCAGCCAATGACCTAGCTGCGTCCGTAAGGTTTTGGTTCCTAGGGAACTACTCGTTGCCTAGCAACGGCTGAAAACCTCTTTTTTCGTACTTCTCACGTTTTGAGCTGTAGATGCATTACTAATGGACGTAGAAAGCTCTGACTTCTTTAGGCGTATTCTTGAGGTCATTCTGGAAGTGTGCCATCCATTTTCCCCCTCTCCTCTAGTTTTCGAGTGGCAGCCCTGCAAAGATTGACCTCAGCGTCCCTAGCAACCAGTACCGGTTTTCAAAAATGCCCCCCTAGTTCCCCAGCGGTTCAGTGGAATTAAATGAAAGCTTGCATGCTTATAGATATTGACTAGTACTACAACCCTCTATGTACATCTATGCGCTACATTCGCCAGGTCAGGGGTCAAAGGTCATCAAATGGGGAAACAATGAAAACAGCTAAAATCACGACTACACTCGCGCGAAATGCTACGGCTCAGAAAGTTATTAGGCCAGGGCCATGATTCTTGGGTGGAATATTACACTGGAGTATCTGCATAAAAAAAAAAAAATACATTTAGCGTTGATATTCAAATCCAGTCGCTGGCAGTGCCACCCAGAAGTTGTACTTCTCGTGGGCCATTCCTCGAATTTCAAGTTCCCTAGCCCCACAGTGGGAGAATAAAATCGAATGAAACTTTGCATGCTTTTAGACATTAATGAGTACTACAAGTGTGCTTCGTACATGCATGCTCTATATCCGCCACGTCAGGGGTCAAATGTCATCAAATGCACTACGGCGGATAATCGCTAATATCATGACTAGGCTCGCACGAAATGCTAAGGATCCGAAGGTTACTGACCTATAGCCATGATTCTTAGGTGGGATGTTGCCCTTCGGTACCGCCATACGGGAGTGAATTTTCATACCGAAACACTTCTGGTCGCTGACAAAGCTTGGTCTGCTGAGAGCTGGCCATCGTTGTCTACCGGCTTGTAAATTTAATAAAAAAAAGTTTTGAGGGAATCTGAATTGGAACACTGTACAACTGCAAGCGTGGCAGATTTACATGATGGAGATAATCACAGAGACCTTAAAAGGTGAAACAGAAAGGAAGGACTAGTACCGTGCGACAGACAAACAGTTAGATCAGGTCATAGTGGTAAGAAAATGCTAAATACTATTCAGCAGATGGCGAATTGCAAACGCCTTTCCCTGGGGCCTCACCTCGACGTTCTGAACTCAACGAAAGGGTAGGGAGAATATTTCCGTCATTGTTTCCGGCAAACAGTATTCGATTTTGAAACATGCTCTTCTACGAATGCCGTTTCCCTAACATGTTTTTGTTATTTCCATAAAAAAAAAAAAAAAAAAAAAAAAAAAAAAAAAAAAAAGATGCAGTGTGTGAAATATCTAAATGGCTCTTGGATGGAAATTTAGATTGCGAATTAATCTCGAAAACAGGGGGAAAAAATACATAATCTTGTGTTCTGTGTTGAAGGGTGGAGGCACTACGTCTGCGCTGTCAGCTGTGTATATCTATGTAATCCTAGTGGAATGCTAGTAGTTGCAGGGATCGCACATCCTATGATCCCTATCGCATGATAACCATTTTTTATTATTCCTATCCGCATGTGATTTGATACAGCTTGGGAATGATCACCGTAGTGAAGAAATTAAAAACATCTTCAATAGCACCATCACGAGACTCCTTTATTTTATTCACTCAGCCATCAAATACCTATACTCAGTTTGGGAATGATCTTTCGTAGTGAAGTGTTGCAGCTCTAGGTTGCTATATATAGGTCTACATCCTGTTTCCTAGTCCGGTTAGCGTTAGACGACTTTATTTAGATATGAAAATTTTCTGCTCCGATAAGGTTAAAAAAATCTAAATTAATGTGCTGCCCGAGAACTAGGTAATCTGTATTGTCCTCAAGCTAATGCCAGACGAAAATACTTCAGTTCATCAGAAAACACAGCAGCTACCGGGGAAAGAGCGAATTTGTAGTGGGGAAGTTCTTACGTCTCAACTGACGCGCCATAATTTCAGTCCTGGGTGGTTTGACGGAGATATTATACTCATGGGACTGACTCTGTGTTGTCTCAGCTGACCATACTGTGTCCACTTTAACTTGGCTTAAAACTGTCATTTATCCATCTTAAATACTGAGCTGTTGCAAGAGATTAACACTAAACTATGGTGCTAGTCACGAGGAAAAGGTATGAAAAGGTCTTAGAGCTGTTGGGATACGGATAACAGGCTACAAAAGAACGAAAATCTGTCAGGTTAAGGTGGATGAATCATAGCAAAACAATGGCAGTCAGTCTGGAGTTAGGGATGCTTCAGGGATCACTGACAGACACAATGGCTGCCTGAACTGGAGAGGAAGGAGGTGTAAGACAGAGGGATGGTGAAGACAATGCCACCATAAAACCACTGAAATGAGTGGACTGCCGATGGTGGTGGATGGACCAAGTTCAGAGATCAATTGTAGTTTTACAAGGATTACCCATAACTCAGAAAGTGAATATCGTATTCCCAATTAGATAATTATACATTTCCATATATCTCTATATCTCTATCCATGAAACTTTTGCGAGATAACGAATACCGCAATTAATCCAGTGTGATCTCGGCAAAAAGCCTGCACTGCTGTCCATCACAACATTATCATCTCCAGTCACAGCTCTCCACCCTCACGCAAGAAAGCTGCCTTTACGTTCTTCTTCCATCTGGTTATCTGCTTTCTACTCCTCATCTTAATTTCTAAGCCCTCTTCGTTTTTCATTATTACGCCCTTCTGTCACGAGAGAGCTCTACCCAGGTGAAAAATGGAAGGGCAATGGTAGCACGAAAGCTGTAAATACGGAACTGTAAACAGGGAGCTAACGAAGAGAGTCTTTAACTCTCACATTACAAAGCATTCCCTAAAACAGCAAATGTGATCTGGCAGCTCCAATAATAATTAAGAATTATTTCTTTTTTACATGCGTTAATGTCATGGTCAGATTAGCTTTACATGTTATCATCATTTTTGCCTCTATATCTCATTCTATTCCCAAGATACTTAAACGCACGAGGGATTAAAAGTTATCCTTTCTCTAACTGAGTGTTGACCAACCATGTTCTGTGCAGGTGAGGGTTTGCCTGGGTCCCTTGGCTACATCTGGGTTCTCGTTTTTCCTGTCCCATCCTCTCTCCACTTTCCTTCAGTAAACGCAAGCGCTCCCACAAACAGAAAATCACTATCACCTGAGCCTCTCCCACTCTCCTCCTTATTCTGTCTGTCAGCTGTTTCCCTCAATACCTGTGTGTGTGTGTGTGTGTGTGTGTGTGTGTGTGTGTGTGTGTGTGTGTGTGTGTGTGTGTGTGTGTGTGTGTGTGTGTGTGTGTGTGTGTGTGTGTGTGTGTGTGTGTGTGTGTGTGTGTGTGTGTGTGTGTGTGTGTGTGTGTGTGTGTGTGTGTGTGTGTGTGTGTCAGAATCTCATTTTTCATTCCGACGTTTCTGTCATTTCTCTTCTCTCTTTTTCCATTTTTTTTTTCTCCTGTCTTTGATGCTTTCATGTAACTTTCCTGTGAGATAAGAGTTCTCCCCCCCCTTCTCTCTCTCCCTTCTCTCTCTCCCTTCTCTCTCTCTCTCTCTCTCTCTCTCTCTCTCTCTCTACTTCAGTAAACATCATCATCATCATCATCATCATCATCATCATAATAATGATGATGATGATGATGATGATGATGATGATGATGGTGATCATCTATCTATGGACAGACGCCAGAATCCCGTAAGGGGTGGCCACAAACAAATCGCCTCGAAGTTGCCCTGTCCAAAGCCATTTCACTGTCTTGCTCCCAGCTCACATCCCCCTCTCTCATATACCTCTCCTCTCCATCCTTCCATATCACCCTCGGCCTCCCTCTCCCTCTCCCTCTCTCCACCTCACTTGCATACACTCTCCTCGTTAATCTCTCGCTGTCCATCCTCTCCACATGGCCAAAGCACCTCCTATCGCTTTGTATCACATCCACATCCACACCACAACGCATTTTCACTTCTTCATTTGTCAGTCTTTCTAATGATAACAATAAACAGAATTCTGAAACTGCTTAAGCAATTTTCAAAGAACTCCGTATTCCAGATGAAAATACTCTTGTTAGCATTGTAGACCTAATATTAAGTGACTTTTGGTGTGACTCAATATTTTTCTTACGGATTTTGACCTGTGGCCTTGAGATCAAGGTCAAGGCCATTCATACTATGCAATCATGTTCACTTATGACCCACTACATTTCCACCGAGTTTGGTCAAAATCGGCCAAATGTGTTCCGATTTAGCACTTTCAGGCATGAGGCGGCCACTTTGATTTTCCTCAATATCTCAGAAAGCATTTGTTGGATCTCAGTATCAATACCCAGGTGCAATACTGTAGTATATGTTGACGACTAGATACTGGAACATTTGCAAAACAATCGATTCAGTAGTTTTTGCTTCGCTGGAGAGTAGAAAACAAAAAAATAACATAGAAGGCGCTAGTGCGGCGCTAGTGCAAGGGGAAAAAAAAAAGTACCAAATGAAGCCTGCAACCAAGATACATCACTCCTAAAAATTTCAAGTCTATCTCGAATGGTTTTGGAATGCCAGCCTTTTAGATTTTCAAAAAAACAAAAAAAAAAACAAAAGTAATATCTACAATATCAATAAGAACTTCACAGAATGTTGAATTCTTAATAACAAAAACCCTGAACACCCTCTGACATGGCCCACTACAAGGACCCGCCACAAGAACTCGCCATCAAAATACCAGAATAATTAGGCCAGGCTGTAGTGTAAGTAATGCAGCCGGCCAAGACTGGGGTGTAGGGGACGTTAGGAGGAGAAAAGTATGGTTTGGTGTGGCGTAGTGTGGTGTGGAGGCTGACTGTAGTTTGATTTTGTGTGATTTGGCGTGGCGTGGTATAGCTGAGACGTGATGTGGCTGTGATGTGGTGTAATATAGTGTGGTGTGGAGGTAGGCTGGGGTGTGGTATTTTGTGTGGAAGGAGGGTAGGGTGAAGTGTGGTGTGAAAGAAGACTCGGGTATGATGTTTTGTGTGGAAGACGGCCAGAATGGAGTGTGGTGTGATGGAAGGCTGGGGTGTGGTGTGTTGTGTGAAGGAAGACTGGGATGTAGTGAGGTGTGGAGGAAGGCTGGGCTGTCGTGTGGTGTAGAGAGAGACAAATGTGTCGTGTGGTGTGAAAGAACGGTGTGCTTTGACATGTTGTACATTGGTGTGGAGGGAAGCTGAATTATGGTGTGGTGTGGTGTGGAGGGAGACTGGGATGTTGTGTGGTGCTAAGGGAGGCCGGGATGGGAAATGGTGTGGAGGGAGACTAAGGTGTGGTGTGATGGGGAAGGAAGGTGTGGTTTGATGTGGAGGGAGGCGGGAATGTAGTGTGGTAGGGGAAAAAGAGTGGAGTGTAGTATGTTGTGCTGTGCTGTGAAGGAATGGTGGGGAGAAATGTCAGTCGTGTGGTGATCTGTGTATAAACATGACAATACAGCTGAAGGATTTGGTGAAGAAAACTGAGAGTCGGGAGAGAAGGCTTTAATGATGTAACAGGTGTTGGCAGAAACCTGATTACGATGGGGGTAGGGATCAGCCTATCTCCCGCCACCCCCCCACCCTGTCGTTAATTAGCATCACAAGTTAGTTAACGAGCCTGGGAGGAAGTTACACAGTCGCCTCATCTAGACAGACTGGACTAAACCCACCAACTGTTTTACTTTAACGACGCTGCTCTGCCTGTTTTGTTAATGGTGTTCAGGGTAATGTGTTGTTAATGGTGTTCAGGGTAATGTGTTACTAATGGTGTTCAGGGTAATGTGTTACTAATGGTGTTCAGGGTAATGTGTTACTAATGGTGTTCAGGGCAATGTCTTACTAATAGTGTTCGGGGTAATGTTGTTGTTCAGTCATGTGCTACTGACGGTGTTCAAGCAAATGGTGTCAGATGTTAATAATGTTCAGTTCTGGTACCATAAAACAATGTGCGCAGCTTGGGAAGAACCACGAGCATGGTTTGTCGGTTTGGCACTCAGGTGTACCAAGTTTGAAATATACTGAGATGATCAAACTTTGTATCATTTTGATGCAAAAATGGAAGGAACAAATACATCAATTTTACGAGAACTTTTTCATTAATTAAAAATTTTATTGATCATCCATCTCTCTCGCGGTTAGGCTTAGCAGAACAGAGATTAAACGATAAACAGAAATCTCAAAAGATACTTGTACCTCGTCAACAAAAAGAATTAAATGGCAGACCGCGGTGCTAGCGCTCTTAGTGAAGTTCACTTCGTTAACGTCTCACTTCATTTGTGGAATGTTTTGGGCACGTGTGAAAGCATCTCAGATTTTTCGTACCAAGTTAATACAGTAAAAGATTTAGTCTGCACCTGTTGTAGCCGCCATATAAGCTTCATCTACCGTGTATCTGGATCTTTCTAACTGACAGGGTACGAAATAGCATTTTTTTTTTTTAATCGGATTACAACAGGCCATATTACGATGCTCAAGTTAAACCAAGGGTACGAAATATACAATAAAAAAAATAATAAGCAGACAAGAAGGGACACACAGAGAGTGCAACACCCAAGTTCACCTACTAACTGAGATGAGGACTGAATAACTGGCTTGGCAATGTGACCCTGACCGTCGATGGAATACTTTCGCAACCAAATTACCTCATTTTTACCTAACCATCATTCTTTTCACCAACTGTGGTTGAAAGAAGATACAAACTATATGAACTGACTTTGTCCAGTGACCTTAAGCTTTGATCTTTCCCGATGACCTTCACCTTTGACTGTTCTCAAAATTTAATAACTTAATCTTAGTTTTATCTGAACTCTTCCAAAATGTTTTATATACATTGGATAAAAACTGTTTGAAGTTGACCTTGTAATATGACCTTGACTTCTGACCTATTGTTCCCAAAGAACAACCTCTTGGGCGATCCTCAACTCAGATACCAAGTTTTATTTAAATCAGATCAAAACCGTTTTGGTTACATTTCTCACACACAGACACACGGGTCGAATTTTAACCTTGTCCTGTTGCCCTGACCCTTGATTGTTCTAAGAACCAAACCCTTCATTCTTGCCTAACTCTAAACCCTTCCACAAGTTTGCTTCAAATCAGATTAAAACTCTGAGGTGACCTTGTTCAGTGTTTCGGCCTTTGACTTTTCCCTGTGACCTTGGCCCTTGACTATCTGCTCTAAAAATCGAATCTTGTTATTCTTGCTTAATTTTTAATCATTCCTTAAAGTTTAGTCTTAACTCGATAAAATATGTTAAACTGACACTGCCCTGTAACCTTGGTTTTTAACTTGTTCTGAAAAAAAAAGTAAAAAAAAAAAATAATAATAAAATAAAGTAGGTTTACTCTTTGGCTAACCTTCAACTTTCACATCAGATTTGGCTGGAACTGGATAAAAAATGTCTGAGTTACTTTCACTGACATATATTCGAGTCATAATCTGACCCTCTTTTGACTTTGAGCTTTGACTGTTAGTTCTCAAACCTGAATCACTTCATTCTTGTTTTACCGGATTTACAAAAAAAAAAAAAAAAAAGCTTCAATTGATTTTGCTGTTTCAAACTTTGGCCTAGCCCTGTGACCTTGACCTTTGATCTGTTGTTCTAAAAAACAATATATTAATATATTTACTCAATGGCTAACCCTCAACCCATTCACTAAGTTTGGTATAAAAGCAGATAAAAGATTAGTTGGTTAGTTAACACACCCACACCGATGTAAACATAACATCAGCTCTCTCTTCGCCTCACAAACGTGGATATTATAAACAAATGAGTCAACGATGAAAGACTCCCTTCAGCTCATAGACAATCCCTGCAGTCAGAGGCTTAATAATACCTACCTTCCCATCAACAGAATATTCTAGGAATCGCTATCAATTTGTCATAGTTCTTGTTACGTATTTAACATCTCATTGCAAGAGAACGATGACAGTGACAGAAACTGTTGCTGCAGGCGACCTGGCCCTCCGGTTGGGCTGCTCATAAACAGGCAACACAGCGGGACTGGGGTGTGAAGTCAGAGGCTGACGAACGTGAGGCTGTTTCTATGTTGTAGACGAATGTGACGCCGTCTCTATGTTGTTGCTGTGCCAGGCTGCCAACATGTTCCCTACGTCGAAGATCGCCAGGCTAATGAAAGCAAAGCAAGCCTGTCTAGTTGTTCTGGATAGAGAACCGTTTGATCCTGTACTCAGACCATTAATTCCACACCACAGATTTCCACAGGGCATATGCTCATGTCCTTTTTCCACTCCCCATCACTATCCCAGCTCATTCCACTTATTTCTTTGTCCCTCACTCCTATTTCTTTAAACCTCCCCCCCCACACACACACACCTTCACTCTTGGTGGATATTTTGATGTAAATCTTTAAGGCACTCGAGCCACAAATCCTACAACACTCATTTTTACATGGTATACTTTCCTGCTCCATCCCTTCCGTCCACCAATATTCCAACCAATCTCATGCATTCCTCTGCTCACCACACCCATTTCTTAACTCTTCTATGGCCGTTTCATGGTGCAAGGCAGGTCATGCCGTCGACGAACCCCCCCCCCCCCCTTTTTTTTTTTTTTTTTTTTTTTTTTTTTTTTTTTTTTTTTTTACAAATGTGAGGATTTCCGTATGTTGTCGACACGTGTGAGGCTGCCTGTATGTTGTTCACACATGTGAGGTTGCCTAAGTGTTGTTGACACAATGCGTGGCCGCCTGTATCTTCGCATATAAAGTAACAAAGAACAAGCAATGGAAAAAAAAGTCTTTTTATATGTTGTCTGATGCATCATCCTGTGAGACATGACTTCGGCAAAGATCTTCAGACATTTTTGCTTCGACTCAGCAACTACTCTTTTCTTTCCACGACACGCCACCTTCCCTCATATACTCAACCACTATCATTAAAACTTAGCAACAGGCATATTCAGGAAATTTTTTCAGTAGGATAGCCATCGTAACAAATAGATTTTGGTAATTATGGCAACAGATTGGCAGCCCGTGAATGAAGTGAACGGAAGATGTCGGCCAAGCTGAGAACCAGATGGAACGCTGAAAGCCTTTGATACGTCATGCATGGATGGAACAGGGTAATGGCCACCAGGCTGAGTCGAGGCTGAGCGAGACCTTTGTTGTGTTGTGGATAAACAGAGTTGTTGACGTTCAGGTTGTCTCAGCTAGAGCTGAACTATACCTCGCCAGTAATCATCAGCAATGTGTTGACTGATCATGCATTCTTGAAAATTATCGTTATTATCCGTTCCTGCCTGCCCCAGAGGGGCTCAGGGACGGGTATTGTTTTCACTCGGTTTGTGTCTGTTTGTTTATTTGTTTGTCTGTCTATTAACAACTTTAAGCTAAAACTACTGGTGCGATTTTGACTATAATGACAGGGGTGGTGGGCGATGACCTTCTGATCACATGAATGAATTTTGGGCCAGACTGGGCCAAGGTCCAGGCTGTAGGCCCAATAAATGTAAAAAAAAAAAAAAGGGGGGGGAGAGGGGAAGGGTAATAATCGTTTTTTCGTCATATCTCTTTTCAAATTCGTCATATCGACAAGAAACCAAAACCTAAAGGTGCATCTTTCAAATCTGCATCCCATAACATGCCTCATAACATCAGGGGGGTCACTCCCCAGTTAGCGGTAGGGGGGTCAATGTCAGGTGGGTCGGGCCAAAAAATTTCAAATGGGCATTTCTTCCGATTTACTCGACATTTGGCATTTGACATTTTGACTAGATATCCTGTTGTGTTTATACGTCAGCATTAAAATGACTGCCGTTGAGGGGTTTGCTGTACCATGGCACTACTTTTTGTATAATCATATAAAAGACGCTGCACTTTATAAATGAAATATTAAGACTAGGTGGTTCAGTTATAACTTAAGAATGGATTTCATAAACAACTCTAAATAACAACACAGCCCTTAGACAACTGCAAAGGCCTTTCCTTTCCATCGGTGAGCTGCCCAAACCAGTGTGGCCATGAAGCTATTTTATTCATCCCGGCCACACCCTCTCTGTCCCCCTCAACTCACTTGTCACTTACAGTACACTGTGACTCTCACCCTCATATCCCTTCTCGCACCATCACTCACTCACTCCATTCCATTTCTCTCCTACTCCCTGTACTCATATCATCCACATCACCCACATCATCCACCCAATCAATCCACACCTACATCCAGTCCACCCAGACTACCCACACCTTCACCCCGCTCAACCACTTCACCCTGTCCATCCACATCTTCCACCAACTCCACCCAAACCTTCCACCCAGTCCATCCACACCAACCGTTCGGTCCATCCACACCCTGACACAACGGTCTTTCCTTCAGATCATTTCCTACACAACGCTGAGAGACAGTGTGTTGTGTTTCCGGTTTCTAAGTGGGGTCCTTCCCTCACTCTTATTGTACTTCCGTCCTCATCTTCATTCCCAGTCTCTCCCATACTCTTACCAGCACACTCATGCTCACGCTCACCCCTACCCTCACTCCACTCTCACTCTCACTCCCTCACCCTCACTCTGTCATCCTTACTCTTACTTTCACCCTAACTCTCGTCTTCACCGTCACTCTCATCCTTACATTAACCTTCACCGTGACTCTCACCCTCACGCTCGCCCACATCTCTAGCACATACAAGCCCGAGTGTAAGGCGTGGCGGCATAATGAAGTCCTCTTAATCAACCATGATGGCAGACTTTGCCCGCACCAGACTTGGGCAAACCCAGGCCACAATTTGGCCACACCACTCTTGGCCACACTCTGTCCATAATTTGGCTGCACCAGACTTGGCCAAACCTAGCCCACACTTTAGCAGCACCAAACTTTACCAAACCGAGCCCACAGTTTGGCCGCACCAGACCTGGCCACACCCAAGCCATAATATAGCCACCATGGTGAGAATGGGGAGCTAGAGTCACACCCAACTCTCACAATCCTCTGTCTTGCGCTCACACCACGTAACCACGTGCTCATACTCAGTCTCCATAATCATAACTATCCTGCATGCTCTTACCTGACCTTCACAGTCCGACTCTAACCACACCACACCCTGACTTCAGCAACAACACCTCTTGCACACAATTGCCTCTTCACACCTCAGTCACTGAATACCACATGTACAGCTGTCTCAAATACATCCCACTCACAGTTATAGTGTTTCCAGAATATGCCTCCACCTCCAACAGTGAACATCCACATCTCGAAATTCCCCATGTTAGTGCCCAACAGTGTCTTCCTCACTCCCAGCTTCAATTTCTATTTCCGAATCCATTCGGTTCTTCATTTCTATTTTACTATTCGCAAAATAACAAAGCCACTCAAGTAATGCCGATCTGTCAAACTGAATAATTCATGGCTGCACCAAACGACTCTCTCGTGCACTAACACATACACCAGTCAAACTTTTTCCAGCTTATCCTTCAGTCTCACTCAACTGCCATTACAACACATACATATTGAGGTGAATTGCACTGACAGCACTGTGTTGGTTGCTACCTACAAATCAACGCATTTGGGTCCCTAGTTGTTGTTGTTAGATTGTATATACCGGAACACCGTGGCCAACAATACAATATCATACCATACTTACCCACTCCTCTTATCCAAGCCTACCATTTCTACTTGGTTTCCCTGAAAAATTTTACCCTACCATGGCATCCTCCCCCTCAGATACCATACTGTGGCAACCCTCTCCTTCTTTCATACCATCTCTTCCATTCAACAGCAATGCTTTCCCTCTACGGTACCATATTTTGGCCACTTCTATCTTCCCTACCGTATCATGGCACCCCCACCCCCCTCTTACAATACAGTGACAACCTCCCTCCACTACCCGACCCTACCATGACTGTTTCCTCCTTCTCCCTCCCCCAATAACCACAAATCCATACAACTGATTATAAGTCATTGCATTTGTATTAATATACCAATAGCAACTTGTGCAAGACGAAACTCCTTTTCATTTTTCTTCAGGCTTTTATTATCCATTTTGTTTATCGCCATGTTTTAATTTACAACACTTACTTCCCTACCACTTCGGTATAGAACAGGCAATTTTTTTTAAAGGGCTTCATATAACTCTTTCAAACAGGGATTTTTGGTTTATTTCCAGAGAGTTTAACTCAATTAAGGATGAACCTTTCGTAGTGAACGGGTAATGGGGTGATGTACACAACCATTGCAACTTCAAAAGTCTCTTCTGACTTGAATTAATCGCCTGGTGGTAAAAAGAATATAATGAAAAAAGTTGTCCTATGGCTCATCCGATTAATGCATGTTTATTTGCTTCATCTACTGTGTCTTAAGGTGCTGGGGAGGGGCGCCATGTGGTGGCACTGATATGGTCAAGCGACTCCACTGCCTGGATATACGAACGTCCCAGATAACTCCCTATCCCTTGACAGGAGAATGGTGGATTGAAGGGAGACGGCAACGTAGGCCTGCATTCCACTGGATTACGTTTATATGAACCTGATGTTGCAACAACATCAACAACAACAACACTACTACTACTAGTACTACTGCTACTACTACTACTACTACTACTACTAAACAACAACACAACTTCTACTAGTACTACTGCTACTACTACTACTACTACTGTGTCTTATAATGCTCCCTCAACACTGTAGGTTCACGTTAGCCTCGGTACTGGTGGTCACAGTCCCTGCTCTGCTGTACTGAGGCTTTGGTTGTAACTATACTGAGGACGGTTCTTGTGTGTGTGTGTGTGTGTGTGTGTGTGTGTGTGTGTGTGTGTGTGTGTGTGTGTGTGTGTGTGTGTGTGTGTGTGTGTGTGTGTGTGTGTGTGTGTGTGTGTTCATAAGGGAGGTGGCTGAAATGATCACCCACCTTTCCAGAGCAATGATGATGTGTAAAGCCTTTCATCCTAGCAATTATTATTATTATTATTATTATTATTATTATTATTATTATTATTATAAATACTTAATCTCAGCCTTTCGTCAGTACAGGTACTTGGTTTCTTTCTATCTTTTCTACTGCATGTATGATAAATGCAGCTCTTTCCAACTTTCGCGCATCATATTACATCCGTAAAGGACGGCACACAACTCCAGTTCTGTATACACACACACACACACACACACACACACACACACACACACACACACACACACACACACACACTTTACCTTACTAAATAAAAAGAAACAAGAAATGGGAAAATGTAAGGCGATCATGGCCTTCTTCATTATATCTGTTAACCAACTACGATCTGTCCGTTCTCCCCTTGGGGCTAAGATGCGAATGAATGTGTTTGAATGGATGAGTAAATGGGGAGTGTGTGGTCCTGTCTCGGCTACCTCCCTTTCCTTGGGGGAAGCAGCCTAGGTATATAGATAAATAGATAGAACTACGATTTGTGCCCTTGCTTCCTGTATTAGGTGGACAGAATATTTGTTTACAAAATGAAATAAAATGTAAGAAGGTTTGGTGGCTGTGTTGGTGGCGTAGGAAGCAGTGGTGGTCAGGGCGTCTTCACATACAGTAAACCTTCAGTTGTGCTTCCTGCAGCGGGTAACACAGGCCTCAAATACCCTGGTGCTGGCGCCGCTATACACTCTTACTTATTTACTACTGGCTTTACATTGTTGAAACAGTTGTTGTTGGTTAATTTATCTCGTGTCGTTTATGGTGGCTGGCCTGGATATATAGACTCATCCTTTCCCCGAGCATTAACCAGGTTGTTGCTTCCTTTACCTGTCTCATACCAACACTACCACACAAGCACACTCTCAACGTTACTGCACAACCACTACTGTACACTCGCGATATTTCCACACCACCACCACACTCTCCACGCAACCACACCACCACTACATTCATTATTACCATACCTTTAACCCACCGTCTAAGCCAAACGCACTACAGTCACCTCATACTAGTCATAGCCATCTTACCATACTCCAGACATGAGCAGTCAGTGAGAATATAGTACTTTGGGATCCTTCAAACTTTATAGTATGAATTTTAATATTTATGGTTATATTACTGCACAGTTACAGCACCAACAGAAAATCCTGTTGAAAGGCATTAAAAATAGCTAATACAAACACATAACTTCCATCAAGTAACAGCTTCCAAGAGATATACATTATCAATTGCAGCTTAGGCTGAGAGATACCGTCAGTAGTTAAGATAAAAGCTATATCTTAATTTAGGAAATGACGACATTAACTTGAAGTGCAGTCAAAAACTGTCCAAGGGTCACTGGACAAAAGTGAAGGTGTTGGACATAACCTTCCCCGGACCACTAGACATAACCTCCCCTGGACCACTGGACAAAAATAATGGTGTTGGACATAATCTCCCCCTGGACCACTAGACAAAAGTGTTGGTGCCAGTGGAACCAGCCTCAACTACACTGCCAATGTGTCATATTCTAGTGCCAAACTTTGTGAAAAATTATCCCTGTTAAATTTCTGTGGTGGGATTGTGCCTCCTAATTTCCAAAGCGCGGAAAAATTTCAGTTTAAGACTTACTGAACTGTGAAACTTGCTGCAATGTAACAGTTATTGATCTGTAACACTTACTACATTATAAAAGATTTCAGTTTGTAACACATTCTGGACTGTAACACTTACCAGACCAGGTTTCTTGCTGAACTATAACATTAAATGGATAGACTGTCACAGGTATTGGACTGCAACACATACTGAGCTAACACTTTTTGGACTGTAACACACCTCCGGTACTGTAACACTGGACTGTAACACATACTGAACTGTAACACTTCCTGGACTGTAACACTTCCTGGACTGAAACACTTACTATACTGTAACACTTGCTGTACTATAACATTTACTGCACTGTAACACTTATTGGACCAAATTACGTACTGGATTGGATCTCATATAGGATTGGAACACTTGCCTCTCGATCTGCCAAAACTCTTGGATATCTTGTATCATTGTGCAAATGTTTATACCATCATGCCAGTACAGCCTGTCTAGCTGTACCGGCGTGTTGGAACAGTTGGTACACCCACAGATACAGCCTAGGTTACAAAGTAGGGTGAGGAAGACCCAACTTCGCTGCTCTGAAACATTATGTTTGTGAGTTTATAGTGGTGTTTACTGCAAGAGAGGGTTGTGGTGTTGTGGCGTCACCGAGTCTCGCCGCCACCACCACCACCACACTTGCAACACAACTACAGACACTGATACTATATGTGTATGTACGTTCCTGACATCAGCAACAGCAACAACAACAAACGTTAAACTCACAGTTCTCTCACTGTTCCCTATCAGTGTATGAAAACTACCTCGCTCGCACCTAGCACACCCTACCTGTACACAGCCTACCTTTAACATATCAACCTAATGCACTGACTATACCTGTACATCATCACATCATCATCCCATCCCTAATTCCCACACTAGCTAAGGGGTTGGGTGAGATCCGGAAACAACTTGGAGGAGACACAAAAGCTGCGAAAGCTGTTTTTTGTTTTTCTGATTTCATTTATTACCCGTCCCCGCCCCGGAGGTGCTCGGGGACGGGTATTGTTTTCACTCGGTTTGTCTGTTTGTTTGTTTGTTTGTCTGTCTGTTAACAACTTTACGAGAAAACTACTTGTGCGATTATGATTAAAATTACAGGGACGATGGGCAATGACCTTCTGATCACCTGATTAAATTTTGGGCCAAACTGGAACAAGGCCGAGGCTGTAGGCCCAAAAAATGTAAAAAAAAAAAAAAAATACGGGTAAAAACCGTTTTTTTGCCATAACTCCAGTCACATTCGTCCTATCGACATGAAAGCAAAACCAAAAAGTGCATCTTTCAAATCTGCATCCTATAACATGCCTCATGACATCAATGGGGTCACTCCTCAGTTAGCTGTAGGGAGGCCAATGTCAGGTGGGTCGGGCCTAAAATTTCAAATGGGCATAAAATCGTCTAATTTCACCCGAATTACTCAAGATTTGATATGTGACGCCTAATGATGATGACACCTTTGACTAGATGTCCTGTTGTGTTTATAAGTCAGCACTAAAATGACTGCCAGAGACGGGTTTGCTGTGCTTTGGCACCGCTTCTTGGTATTAATTTATTTATGATCCTACCTCACCCCATCTTTTAGGTGCAAATTAGAAGCAGGATGATTCTAATGATTTATCACGCACATAATTATACAGGTACAGTAAACCACAAGAAGAGAGGCGGCACCCGAGTCGGTAGAGAGGTGGCCTGCAGTCCTAATGGACCCAGGTTTGAAACGTTGCTGGGGCAGGGAATATTTTAACGATTTATATTTCGTTAAAGTAAACTTTAATTATCTACCAAAAGACAATCCGACATGTCGCGAAAACACCCTCTCTAATACCAAATACACCAATCTTGTATAAGACAGCCCTAGCATGTATTCAGTACGGACGGTGGGTGTTGGCGCCGAAGTGACGACACGTGGGAGTGTAAAATATGTATGAGGACTATTCGACCTTGAGAAGGGGCTGTGAAACTTACACCCAGAGTCAAACACATTAAAAAAAACACACACACACACACACACACAATTACCATCATCCCACCTCGCCTTTTCGAACTTTTGCTGGTAGAATATAACGTTTAGTGTGATCATTCCGTTACACCACGGCATGTTGGGTTCGTCTGTCTTCAGTTTGTCATTAAAGGCCTCCGATATGAATGGATGGATCCAGACCAAATTTGGCGACATCATGTACCTGGAACTCTGGCTGACCACCTTACCAACCACTCGGGCTGCCCACATAGACAACCACACTCTTTTTTTCTTTTTTTACCTGTAGGCACCTTTACTCGTTTTTACTTCCTGTAGGGGAAAATCCATCACAGTGAAATTCTTCTTCATTGTCCAGTGTCGTGACTTTATTTTATACCATACTCTTGCTATCCTCAGATGATATTATTCAACCCAGCAAACATGCCTTGTAAGAAGCAATCAGTAGATATCCTTTTGCTACGGTGTCTCCGTTTATATCTCATTCTTGCTACCGTCAACGAGTTTTATTCAGCAGAGGAGAGGAACCTTCGTAATAACAGAGACAAAACCCATCAAACCCTTCAGTACAAAGACTAGTTTAACGTTTACTACTCCCAGGCTGATTAATTAAGCTCACAACAAACCCCATTATGGTGAAAGTGTTTACCCCATTATAATGAAAATGTTAATGGCAGCGGTGGTTGTGGTGGCGGCAGTGAGGATGGTGTGAGTGTACTGGTCTGGACGGCAAATGACTTTCCAAAAATTACAGAATTTTTGATCTGGCTCGAGACAAATTGATTTTTTTCCCGTTTTTCCGCTAAATCCTGATTTTTTACCAGGTACATAAAAAATTGTCACTTTTTTTTTTTTTTTTTTTTTTTTTGCATATAACCGTGTTTCCTTTGAATCCTGGGGGTGGAGGCAGGGTAAAAATAATAATTTTTAACTAAATATCGGTTTCACCTATTTTAGAATAATACATTCATAGTCATAATGAAAAAATTCCTTCAGGAAAATATTTATGCGGATTTTGGGTTTCTATGACAGAATTGTGATCATGTGTTTGGGGAATACTTATCCTGGTGAAAATGATACAGACAGTGACGGACCTGGCTGAAGTGTATAGTGTGAAACATTTGGTGTTGACGAATATGGTACAGCCAGTGGTGGACTTGGAAGCAGCGTGTAATGTATGTCATTTGATGTTAGTGAATATGATAAAGCCAATAACAAACCTGAAGACAGTGTATAGTGTGAGATATTTGGCGTTGGTGAATATGGTACAGCCAGTAATGGACCTGGAAAAAACTGTATAATGTTAGATTTTTGGTGCTGTTCTGGTGGTATGCAGGACGGTGGCTGTGAGGTCATCATGTTCATAGAGCTAGACATCACTGTATTACTTTTCCTCCGTGACAATGAATCTTACTTAAGTCTCTGTCTTCCTTCACCATTTGGCTGTGTCAGTGACTGTTTAGCCTTCATTATCCTTCTTTCTTTATCGACTCATTACACCTCCAAATTTACCCCCCACAATCCATCCCATTGCCATTCCATTCTACTCTCACCCCACCTCACCTCCATCCTCTTCCTCTTCCACCCCTTCCACCACCACCTCATCTCCACCCTCCGCCTTCACCTACCACCACCCCATCTCCACCCTCCACCTTCACCCACCATCACCATCAGCCCCACCATCATTACCTCCACACTTTGTCCACACTCCTGCCTCACTGGACTGTCAGTCCCATTTGTACATCCATACGGAAAAAAAAAAAAATCCTTTGCCTTGATGATAACAGAAAGGTCCATTTCGGAAAGCTGCGAAAAGTCTTGCATTTTACCGGCGAGAATGGCGGTGGCTCGCCGCTATGGGCTTGTGTTGGTAATGTGGGCAGCCAATGTGGTTGATAATTTGGGGAACCAATGTGGCAGTTTATCTGGGTAATCAGTGCAGTTGTTAATGTCGGTCATCAGTGTGGTTGTTAATGTGGGCATCCGTAGTAATAATAAAATGTGAAAGAAGGAAGGTGGAGGTAAACGCTTCCAGTCTGGGTCAAAGCTGAACTTCACATGAGGTAGTCATTGTCTGGAACATGTTCCCCAGATGTCTTTGGTGGCAGGTGATGGCGACCACCATCCACTCACAAGGCAGCGCTGCTTACTTCTTCCGTCACTTTTATCATTCTTTTTGTGTGTCTGTTCTTCCTATTCTCTCATCCTTCGTGTCACTTTTTAGTACACTTTGCTCCGCCTCAGGTGACTGTACTGTACGTACAAGGAATGACCAGTCTAAGGTTTCCTGTAACCAAGGAAACCATTTACATCGCTGGGTGGTAACCATACAATCAAGTAAAAAGCTGATGTAAAGCCTAGCATAATGCCCTTGTTAACTGAGTGCAGAGGCGCAAATGCGGCGTCTATCCGGGAACCAAAAATTCAAACTCTTTCCGCGAGGCGCTCTCTTCCGCAAGGGAACATCTGTTAATTGATTTTTCGGACGTGAAACGGTATACAGAACCTTCATAAAGCACTCAGTACGAGGAGGTTCTTATTAACTGAAAGAAATCATCCTCAAATCTGATCTTGAACTGCTACCTGCCCCTCCCACTGCCCCGTCACTCGTGTTTTCCATCAGTTCTGTCGTTACTACTTTTGCAGCTTTCCGACCGCTCCTGTTACCGATATCACTTACTTCTACTGTAAGAGTCCTCCTCAGTCCGCCCTTTCTTTCTCTTTCGTTGGTGTTGAGAGTCAGTTAACAATTTCACTTCATTAACTTACCACGTAATCAATTACTCCTAACACTAGTCGACTCTATTCACCTTTGAAGAGAAAGAAGTAGTTAGATTCAGCCATCATTAACCCCTTCACGGCCAGAAGTATATCCTAAGTACAGCTAAATCGTCTGGAGGTGGCAACATCGAATACAAAAATATGTCTTCGGACTGAGGAGGTTAAAACAGGAGAGAGAGAGAGAGAGAGAGAGAGAGAGAGAGAGAGAGATCGTGAAGAAAATGAAAACGGAAATCTTTTACTGGTACTCTAAAAATCTTGTTGCATGAGAAGGAACGAGGCACATCTGGCGTCGCCTCACGTCGTCCCTCGGTCTGGCTGCTGCCCAGAGCCGGCCTGCCTGCTTTCCTGAATCACTGCGTGCCTGCTGCCCCGATTCACTGCCTGCCCGTTGCTTAATCCTTGCCCGCCTGCTGCCCCGAGTGTCTGCTAGCCTACCTCCCCGAGTATTTGCCTCCCTGCTGCCCAAGCTTTCCTGCTTGTTGTCCCGAATCTCAGCCTGTTTTTTCCCCGCGTCTCTGCCTGCCTGTCTGCCGTCCTGAGTCTCTGCCTGTCTGCTTCCTCGAGTCTCTGCCTGCCTGCTGCCCCGAGCCCCTGCATGCTAGCTGCCCAGAGCTTCTGCCTGTTTCCCCGAGTCTCTGCCGGCTTGCTGCCCCGAATTTCTGCCTGCCTGCTGGTTAGAGTCTTTGCCGGCCAGCAGCCTAAAGTGTCTGCCTGTCTCCTTCCTAGAGTTTCTGTCTGCAAGTCTTTGTAAACATGCATTGTAATACCTGGTTGCTATGGTGGTCTCAATAAACTATTTTCAACCCTCCAAAATACCACTGAATACTCCAGACGGCAAATGAGCACTCACCAAGAACAGATGCTGCCAACAAACCAACAAATAGTGGTAACTGTTGGTATCTCAGTATTTTTGTGCAAGAGAACACTAAATGTCAGAATCTGCAATTGTTTATCTTACAAAAAGATGCAAAACAGTTACCTTCGCCACACTTTGGAGGAGGTTAGGATCAGGCTACGATTTCACACTCCTGGTATCATTGATGAATTTTGTTTCAAAGTTTTGGTAACTGAACGATGTTTAAACTTTAATGAGAGTATGGTTTAAGGGAAGAATAAAGACTCGCCCGCATTTTCAACAAATATGATAATACATAGACGCCATGAGACTGAACTTCTCATTTTTCTTGTGTGTGTGTGTGTGTGTGTGTGTGTTTTTTTTTTATCCCAAGGTCGGGCACAAATATCACAAACCCCTTGATGTCCAAAGTCTCTGCGCTCAGAATTTTGCAGGGATGATGCTTCGTCTACCTCCCTTTGTCTACTGGCTTCTTGTCTCGAGATCCTAGCTTTAGGGTTCCTCCTTAAAATCTGAAAATGTCTCATTCCTGGACACCGTATTTAAAGAATACTGATGGGCTTGGCGGAGGTAATGTACTTTGATTATTATATTTTTAATTATTTTGTGGATTTGTCGATATGAAATCTAACGTTGTAAATGCAGATGAGGAGAGAGAGGGCTAATGTGACTTGCGGCACCATACACACTCTGTCGTCGTTGTCTGAATTAGAGGTGAGAGCGAAGTGATGAATCAGGCTCGAGTAGCTTAAAACGAATTGCTTTTGCGTTACATCATTACCAATATCAAGGGCATACAGCACCGTTAAATAATCACTCCCACATAACACAGCTGCATGCCGTACCGTGTGTGAACTGTGGCGATGGAGGAGTGTGTTTGTACTTCTCTCAGTGTCATGTGTGCTAACTATGGTTTGCTTGACTGCGTTTGGTAGGACGTTTTTGCGTTGTTCAGTTATTTGGCAGTGTTGTGAAGTAGTGTGTGTGTGTGTGTGTGTGTGTGTGTGTGTGTGTGTGTGTGTGTGTGTGTGTGTGTGTGTGTGTGTGTGTGTGTGTGTGTGTGTGTGTGTGTGTGTGTGTGTGTGTGTGTGTGTGTGTGTGTGTAAGAGAGAGAGAGAGAGAGAGAGAGAGAGAGAGAGAGATTGAACTGAGTTTTCCCACTGTTTATTCTAGCGGTATATGACTCTTAATCCAAGAGCTTACTAGAAATACATTGAGGTGGTTTGGCCATGTGGAGAGGATGGAGAGTGAGAGACTGACAAGGAGAGTGTACGTGAGTAAGATGGAAGGGAGGAGAAGGAGGGGGAGGCCAAGGATGATATGAAGGGATGGAGTGGAGAGGTATATGAGAGAGGGGGGTGTGAGCTGATAGCAGGGCTGTGAAATGGCGGGGGACAGGTCGAAATGGAGGCGATTTGTTTGTGGCCACCCCTTACGAGATTAAGGCGTCTGGCAATGGATAGATAGAAAGATAGCTTACTATGTGATTATCACCGATGCATGTACCACCAAAGGATGACTATGTAGGTAGACGGTGTGCATGATGGACAGGGAAAAGAATGGCTTATTAGATTACACGTGACGTTCCCTCTAATGATGCTCTCGTTCTGACGTGTGTTGAAATGTGACCATCAGTGGGCGAATTAACAGAGAGGTGGACTGTGTGTGTGTGTGTGTGTGTGTGTGTGTGTGTGTGTGTGTGTGTGTGTGTGTGTGTGTGTGTGTGTGTGTGTGTGTGTGTGTGTGTGTTTTAACACAGACTTAAGGGCCTATTCCCTGGGGCCCAGCACTGCTTCTACGTACCATACACTCGTGGTTTACCTCTTCCTCAGGAGAACATCTTTTTTATTCATTTACTCCTGTCAAAACGATTTCATTGAGATTATGAAACACTCTCTGTACTGTGCTTTGACTTTCATTAACACCAGACGTCTACCCTAACAAGACAAACTTCATTTATGCGCCCTCGGCCTGAAGGGACTTTAGAAAGAACAATTTGGAATATATGGAAGGATAAAATCCGAATCAGTGTTAATGGAATCCTGGAAATAAAACACTGAACCCCATGATAATGTACGAAAAACACGTGGTGGATATGGTGGTAAACAGGACATTGGCCTGGGGTGACTTGGGCCCTTGCTGTCATCCCTGTAAGAGACTGTGTACTACTTTTTCGTTAACACTTTTTCTTTTGGATATAGCACGTAGACATTTAACGTGTCTGTCAGTCATGGAAACTCTCTCCATATTACAGATACAGTTAACAATGAAGATAATAATGACCCCTGTAATATAATGGCACCTACTTCTGTTATTCTTACCAGTCCCAAACGATTTTACTCAGCTTATTAGAAATCAGTCATATATTAAGAAGGAATAAATAACTTTCCCTGAGAATCTCAACTTCTACATGTTTTTTGTATTTCATGCTATCCACTTCATTAGACACGCCAGTAGCGAAAGGGTTAGACTCTCCAACAATCCCTCCAGCAAAAGAATGCCTTACTTACTCTTGCCTTCAACAGTCAATATCATCCAGCTAAGTAGAGTGCTAGAGGGTCTCCCAAGACCACAAGAATACAAATGCCAGCAATGATGTTTAGGAGGGCGACTCGAGTGACTGTGGCTGCCTGGAACTGGAGTGACACAATGGCTGCCTGGAATGGAAATAACACAGTGGGTGCCCGGAACTCGAGTGACACAAAGGCTGCCTGGAACTGAAGTGACAATGGCTGCCTGGAACTGGAGTGACAATGGCTGCCTGGAACCTGGAACTGGAGTGACACATTGGCTGCCTGGAACTGGAGTGACAATTGACACAATGGCTGTCTGGAACTTGAGTGGAACAACTGATGCCTGGAACTGAAGAGGAAGAAGGTGGAAGACAGAGAGCTGGTGCAGAGATTACCTCAATAAATTCACTGGAATGGGCGGACTGACAGTGGTGGTGGATGGCCCAAGTTGAGGGATCAATTGCAATAAATGGATTGGCAATATAGAAGAGTTACTAATGATGGCGAAGGAAGCAACCGTCTTGCCTTAAAATGTTTTAACTATACGAATTCATAGCTGTATTTCATACTTTATACTGGTTAAGCACATGTATGTTGCTTCTATTGAGGAACTATGCTTATAGGAGTGAGAATCTTACCTCAAAACGTTGTAGTGATTACACACTACAGCATACACTTGTATGGCACTATTGACTGAGCTCAAATATGTTTAACTGCAGGGTTATGCTTGTGACACTGGGCACCTTGCCTCAGAATCCTACGACGACGTTTTTCTTATTTATTCCTACTGATCGTAGACAATACAGTATTATATTCAGTAAAAGGAGACCTCTTCTAGTAAAGGAACAATTGAGATAGTCTCTAACGTATTCATTACCCCCTGCTCTCCACCTGGTTCGTTTGACTCATTAACCAGATACCAAATTACTGATGCCATAACACAGCTCAAGGATACTTGCTTGCCGCTTGTGATCCAGTGATTGGCTATCATCACCGGCAAGAGGCACAACGGAATCCCTGTCCTGCCCTGCCTTCATTACAGCTTTCATTCCTCACTTACCACTTAATACCATTATGTCTCTTACCGTATTGTGTTACTGACGTCTTTATGTTAAGGTTTTAATGGTACCGTCATGGTGTGGTGTTACTGGCATCATCATATTTCGTTGTTACTGGCATCGTCATGTTATGGTGATACTAGCACCATCATATTACAGTTCTGGCAACATCATGCTGTGATGTTACCGGCATCATGTTATGGTGATACTGACACCATCATATTGTGGTATTTCTGGCTACATCATGTTATGGAGTTCCTGGCATCGACATGGCATGCAAATACTGGCACCATCTTATTATTATGTTTCGGGCACCATCCAGTTATGATGCTACTGGCATCGTCATGCTGTGGAGTTCCCGGTAACAGCATAGTATGGTGGTTCTGGCAGCATCATATTATTGTGCTACCGGCTTCATCATGTTGTGATGTTAGTGGCACCATGATCATATTCACAATGCGATATATACATGCTTGTATGGTTCATGTTACCTGGCCAGGTTGCTGAGAACTTGAGATATTTCGCATTCACCAATCGGAGTGCCGACACATGGATTCGAAACAGCCTGAAGTGACTGAGGCTGGCGATGTAAGAGTACGTAGGTCTTCGTTCCATAAATATTCTGAAAGACGGTAACCTAACTTCGGGCATTCACACATCAAAGGCGGTTACTGTGGGAGTGAATGTTGTCGTTTATAAAGCTACGTGGAAACATGCACTGGGCTTGTTAGTGAGCTGATGTACACTGACAGGCTAATCTGGACTGAACACGTGAGGAATGTGTGACTGTAACTTGGTGAAGCGCTGCACGGACTTGAACGTGGAAGGGCGACCTCTACAAAAGACTAAGTGAAATTAGTAGAGTGTGGCATGAACTACAAAGAAAGGTCCGAGGGATTACGGGATTTGACTGGAATGCAAGAGTTGTGTGTGTGTGTGTGTGTGTGTGTGTGTGTGTGTGTGTGTGTGTGTGTGTGAGAGAGAGAGAGAGAGAGAGAGAGAGAGAGAGAGAGAGAGAGAGGAATATACTGAGAATCTAGGCAAGAGAAGACTAACATACGGGACATAGGATCGTCGCAGAAGATGAAGTGTGTCGCCAGTCGGAGGAACAGAGGATGGGTAGGAAAACGTCAAGAGATATTCCTGAAAGAAACGCAAGTATTCATCTTTATATTCAGAATCAGCTGGATCATCATCATCTTCATCACCATTATCACCTTTCACATCATCACAACTACCAGCTCTTCATCACCACCACTACCACCGCCACCACCACCACCATCCTCCTTCTCCTTCTACTCCTCCTCATCGTCATCATCATCATGATCACTGTGCTATCATCACCATGCCACTCATAATCACCATGGCCAGCTTATCAGCATAATCATTCTCATCATCATTTGTCTCAGCATCACAATCTATACAGTCATTATCACTACCACGATTATCATAACGATCTTCACCATCATTCTAACTCTGCTGTATATCCTAGTAATATTAATGTAGTTGGCAGGATCCAGAATCAGAAAGAGGGCAAGAGCAAAGCACGACATTACATTAGAAATCACCTGCCAAGCCTTCTGCTTACAAACTCTCTGGCCATATGGGTATCACATGTGTTTTGTCCAAGATTTTGTGTTATCACTGAAGGTCATTACTGTTTTCTTTCCCTCTTGATCCACCAGTACCGCTGCCATCACTGTACCACAACCAAACCATCTATGCGCTAGAATCACCAACACAACCATCACCATTACCACCACCACCATTTATTTCAACCACCACCATCACTGCATCACAATCACCAATACAACCACCACCATTACTATGACCCATCACCACCGCCTCACAACCACCATTACAACCACCAACTTCACAACAGCACACCCACCATCATCAAAACCAGTACCATAATCCTACAATCACTACTAACACTGTACCACTACCACCAACAACCACTACCATTGCTGCATCACGACCACAGACAATCACCACCATCACTGCACCGCATCTACCACCACAGTCCCAGTGACAACCGCCACTGCACCACCATAAAACCAGAACATCCGTTACCTCCACTGCGCCACAACCACCATCACAACCAATACCACCACCATCACTTCAGCACACCTACCGCCATATACCACCTCGCCTCACCTCGTAAAACAGCCATGGATCTGCCTCAGGGATACTGTGAACCTCATAAATAGCACATACTCCCTCCCCTCCTGTCACGTCACATACCTCATCTCGCTAAACCTAACTCTCCTTGCTCACCACACCTCGCACACCGCACTTCACCTCACCTCAAATAACGGCAAACACTGCACGGGCATCATGCAGCTAAACATGTTAAAAAATGTTAACATCAAGACAGAACTTATCGTCATTATTTTGTTTTGATAACCTCCATTCCCATTTACACACACGCATACAGAATACTCTTCCAGTAGGAATACCGACTGAAACTTCAGTGTCTGGTGAACACAGTGAAAGAATTCTATGCCACCTCTACAAAAGGAAAACATTTGAAGATACCACGTTTTTTCAACAGTCATGTGTGCATTTGTCGTGTACGAATATATTCGGTGAGCATTTTTCGTGTGATAAATGTTTGCTGGAATTACTGTGTGAGACCAACATCTTGCTATTTTTCAGTGGTGTGAGAAAGTTTCTTGTAAGCATTTATACTGTAAATATATTATATGCTTGCACCAGGCTACTCTTTTTTCTGTGCGTCTGTGAGCTGTACTCATAATGCCTAGAGGGAAGAACACAAAACTCTGCCGCTCCTGCCTCACATTTATATACCCGTATATATATATATACTGTATATACATATATATATATATATATATATATATGTGTGTCAAGTGGGGTTGGTGGAGGATTAGTGCCCCTCCCTGTAAAACAATTAACTCTAAGCCCTTGGCTACCCTGTTTGGGATACATGGCGTCTGGCAATGAATGAATGAATATATATATATATATATATATATATATATATATATATATATATAATATCGGTAACCAAAGGAGATATGAAACCGATTTTCTTTTTTTTTTGTACACATTCCTGACATCATGGGGAAGTGTTTTCCGCATAAATCACTAAAATCCGTTAATCTTTAAATTTTTGGGTCGATTTTTGCAACAATAAAGCTCCATATATTAATTATTTTTCATGCGGGAAAAATCCGCGAAAACAAAGTGATCAAATAGAAAAGTGGAAGATTATTTGCTGCTGGGGTTTACGTGGCTTATGGCTTAACCAAGCAGGTCCGTTAGTATTATACTGTGTATATATATATATATATATATATATATATATATATATATATATATATATATATATATATATATATATATATATATCCCATTGGATCCCAGGGGTGCTGGGTGAGGCATGGCACTGGGTAGGTACTATACGTACAGCCCTCCGCCTATCGGCTCATAGTCGCGAAGCTCATAGTCCCTACCCGGGGGTTCCCTATTTTATAAAGACTTGAAAAATACCAGTTCTGCCCAATATTCCGGACGCTGGGCTCCAATGGGATATATATATATATATATATATATATATATATATATATATATATATATATATATATATATATATATATAGATAGATAGATAGATAGATAGATAGATAGATAGATAGATAGATAGATAGATAGATATAGATAGATAGATAGATAGATAGACAGATAGACAGACAGATAGACATACGTGTGTGTGTGTGTGTGTGTGTGTGTGTGTGTGTGTGTGTGTGTGTGTGTGTGTGTGTGTGTGTGTGAGACAGACAGACAGAGAGACAGACAGACACACAGGGAGGGTGAGGGGTTCATGCATTTAGACATGCAAAAATAGTTCTGGGATAACCTCTGCCTTGATCCCAAGTGTAGTGTCGGTGTTGTAAAAGGTGGGGCGAGTTGGGTTGTTGTGCTGATGTTGCAAAAAGTGGGCTGGGTGGTTTGGGATGGGATGAGGTGAGTTGGGATGTGGGATGGGGTGAGGTGCCATGTTTTGGTAATGCAACGAATGGGATAGGTAGGCTGGGGTGGGGAAAGGTGGGCAGGGATGGGGTGAAGTGTCATGTTTTGTTAAGGTTGTGTCGAATGAGGTGGGGTTAGCTGGGTTGGGGTTGGATGAGTGCCATTTTTTGTCTTTATCAGTGCTTCAACGAATAGGGTGGTTGGGTTGGGGTGGGGTGTGATAGGTTGGGATTGTGGGGTGTCATTTTTGTCAGTGCTGTAACGAATGGGATGGGTGAGCTGAATGGAATGGGATGGGATGGGATGGGTTGGGGTGGGGCGGGTGTCAAGTTTTGTGACTGATGTAAATGAGGCGGGTGGATGGGTTGGGTTCGGGTGTTGTCTTGCCCAGTATGTGGCACCTTCAGCAAAGACCTCATCAAACGATAGGGTCACAAGAGGAGGTGTGCCATAAGAGGCGGTGGACAAGAGACGGTGATAATACCACAAGAGGCAGTGGACCACAACAGGCGGTGATAAGGCCGCAAGAGGCATGACTGGGCCACAAAAGGCGACGATGAAACGCCAACAGCTGAATGAAAGAAACTAGACCAGCGACGATACTCGAGACAGTTTCCGAAAGGTGAAGCCAAAGATTTATGTGAGAAGAAGGTGAGGGAGAGGAGGGGAACCACGGGAAGCGAGAGAGTAATGTGAGAGGGGGTGGGGGCCGAGGAGGAGGAGGAAGAACAAAAGGTGGTGAAGGAGGAGGGGGAGAAGATAGTAGAACAATAAAGCAATGAGAAGTAATGGAAGGTTTATCTAGGAAAGGAGGAGGAGGAGGTGCAGGAGCAGGATGAAGGGTAAGAGTAAGAAGGGAGAGGAGGTGGAGGAGCTGAAAGAAGGGTAAGAATGAGAAGGGAGAGGAGGTGAAGGAGCTGGATGAAGGGTAAGAGTAAGAAGGGAGAGGAGGTGGAGGGGCAGGTTGAAGGGTAAGTGTGAGAATGGAGAGGGAGTGGGGGAGCCGGAAGAAGAGGAAGAGAAGAAAAAGATGTAGAGAGAAAACAAGGAGAGTGTAGAGAAAGTGGAGGATCAGGAAAAGGAACAGAAACAGGGAGAAAAGAAGAACGGCCGAGGTTAGGTAGAGAAGGAAGATGAGGAAGAGAAGGAAGAGAAGATGGGGAGAAGAAAAAAAAAGAGATGACAGGAAGTGGGCAAGAGGGAAAAAGGGTAAGAGTGAGTGGGAGAGTGTTGAGAGAAAGTTGAGAAGCAGAACAAAGAGGAAGAGATGAAAAGGCAGGTAGATAAGAAGAAGGATTAGGGGAGATGGAGGCGCAGAAAGCAGGAGAGGGATAAGAGGAGGTAGGCAGGGTGATGAGGCAGCACACAAAAACATCAGTAAAGATGTCACATATTGCTGTTGGCATACGTCACCCTCATCACTCATATTCATCAGTCTTAGGATTCCCATTTTATTTTATTCCATTTCTTTATAAACAGAGAGCATTTGAGACGGACATTAATTGTTCGTCTACAGTACGGTATGTTTTTTGTCTCATTCCAGTTACACTGACATTTGTCCCAGAAACCTTACATTCTACTTTGAGTTGAATATAGCAGCTACCAACCTATAATAAACTGAAGTTTTTGGTCAATCCTCTAAAACGTTAAAGCCCGAGCAAAAGGATTAAAGTATACGAGTAGATACGCTGACAAAGACAAATATATACAGTACGTACGACAGAGGGAAGTATACAAATACATCAGTACCGTATATACTGTATGTATAGGACAGACATACATACACCACAAAGAACAACAGGCAAAGACACAAAGCCTTCCCCTCGGTGAGAGTGGAAAAGGAAAGAGAAGAAACAAGTGTGCGTGAAGTATGAAGGAAGAGGACAAGAAGGTGGAGAAGGATATAAGAGAGAGAGAGAGAGAGAGAGAGAGAGAGAGAGAGGTTGATATAAGGGACATGGAATGGTCGGAGGAACAGATTATGGGTGGGAAAAAGTCAAGAGATATTCCTTCCAAAAGAGACACAAATATTTATCTTGATCTTCAGAATTGAAATCTGCTGGAGCATCATAATCATCATTTCACCATCACCACCACTACCATTATCACCCATCCCATCATCACAATTATCAGCTCTTCACCACCACCACCACCATCCTCTTCGTCGTCGTCCTCCTCCTCCTCATAGTAATATCATAACCATTCCTCTCACCATCACCATTATCATCACCATTATAATACCGGAGCCAATCCACTCCTGAATCTTATCACTTTTATATTTCGGCTCGGAATCGTGCTAAGTCTGTTCTTCGCTCTGCTAAAAATAATTTCATCCGTACTAAATGCTCCCAACTCTCCAACTCGAATTCTTCCCGCTCCTTCTGGCACCTTGCCAAAAACCTTTCTAACAACTTTACCTCATCATCCTTCCCTCGTCTTTTCCTCTGATGGCTCTGTAGCAATTTCTCCTACTGATAAAGCAGAACTCCTCGCTCAGACTTTCTCCTCCAGTTCCACCTTAGACGATTCCGGTGCTGTTCCTCCATCACTTCCCCCCTCTGACTTCCTCATGGCCGACATTAAATTTTCTTCAAGTGATGTACTTTCTGCCATCACTGGCCTCAGTATTAACAATGCATAGGGGCATGATGGGGTTCCTTCTGTTGTGCTCAAGAACTGTGCTTCTGTGTTTACACCCTGCCTACGTAAACTCTTTCGCCTTTGTCTGTCAACTTGTACCTTTCCTGCTTGCAGAAAGATTGCTCTCATTCAACCTGTCCCACAGAATGGTTACCATTCCCATCCCTCTAACTATCTTCCAATTGCTTAACATCCTGTGTTTCAAAAGTTTTCTAGTCTATTCTTAACAAAAAATTTTTAAAGCATCTTTCCTATCACAACCTTCTTTCTGATCGTCAGTATGGGTTCCGCGAGGGACGCTCCACTGGCGATCTTCTCACCTACCTTTCAGACGCCTGGTCATCCTCCTTTCGGGACTTTGGCGAAAGCTTTGCCACTGCACTTGACATCTCAAAGGCTTTCGATCGAGTCTGGCATAAAATTATAATTTCCAAACTGCCCTCTTATGGTGTCTATCCTTCTATTTGTGCCTTCATCTATAGCTTCCTTTCTGGTTGCTCTACAGCTGCTGTTGTAGACGGCCACCGTTCTTCTCCTAGAGTTATCAGTAGTGGTGTTCCTCAGGGCTCTGTCCTATTACCTAGTCTCTTCCTGTTATTCATCGGTGACCTCCTAAGCTTTACATTTAACCCTGTCCACTCTTACGCTGATGACTCCACCGTCCACCTTTCCATTAACTTCTCATAGTTTCCATCTCAGCAGTTATCTCAACAAACACGGGATGAGGCTATGGCGTACCTAATGTCTGACTTGGCTCGTATCTCCTATTGGGGTAAAGGTAATCTTGTTTTAAGGCATCAAAAACTCAGTTCTTACATCTATCAACACGACTCTTTTGCAGGAGTACCCCCTAATTTTTAATAATATCCAGCTCAATCCTGCATCATCTTTAAACATACCCGGTACTTGGGGTTTCATACTCTTGGGATTGTCTTGGAAAGAATACAGTACATCTCTTGTAAAATCTGCTTCCAAGAGATTAGGTGTGCTAAGCCGACTCCGAGCCTTCTTTACTCCTGCACGTGTGGGGAGGCTCCCCACATACAGCCCCTCTCAACAAGGTGGAGTCAAAGGCTTTTCGTCTCATTAACTCTCCTCCTCTTACTGGCTCCCTTCAACCTCCGTCTTTTCGCCGCACTGTTGCACCTTTATCTCTTTTCTACCGCTAATTCAATGGTCACTGCTCTGAACTATCTGCTTGCATCCCTTTACCACTACGGCGGGTGCTACGCATCCGTCTGCCAACAAACTCTCATCCGTTTTCTGTCCAACTCGCTAATGCAAGAGTTAACCGTTACTCGCAGTCCTTCATGTATGCAACAGATCAACTCTGGAACTGTCTCCCTCCGTCTGTATTTCCTACTTCCTATGATCTCTTGACTTTCAAACGCAGTGTGTCCAGACAACTCGAAATGAACGGATCTTGCATTTGGCTCTCTGTTATCTTGTTTTTTTTTTTCTTAGAGGGAACAATTTGCAGGCTTCCGGCCTTTGGTTCCTTTTTCCTTGCATAACAACAACAACAATAACAAAAAAAAATAGAATAATCATCAGTATCGAATCATCATTATCATTAATCTCATCATCACAATCCATACTGTCATTCTCACCACCAATATTAACATCACGATCATCACCAGGATTCTGTCTTTAATGTGTATCCTAGTAATAGTAATGTACTCTGCAGGATCCAGAATCTAGAAGAGGACAACAGAAGCACGACAATGCATCAGAAATCACCTGTCAAACCTTCTGCTAACAAATTCTCTAGCCATATGGGTATCACATATGTTTTGTGTAAGATTTTCTAATATTATTAAAGATCATTACTGTTTTCTTCCCCTCTTGATCTACCAGTACCGCTGCCATCACTGCACGACAACCACAACCATTCATGCACCACAATCACAAACACAACCACGAACACTGTAACCATCACCATCACTGGATCCTGAACCACCAACACAACCACAAGCACTCCAAATACCACCATTACAAATACAACCAATACAACCACCACCAGTACAAACACCACCATTACTGCATCACAAAAATCACCACAATCACTACCATCACTGCATCACAACCACCTGCACAAATACCAGCATCACAATCATCATCACTGCATAGTAACCACAGTCACAACCATCACTATCACTGCATCACAACCATCAGCACAACCACCACCATTACCGCATCACAAACCACCATCGCCGCATCACAACCACCACCATCGCAGCATCACAATCACCAACACAACCACTACCATTACCACCATCATTACAAACATCATACTTGCCATTACCATCATTAATGCATCACAACTACCATCACAACCACTTCCATCACTGTATCTCAACACCACATTAATCCATCACAACCACTTCCATCACTGTATCTCAACACCACATTAATCCATCACAACCACAAACACAACCACCGCATCACTGCCTTACAACCACCAACATAACCACCACATCACTGTATCAAAACCACCACATGAATTCATCACAAACATCAACACAACCACCACATTAACCCATCACAACCAGCACATCAGAGTCAGGCACAACCACCAGCACAACCACCACAGCTCAATCACCAGCACAACCACCACATCACAATCACCAGCACAACCACCACATCTCAATCACCAGCACAACCACCACATCACAATCACCAGCACAACCACCACATCTCAATCACCAGCACAACCACCACATCTCAATCACCAGCACAACCACCAAATCACTGCACCACAACCACCAACACAACCACCACATCACTGCATCACAACCACCAACACAACCACCACATCACTACATCATAACTACCACCAAAACCACCACATCATTACATCACGACTACCACCACAACCACCACATCATTGCATCACAACCACCACATCACTGCATCACAACTACCACCACAACCACCACATCACTGCATCACAACCACCAACACAACCACCACATCACTTCATCACAACTACCACCACAACCACCACATCACTGCATCACAGACACCAACACAATCACCACCATTAGTACACCGAACAAAACAAAAAAAAATCACAAACACTGAAACATAATCATCATCATCATCATCATCACTACAACCACTGCCACAACTACCACCATCACGGCACCACGACCATCACCACAATCACCACTACCACTGCACCACAATTACAACCATCATTACCACCAGAACTACCACCATCACTTTACCACACCAACCACCATTCACACTCCTTCACCTCACCTCGTAAAACGGCCAGTGATCCGTCTTAGGGATATTACGAGCCTTATAATATAGCCCATACTCTTTCCCTTCATCTCATCTCACACAATTCTTCTCGCAAAACTTAATGCACCTTACCCAACTCACCTTGCACACCACCTAGCACACTCCACCTCACACACCTCACCTCGCACACCTCATCTCACACACCTCACCTCCCACACTCCATCTCACACAATCTACCTTGTACACCCCACCTCACACACTTTATCTCGCACACTTCATCCCACACAACTCACCTCACACACCTCATCTCGTACAACTCACCTTGCACACTTCACCTCTCACCCCTATCTCGCACATCTCATCCAACACACCACACCTGACACCACCATTCGCACACCTCACCTCACACACCACTCCTCGTACTCCTCAAGTCACACACCACACCTCGCACACCTCACTTTGCCACGCTCACCTCGCGTCGCACACCTCATCTCACACATCACACACTTCATCTCGCACACCTCACTTCGCAAACCTCATCTCACACACGTCAACTCACACATCTCATCTCGCACATCTCACCTCACACACCTACCCTCACCTCACCTCAAAGAGCAACATATTCCGCATATATATTAAGCTGCTGCGGAACATGTTAAATAATATCATCAGGAAAATTACCCCCATCATCTTGTAATAACCCTTCTCACTTCCACACATACCGAGTACTCTTGTAGCAGGAACACCAACTGAATTTTCAATGCCTGATAAACAATGTGAAGAATTCCATGCTACGGCAGCAAAAAGGAGAGAATTGAAGCTTTCTTCTGTTCTCCTTTGTCATGTTGGAATTGGTCGTGTAAGAATATATTCAGTGAAAATGTTTCTCGCGGTAAATCTTTTTGTTGTGTGAGAATAACATCTTGCCAGTTTTTGTGGTGAAAGAAAGTTTCTTGTAAGCATTTATAGTGTGAACATAATACATGCTTGCACTAGAGGCCTCTGTTTTTGTGTCTGTGTTTTGCACTCAAGATATACCAAGAGAAATACGCAATACCCTGAGGCTCCTGCTTTACTGTTACTTGTGTGTGTGTGTGTGTGTGTGTGTGTGTGTGTGTGTGTGTGAGAGAGAGAGAGAGAGAGAGTGTGTGTGTGTGTGTGTGTGTGTGTGTGTGTGTGTGTGTGTGTGTGTGTGTGTGTGTGTGTGTGTGTGTGTGTGTGTGTGTGTGTGAGAGAGAGAGAGAGTCGAGGTTCATGCTTTTAGTCAACACAAAAAAAAGTTCGAGGATACCCTCTGCCTTGATCCCTGGTGTTTTAGCAAGTGGGGTCAGCTGGGGTGTTGTGCTGATGCTGCATAAAGTGGGGTGAGTGGGCTGGGATGGGGTGAAGTGGGGTGGAGGTGTGATGAGTTGCTTTGTATCTGTAACGAGTGGACTGGACGAGTTAGGGTGGGTTGGGATGGATTGTTGTCTTGCCCGGTTTGTGGCACTGACCTTACCTAACGATAGTGCCACAAGAGGCGATGATAGAACCAGAAGAGACTGATGACAGGACGACAAGAGGTGACAGGGCTGGAAGAGGCGGTGATATGGCTACAAGGTTGCAGGGCTACATGTGACGGTGAGAGAGCCACAAGTGGTGGTGACAAGGCCCAAAGAGGTTGTGATAAGGCCACTAGAGGCGGTGATAGGACGACAAGAGGCAATGACAGAGCCACAAGAGGCGATGTTATGACAACAGGAGGCGGTGACAGGGCTACAAAGAGGTGACTACAAAACACCTAATTCTGCATAAGACATACTAGAACAGTGGCAAAACTCGAAGCAGTTTCCGAAAGTTGCGGCAAAAAATTTATTTGAGAGAGGAAGGTGAGGGAGAGGTGGGAAGCCAAGGGAAGCGAGAGTAATGATAGTGGGCGAGGGCCAAGGAGGACCGGGAGTGGAAGAACAAAAGGTGGTGAAGGAGGAGGGGAAGTAATAACAGAGCAGTAAAGCAATGAGAAGTAATGGAAAGTTGATGCAGAAGGAGGAGGAGGAGGAGGAGGAGGAATGAGAGAATGTGGAAGAGTTGGAAGATAATGAAGACATAGAAGAAGGGCAGGGAGAAAAGAAGGAGAGGGATGAGCGGAGGTGGAGATGCAGGAAGATGGGGAAGAGGAGGAAGAGAAGCAGGAAGAAAAGGAGAGGATTGAAGGGCAGCAGAGGAACAGGAAGAGGGAGAAGCATGTGCGGTAGGTAGAACAGAAAAAGAATCGGAGGAAGTAGACGAGCTGCATGAAGGGTATGAGTGAGAGGGAGAATGGTGTGAGAAAGTGGAGGAGCAGGAAGAAGAAGTTCAAGTTCAAAGTTCAAGTTCAAATACTTTATTTCCATAAAATATGGTTATTCTTACAAATCGGTATACAAAGTCACAGACAAAAATAGTCATGTCATATTCGATACATGATAATATCAACTACAAATCACTTAAAATTAACTCCCTAAGTTTAGATTTGAAAACATGTATGCTTCCGGAATGAGTGATATCAGTAGGTAAATTATTCCACAGTTTGGGTCCTAGTATGGTGATGGCTCTGGCACCAGAGTTTGTTCTGGCTCTAGGCACAAAAAGGTTATTTCGCTGTCTTGTTGTACTGGCTGTGTTTTCAGTGACAGTGGACAACTTTAGATACCACTCCGGATAAAAACCATTGACAGCCATATAAACAGTGGTACATCTGTCAAAAATATGTTTATCTTTAATCTTTAACCACTTTAATTCCTTTATGATGGGGGTAACATGGTCATACTTTCTTGCTCCCCCGATAGCTATTTTAGCTGCAAAATTTTGTAATTTCTGAACTTGGTGAAGTAAGGTATCATTTGTCGTACCCCATATACCTATACAGTAATTTATTATGCTAAGAGCTAGAGACTGTACAACAATTTTTCGAGTTGACTTATCAAAGTTTTCACATATTTGACTTATGAACATAAGTGTTCCCATGACTTTCTTATTTAATTCAATAATATGCACATCAAAAAGCATATATCTGTCGATGTAGACACCTAGATTTTTTACACTAGTGCTCGGGTAAATGTGCTCACCAGAACAATTTATGACAGTGTTAGGAGGAATATGTGATAGAAATCGTCTATTACCTATGAAGATACATTGTGTTTTTCTTGAATTTAGCATAAGTCCATTTCTAAGAAAATAATGTTTTGCAATCCGTAAGGTTCCTTCTGTTTTGGAGATAAGAGCCTCGAGATTATTTATAGTGTCAGCATGGAGAAATTGGGTATCATCAGCATATTGCACCAAAGAACATCCATTTATACTCTCAGCAAGGTCATTAACATAGATGGTAAACAAGACAGGACCAAGGATTGAGCCTTGAGGGACCCCGTAAGCTACATTCAATTTATCAGATATAGTGTTGCTCAGGCGGACAGATTGAGTCCTATTTTCTAGAGAAGGAAGAAGAGAAGGAAGAGAAGCAGGTAGAAAAGAAGAGGGATTAGAGGAGGTGAAGGAGCAGAAAGGACGAAAGGAATTAGGGGGGGGTAGTCAGGGTGATGAGGAAACACACAGGAACACCAGTAATGAGGTCATGTAATGCTGTTGCCACATTTCATTCCATATCACTCATCCTCATCTTCTGGGATTCCCACTTTATGTTCTTTCACTTCTTCATAAACAGACAGCATCTGAGACGGGGATTAACCGTACGTCTATAGTATTTCCTTTTTTCTCATTCCAGTTACAGTGACATTTGTCCCATGACGCTCACCTTATACTTTGACTTATAAATATAGGTAACGCCCACTAATCCACAATAAATTAAAGTTTTCGGCTAACTTTCTCAAATATCAAAGCCTAAGCACACACACACACACACACACACACACACACACACACACACACACACACACACACACACACACAAAATAGACACGCTGACAAAGACAACTATACACAATAAATACCCCGTGTGATGTATAAAAATGAACTGATACTGCATATAGTGTATGTATGGGAGAGACATATACAGTATACTCAACAAATAACAATAGGCAAAGACAATATACTCAACAAATATCAATAGGCAAAGACACTCGGCCTTCCCCTCAGTAAACTTGGAAAGGAAAGGAGCAGGAAGAAGGGTGTGTGAGGTATGAAGGGAAGGGACGAAAAGGAGGAGGAGGATATAATCATGAGAGAGAGAGAGAGAGAGAGAGAGAGAGACGAGGGTGACGGGGCGAGAGATAAGGCTGGGAATGTTAAGATAAAGTGTACGCGGAAGAATTACCAAGATGCAAGAAAAAATAAAATATATGACTAAAGGAGGAGAACGAAATGAAAAGACTAGAGAGACAGAAATAGAAGGGAGTGAAGGGTGAGGAATAAAAATGGAGCCCTGAGGAGAAAAAGATGAGAAAAGTTTAAAGCTTCCGAAAAGAGATATAAACTAGGAAACACGTAGAGAGAGTGAGAGAGAGAGAGAGAGAGAGAGAGAGAGAGACGGGGAGGAAAAGGAAATGGAGGAGGAAATGAGGAAAATGATAAAAGAGGAAAATACGAACGAGAGCAAGAAATAGCAAGTATGAGGAGGTGCTGTGACCATGCGTGTGGTGATGATGTATGTGTTGTGATGTGGTGATGATGTATGTGTTGTGATGTGGTGATGATGTATGTGTGGTGACGTGGTGATGTGTGTGTGGTGACGATGTGCGTGGTGATATGGTTATGTGCGTGGTGATGTAGTGATGTGTGTGGTGATGTGGCTTTCTGGTCCTCAATGACTACATTCCTGTGAGTGCTGTAGCAGGTCGACCGGTGGTAATTTGGAAACGAGAAAAAATGTTTGTTTGTGTGTGTGTGTGTGTGTGTGTGTGTGTGTGTGTGTGTGTGTGTGTGTGTGTAGGTAATGGATGATGGTGGCTGTCCTAGACAATCGGAAATCCACAAAAGAAACACCTTCTCTTTTATTGTCATGACTGGGAAGACATTTTGCGTGAAAGGAAATATGAGTCCCTATTCTCATGGGCTTGGCAACCTTTCAAAGGCTTCTTCTTTCGCTATCTATTTTGCTTATAACACATTTGCATATAACACATTTTACATATGACACATTAATAATCTGTTGTCTATATCTTTTCAATGCCGTTTGCATAATTACAAGCAAAAGACAATTTATATGTCATAATATGAAGTAAACTGGGAAGGAATAGGTGTTGGGGAGCCTCCTAAGCTGACGTGAGTGGAGGTCACAGTTTTACGTAAAGAATATGTATCAGCTTTCTAACGCATCTCGCAACACATCATCTCATACCACACACCACATAATACCACACCCACACCACATAAAACCACACCTCACACCACCATACTACATATACCACACCTCACACCACCTCATCTAACACCACCGCACCACATAACACCACACCTCACACCACCACACCACATAATACCACACCCTACACCACCACACCACATAATACCACACCTCACACCACGCAATACAACACCTCACACCACCACACCGCATGATACCAAACTTCACACCACATAATACCACAACCCACACCACCATATCACGTAATACCACACCACACACCACCAAACCACGTAATATCACACCTCACACCACCACACCACAAATTACCACACCTCACACCACCACACCACTTTATGCCATAGTTCACAGGACATAATGGCACACCTCACGCCACTACACGTCCCACCACCACATCGCCTAACCTTCCTGCACCAACCCTCACATCAAATTGGACACTACCTCATCAAATGAAACAACACCTCACACCAGCACACCTTACACCACTACATCACATCGCACACCACACCTTATACCACCAAACCTGGCACAAACACACCTCACGCTACCGCACCACATCAACAAACCTCACACCATTATACTCGTATCTCGCGCTACCACACCTGATAAAAAGTTACATACCTGTCCAATTTTCGTCGCGGTAACTGCCTCCTTCCCACTTGCTCAATTTTTCTCTGACATTCTCTCACTCGTCAGTTATTTCTACAATCATCCTCTCCTCTCACTGTTTGCCCATTAACTTTCCCCTTTCCTTTCCTACTCGTTCTCTCCGTCTTTATATATTATACTTATTCTCTCCCAAACAATTAAACCTGTGCAAGATAGTTTTCGCTCCTTTGTGTGTGTGTGTGTGTGTGTGTGTGTGTGTGTGTGTGTGTGTGTGTGTGTGTGTGTGTGTGTGTGTGTGTGTGTGTGTGTGTGTGTGTGTGTGTGTGTGTGTGTGTGTGTGTGTGTGTGTGTGTGTGCGTGCGAGCGTGCGTGCGTGCGTGCGTGTAAAGTATCACTGAAACAGCTTTGATCGGATTCAGACCAACCTTTGTTGAAAGGCTGAGGGTTTAACAAGAATAAAGTCATTTAATTTTGAGAACAGGTCAAAGGTCAAGTCACAGGACAAAGTCAAACGTTGACCTTCTGACCTGTTATAGGGCGCCGGAGATGCATTCTGCGTGTTTCATCTCGTTCCTTAATTGCATCCCTCTGCCTTAAAGGTTAAGATGGGGACAGATGCCATGAGGTGCTCAGCTACGTTTTTCGTCCCCTTAACTTTAGGCCTTTCTGACCGTGGCAGTTTATTCGTCCACTATCCTGGGATACATAGCCACTGCCTAACCAGATTACTATCATCACCTCCCCACGGTATTACACTGGGTACCGGTTTTACCCACAAACCCACAAATGGTCAACAGATACCTTGCCAAAAACCTTTCTAATAACTGTACCTCGTCATCCTTCCCCCGTCTTTTCTACTCTGATGGCTCTGTAGTAAATTTCTGCTACTGATAAAGCAGGAATCTTCGCTCAGACTCTCCTCCAGTTCCACCTTAGATGATTCCGGTGTTGTTCCTCCATCACTTTCCCCCTCTGACATCCCCATGGCCAACATTAAAATGTCTTCAACTGATTTATTTTCTACCATCATTGGCCTCAGTATTAACAAGGCATTTGGGCTTGATGGGGTCCCCCCTGTTGTCCTCAAGAACTAGGCTTCTGTGCTTACTTTCTGCCTAGGTAAACTCATTTGCCTTTGTCAACTTGCACCTTTCCTTCTTGTTGGAAGTTTGCTCTCATTCAGCCTGTCCCAAAGAAGGGCGACCATTCCCAGCCTTTAACTTTCTCCCACGTGCTTGAACCTCCTGTATTTCAAAAGTTTTTGAGTCTGTTCTTAACAAAAAAAATTTAAAGCATCTTTCCTATCACTGCCTTCTTTCCGAATGTCAGTATGGGTTCCGCCAGGGACGCGCCACTGGCAATCTTCTCACCTACCTTTCAGACGCCTGGTCATCCTCCTTTCGAGACTTTGGTGAAAGTTTTGCCATTGCACTTGACATCTCAAAGGCTTTCGATCGAGTCTGGTATAAATCTTTAATAATAAAACTGCCGTCCTTCTATCTGTGCCTTCATCTCTACCTTCCTCTCCGGTCGCTCTACAGCTGCTGTTGTAGACGGCCACTGTTCTTCTCCTAGAGCTATCAATAGTGGTGTTTCTCACGGTTCTGCCCGATTACCAACACTCTTCCTTCTATTCATCAATGACCTAAGTGGTAAATTTAACCCTATCCACTCATAAGCCTAGGACTCCATCCTTCACTTTTCCACTGCTTCCCGCAGTGTACATCTCAGCAGTTACTTCAACAAACAAGGGATGAGGCTATGGCACACCTAATGTCTGACCTGGCTCATTTCTCTGATTAGGGTAAAAGTAATCTTGTTTTTCTTTAATGCATCAAAAACTCATTTCTTACATCTTTCAAGTCGACAAAATCTTCCGCAGGAGTATCCTCTAATTTTGAACAATATTGAATTCAATCCGGCATCATCTTTAAACATACGTTGGCTTTCATTCTCCCTTACTTTCAGTGATAAGGCCAGACGAGCGAAATAACGATGTGTAATTACCCATGGCGGTGGATAGATTTCTGTTTTGTAAGTCAGATATTCCTGACTCCAATGAGCAATGCTACACAAACACACACACAAAAAAAGAGTAAAAGTCCATAGTCGATGAAAGATCCACGACAGCAGCGTATAGCCAGCACAGGAAATTACATAGTCCATGGCAGTTAAGGGGTTAATGAACATGGCAACCTCTACAGGGAGATGTTGAAATAATTTTTATTTTAGCTGTCAGTTGGTATTCGTTTCATTAATTTATCATTAAAATCTTCTTCCCGGATATGGAAATAATTAAGTCTATTGCGGAGATAAAAACATTAGTATGTCGACCCTCGTTATTATGTCTGGTAGGTCAACCAATTAAACTAGAAAAGCAACATCAGATGCAGACAGGGAAGGAAGCATGTTAAACACAAACAGTTATTATACAAGCACTTTGGATAAATAACCATTATGGCTATAACCCCTACGATAAAGAATAATATAAGAATAGTATAGTAGCAATTTTATTATACTAGTACGTTATTTTATTCGGCTAACAAAAAATCCTTTGGGGTGAGAGGGTTACTGTATATGAGAGTTCCTGTTCAATTAGTGAGATTTTTTTTTTTTTTCTTTTTCCTCCTTGTAACGTAACTAGTCCCACTCCCATGTGCATGTCCGGACCTCATCTTACTAATATCATGCTTGGGACGAGGTTCTGGGAGATGGTCTTAAGGCAAAGAGCTTAGCCAGGGACCTGAGGTGAGGTAACCAGAAGTGGTGCAACTTGAAGGTTGCCGTAAGATAAACCACGGCTTACACATGCCAGCGTGGAGAAAGTTGATCGCTCACTCACTTTGCTCACTCTCACCCAACAGTCCTCCCACTCTGCGGATTCCTCTCATTCTCACTCACTCACAGTGTTAACTCACTCAGATGCCACTCCAAACATCCATCTCACACTCACCCAAGTGTCACCCCAATCACCCATGCCACACTACTCCCTCATCTCACTCACTCAAGTGGAACTCCAAGCACCCTTCCCACACTCACTCAGTACCACTCCAACCATCCTTCCCTCACTCACTCACTGCCACTCCAAGAATATTACAATACACTCAGTCACTCCCACGAAATGCCACTCGAAGCATCCGTCACACATTTTCTCTCCGCCAACTTTTTCTCCCTCATCCCTTCCTAGAAACAGGAGCTTAAATATTCTCCCGTATATTCTTGGCCTCGCTCCCTTCCTTCTTATCGCCAGTTGGTCCTCCTTCCTTCCTCTCGTCATCTTTTCTTCACACTCTCACCCTCTCCTTTCCCCTGCCTCTCCAATTCTCATTCCTATCGTTATCTCTCCTTCTTCTCCTGTTCCTCTCCTCTCCTCCGCCACTCCAGTTTTCCTCCTCGTTTTTCTTCTCTCGACCTTTTCCTTTAAAAACTTCGTCCATCATTTTCACACGTCCATTGCACTTTGCACTCCTACTCACTCTCCCCACCACAACCTCGTTTTCCTCTCTCTCTTTCTCCTCCTCGTCATTCTTCCATCGTGACTCTTTCTTTTTACCTCCGCCAAGGAGGTTATGTTTTTGGCGGAGTTGGTTTGTTTGTCTGCCTGTCTGTTAGCAGGATTACTCAAGAAATTATGAACGGATTTTGATGAAATTTTGTGGAAGGGTGGGCCATGGGCCATCCGGAACAATATCTCCAATACTTCTAATTGAATTTCAATGGAATTTTGTGGAAAGGTGAGCCATGGACCAAGAAAGAATTGATTAACTTTTGGGGCGGATCCGGAACCGGATCCTATATCCCCAGATCCTGATCCGGGATTACTCAAAAAGTTACGAATGGATTTTTACGAAATTTTGTGGAAAGGTGGGCCATGGGCCAAGGAAGAAATGATAAAATTTGGGAGAATATCCGGATCCGGATCAGGAGTATCCCGCACAATATCTCCAAAAGTTTTCAATGAATTTCAACGAAATTTTATGAAAAGGTGGGCCATGAACCAAGAAAGAATTTATTAAATTTTGGAACGGATCCAGATCCGGATCCTTTTTAATGGCAATGGCATAGGCGGAGGTATGTGCTCTCTCAGTGCTTTCTAGTTTATTTTTATTTTCAGATTCCTTTTTCTCTCCCTTTCACACTCCGCCTCTTTGTTGTTAGCAAATTATCTCCTTTCTTCACTTGCCGGCATTTATGTTATTTCTCTCTCTCTCTCTCTCTCTCTCTCTCTCTCTCTCTCTCTCTCTCACATACATACAGATTGGTTGCGTGCAAGTGTTGATTCCTTCAGAGAATACCGTACACACACACACACACACACACACACACACACACACACTGTTACGTGCAGTGTTGACTCACACAGCACCACAACAACACACTAATTCTCTCTCACTTGCCTCATCGTCCTGGGAAACTGACGCCCAAAATGTTGCTGTAAATTCCGGGAAAGACTTGGACCCAGAGTTTGAGGTGGACTTGGAGGTGGAGGTGAATGTGGAGTTGGAGGTGGAGCTGGAGGCTGATTGGAGGTGGAGGTGAAGTGGTGGATGGAGGTGAAGGTGGTATGAGAGTCAGGGATTTTGCATGGTGTTGTTGGTGGAAGTGAAGTTGGTGGTGAAGGTGGAGATGGAAGTGGAATTGAAGGTGGAGCGGCAGATGGAAGTGGAATTGAAGGTGGAGTGGTAGATGGAAGTGCAGTTGCATTAGGAGTTGAGTTAGTGGTGGGGTTGGAGTGAGAGGTGGAGTTGGAGTCGAAGGTGGGGTGAAGATGCAAGTGGACGAGTTGGAGCTGATTTTTAACATGCAACACTAAGGAACCAAAAGCTAGAAGCCAGCAAATGGTTCCCTCCAAGAAAAGGATAAAAACAAGATATAGAGAACCAAATTCAAGATCCGTTCACTTCAAGATGGCTGGACACAATGCATTTAAAAGACTGGAGGTCATAGGTAGTAGGAAATACAGACAGGAAGACAGTTCCAGAGTTGGCCTGTTGCATACATGAAGGACTGTGAGTGACGGTCAACTCTTTCATTAGAAAAAAAGGGACGAGAGATTGCTTCTAGAAATGGAGGTGATTTGGAGTTAGAGGTGATGGTGAGGATGGAACTGGAGTTGGAAAGTGGAGATAAATTGGAACTGCAGGTGTCAGACGGCGAGGTAGGAGAGAGTGATGGAGGGACATGAGGATGGGCGGCGTGGAGGGACATGAGAGAGGCTGGCGTGGTGGGACATGAGGGAGGGCGGTGTGAAGGTACATTAGGGAGGGTGGCGTGGAGGGACATGAGGGAGGGTGGCGTGCAGGGACATGGGGGAGGAGGGCGTGGAGGGGTAGCTGTCTGGCCTCATAACACTCCAGAAAAGCATGGACATTTCTTAGCGCCCCCTCTCCTCTTTCCTTCATCCTCTCTATTATTTCCTCCTCCCCTTTCTCTTCCTGCCGCTCCTCCTCTTTTCCTCTTCTCATCCCTATTCTTCCTCTCTTCCAGATTTTCTATGGTTCTTTTCCCTCTTATTTCTCTCCATCCCCTCCATCTCTGTAGTCCCTTCATAACTCCTCATCTTCTCTCCCTCCTTCTTCCTACTCTAGACCCTGTCATTATTATCTTCTCCACTTCTCCTTCCCTCCAGCGTCCTTTAGTCCTTCCCTTCCTTCCCTCCCTCTCTCTCCTCCAACTCCTCCATTATCATCATCCTCTTTCTTTCCTTTTAATTTTCCTCCTTCACTTCTTCCTTCTCTCCACCTCTCCCGTCAGCTTCCCCTTGATTTTAAACCCTTCCTCCCTCCTGCTTTTCCTTCGTTTCCTTTTTCCTTCCTCTACCAGATCATTCTTCATTTCTTCTCTCTCACTTTACTGTCTCATTCATTCACTCTCTCTCTCTCTCTCTCTCTCTCTCTCTCTTTCTCTCTCACCCACACCCTCTCCATCCTTCCAGTCTCTCCATTTTCAATCTCTCTTTCCTTCTTTCCCTTTTCATCCCTCCAGTTCCCCCTTCCACGTCTCCCTGTCCCCTCCTTTCCTCCCCATCTTCTTCCCCCTATCTCATTTTTTACTCTCTCTCTCTCCCCTTTTCCCCCTCCAGCCCCCTCCTTATTTTCTCCCTCTCTCCTTCCCCTCAGTCCCTCCTTCATTCTCTCCCTCCCTCCTTCCTTTATTCCCTCCCTCTCAACGTCATTTACTCCCTCCCTCCTTCCCTTCAGTCCCTCCCTTCCTCCTTCCTTCATTCCCTCGCTCTCTACGTCATTCCTTCCCTCCCTTCCTCCTTCATTCCGTCCCTCCAACCAGCCCCTAACTGCGCACCACTTTCAACCAGCTTCAAATACATTCTTTCCTTATGGCAGTTTTATCGTTTCCTCCCTTCAATCTCGCCCTAATTTCCTTCTTCCCAGTTCTCAGTCATTCCTCCAATCTCTCCTTATCCCCTAATTTTTCCCCTTCTTGTCTCTCTCCTTCCTCTCCGTTCATCTTCCCCTCCTCCTCCTCCTCTTCCCGTCTCTCTCCTGTGGCCACTGGTATTATTATCCTCCCTCCATAAACTACATTCCAGCCCTCACTTTCTCTCCCTCCATCATCGCACTTGGATAAACTTTCCCATGCAGTAAAATATGATACGTCCCTCTTCTAACTTAGCTAACCTCTTGATGGTGTTGGTGGTGATGGTGGTGGTGGTGGTGGTGGTGGTGGTAGTATTATGGTGGTGGTGGTGGTGCTGGTGAGGGTGAGGAAGTTGATGGTATTATCCGTGGTTGTGGTGGTAGTAGTAGTGGTGATATGGGGGAAGTGTTGGCGGTCTGGAAGCCTTTCGGAAATCCTTACATGAGCCAAGGAATTCGTACCAAGAAAGTTGTCGGCAAGAAGTTTCAGTTTTACACAACTTTTCGCCTTTTCGTTGGGCAGTATTTTCTGTTTCTGCTCACCCAGTTGCCTAGCCGACACATTTATGCCCTGAAATGTATCTTTGTCCTGAGATGCCAAATATAAAACAGGAATGCGTGCTTACATTAAACTGCTTTTTTGACTGGTGAAAATTTAGCTTTGGACCTTCACCACAACCATATCATCGTATTTGCACTATCCCCTTTCCCTTAGGGGTACCAACTCCCACACTATCCATTACCTCCCACGGGCATCCCAGTCCGTCCCACCCTCCCGTCTCGCCCCATCCTACCCATTTTCTGCCCCCCTCCCCAATGAAATTTAATTATCGCCGAGGTAGACGTCTCACATTGTTTTATTCAGAGTACCGCTAGGTAAACGACCAACAGTAAGTCCTAACAACCATTGCTCTATACCCCTTGCAGCATTACCTTGTTGCCATGTCGCAGTCGTGGATATTTCTTTATCACCCTACTGACTTTAGCTCAGTGTAGTGACTAACTGTAATAACTCAGAAACTATGAGAACCCCACCTAAAGTTCACAGGGTACACTGACATAATTTCTGCTTAGTGAATGCCCCCTGAAATTCATCAAGATGTTTTTTAATTACCTTGTATAAAATGTTAGTAACTGTGGCTACCTTAATGATCACATGTATTTACACTATCATAATCTTGAAAAACCTCAACTATACTCTTTGCGTTTCGGAAATTAACAAGGCAGGAAGTAAGTCAGTATTAGCCAACTGACAGTGTTGTGTCAACATTACTGGGTCAACACTGAGTCCCTCCAGTCCGCACAACTACAAACAAACAGTAATAAACATCTTGGGTGTATGGCATCATTTGTGGGGATTCTGTGTGAATGTCTGACACTGCTGGTGTAAATATTATATTATGAGGCACTATGCGTATTGGTATTCTTCAGCGGCACCGTTCGTACTGGTACTATTGTGCGGGACTGTGTGTAATGGTATTATTGTGTGGCACTGTTGGTGTTTGTATTATTGTGCGGCACAGCTGGTGATATATTACTATGCGGTACTGTTGGTGCTGGTATTGCTGTATGGCACTGTTGGTGTGGTATTGTTGTATGGCACTGTTGGTGTGGTATTGTTGTATGGCACTGTTGGTGTGGTATTGTTGTATGGCACTGTTGGTGTGGTCTTATTGTATGGCACTGTTGGTGCTGCTATCGCTGTATGGCACTGCTGGTGTTATTCTCTGGAACTATTGGCGTTGCTCTGATACTGATCTTACTGTATTGTAAGAAACTTTTGGTTACTGTCATCTGTTGCTATTTATTGTGTGGCAATGTGGCGGTAAATCGGGTTTTTGTATCAATGTGTGGTACTGCTGGTGTTGTTGGGTACTAGTACTACTAACTGTAATTCCTTTACCTTTGTTCAGAAGCCATGAGATCAATATTAGAAATATAGTGTGTGTGTGTGTGTGTGTGTGTGTGTGTGTGTGTGTGTGTGTGTGTGTGTGTGTGTGTGTGTGTGTGTGTGTGTGTGTGTGTGTGTGTGTGTGTGTGTGTGTGTGTGAGAGAGAGAGAGAGAGAGAGAGAGAGAGAGAGAGAGAGACGCAATACAAAGGATATAAAATTTCTTATGTTACCTACTTGAAAGAAATAATATTAGCTTGGTAATATTTCCTTGAAGTCAATAGTTTCTGAGATGACGAGGCGAGAACTAATTTCAAATTCATCATAATCTCCGACATTGCTTCAAGAAAATACCAGCATGGGAAGGAAAAAAAGAAATAAAATAAAATAATTGTGGTGTGTTACAACAAGGGTCAGAGTACAGATTAGATTATGGTGATTTAGATTTACAGTCAATCTTTCCTGTGATACACTACATTCCCTATACAGACGACGAGTACCCTGATGGCTGTTGTCAACCAATGCTATCTAGCGGAGGGACAGTATACCGATAACTCATGCCAACTAATGCCATCTACCTGAAGGCAAGTATGCAGGTAACTAAGGTCAACTAATGCTGTCTAGCCGAAGGTGCGTATGCCGTCTATCGGAAAATACTCGAACCTAAGATTTGATACCATCTGTAATAATGAAAAGGGGTTCAGTGATGCAGTAATTATCTATCAGTTCACTCAATACGAAGGTGTACTTAATACTCAGCTTAGGAGGGGATTATCGACAACAGTGGTCACACACAGCCGTCACGAAGTCCTTCATTATTAGGACGCTCTCTTAAGCTGAATAAAGTCGCTTGATAGAGGCAAGAAAACAGAGAAAAGACGGCACCGTACCCAGACACTTAAATGGTTACCATGTGCACCTTACTAAACAAAAATTCAGTGTCTCCAGCCAGGAAAACTGCTCCTTGCGTGAATGAACCAATGGCTCATAGAAAGGACTAAAGCTGAAACAAAGCAGTAGCCTATAAATCAGTGGTTCCCAACCTTTTTGGTCCTGTGGCCCCCCGAGAAAATTATGAGAAGCTCCATGGCCCCTATATAACTCAGATCGTATATTTATATATTTTTCTATCTATCTATCTATTGCCAGACGCCTCAATCCCGTTTGGGGTGGCCACAAACAAATCGCCTCCAAGTCGCCCTGTCCCCTGCCATTTCACTGCCCTGCTCCCAACTCACACCCCCCTCTCTCATATACCTCTCCACTCCATCCCTCCATCTCATCCTCGGCCTCCCCCTCCCTATTCCCCCCTCCACCTCACTCACATACACTCTCTTCGTCAGTCTTTCACCCTCCATCCTCTCCACATGGCCAAACCACCTCAGTGTGTTCCTCATAACACTTCCTATCACATCCACATCCACCCCACAACGCTCCTTTATATCCTCATTCGTCAGCCTGTCTCTCCACGTGACTCCACAGGCTCCTCTTAAATAACTCATTTCCACTGCTCTCACTCTTGACTTGTGTCCTTCCAACAATGTCCAAGCTTCACTTCCGTACGTTAGAGTTGGTATCACAATACTGTCATGTAGTAACTTTTCACTTCCATGCTCACTTCCCTGTTTCTTATCACTGCTTTCAAGGAACCAGCAACCTTTCTTCCCTGCTGTACCCTTTCAAGCACTTCACCCTCCAAACCTCCATCCTTACTCATCACACTACCCAAATACTTAAACGTACTCACATTTTCCAATTCCTCACCATCTAACCTCGCTGTACATTCACTAACTTCACCTCTCTCAAAGACCATCACTTTACTCTTCCCTACATTCACCTTTAGGTTCCGTTTCTTACACTCTCTCAAACTCATCCACCACGCCTTGCAGCTCCCCTTCGTCTTCACTCAACAACACAGTATCATCTGCAAACAACAGTACAGGGAGTTTCCAAAAACTATCCTCTCTCACCAGGGCCACTCCAACATCCACTACCCTACCTTGTACCTCTTTTATTACCCCATCCATGTACAGATTGAACAACCATGGAGACATGACACATCCCTGTTTCAAACCAACTTTCAAAGAGAAAAATTCACTTAGTTCACCATCCACGCACTGCAGCCTTCGCACCATCGTACATACTCTTCACAGCATTCAACAACTTCCCATCTACTCCATATATTCTTAACACTTTCCACAATCCTTGTCTATCCACCCTGTCATATGCTTTCTCCAAATCCATGAAAGCCGCATACAACTTCTTTCCCTTCTCTAGAAACTTTTCCACTAAAGATCTCAGAATGAATATCTGATCTACACAACCTCTTCCCTTCCTAAAGCCTCCCTGTTCTTCTCCAACTAATTTCTCTGTTCTTTCTCTAACTCTGTCTATAAGTATCCTACCATACACTTTTCCTATTATACTAAGAAGACAAATGCCCCTATGATTACCACACACTTCTTTTTCCCCTTTTCCTTTGTACAAAGGGAATAATTATACCTGACTTCCAATCCTCCAGGACTCTACCTTCCTCCCAGGCCAATCTGCACATCTTCCACATCCATTCTACTACTATCTCTCCCCCATGCTTCAGCATTTCACCACACTCCATCAATTCCTGGGGCTTTCCCCGATTTAACTTTCTTCATTGCTTCCACAACTTCTATCCTACTGATTTCTTCCTGTCTTCTCACCTCCCTCCTTCTCCCAGCCATTCCCCAGCCACTTATACTCGCATTACTTCCATCCTCTACGTTCAACAATTCCTTAAAGTGTTCTCTCCATCTGCTCACTTTTTCTCCCTTCTCCACTAGTAATCTACCATTTTTATCTTTCACTCCCCTGCTAACTTCACTTCCACCCTGTCTTACTCTTTTCACTTCTCTCCAGAACATTTTCTTACAGTCCCTCCACTTTACTCAAATTTCTTCCAAAATCCTCATCCACTCTCTTCTTACTCTCTCTTACTAATCTTTTCACCTCTCTCTTCATTTCCACATATAACTCTCTCTTCCGCCTCTCAACTTCTTCCACGCCCCTATTTCTCATCCATTCATTGTATGCTTTCTTCTTTTGTGCCACAGCCTGTTTCACCTCTTCAGTCCACCACGCTGTTCCTTGCACCCCCCTCCGTCTTCTCTTCCTTCCACACACCACATCACATGCTGCACATATTTCTTCTGTAAATATCTTACACACACCGTCCACGTCTCTCATCTGCTCCAATTCATATTTGCCCAAACGTTCCTCCACCTCTCTCTTATACTCTGCCTTTTTCTCATCCTCTTGTAACCTTTCCACTCTCCTTGCAACTACTCCTTCCTCTCGTCTTTCCCTTCTTCTATTCCTCCACCTCACTTGCATCCTAATTCTGGCCACCACCAAGTAGTGGTCAGAAAGTCCACTCCCCCAACCTCTATACACTCTTGCATCCTTTATACATCTTCGCATCCTTTCATCCACACACACATAATCAATCATTGCCTTCCTTTCATTCAGTTCACCACCCACCCTTCTCATCACTCGCCATGTATACCTGTGGATCATTTTATGCCTGAAGAGGGTATTGGCTATCACCAACCCCCTCCCAGCACAAATGTCCACTAATGCATTCCCATTCTCATCTATCTCGGCAGGCACACCCCACTCACCAACTATTCCATCCACCTTCACATTACCAACTTTACCATTCATATCACCAATCAAAAACACTCTCTCATTCCTTCCAAACTTTTCCATGCACACTTCCACATTTGTCCAGAACTCTTCTCTCACTCTTCTAGCACGATCTTGCGTTGGCGCATACACACACAATCGCCCACATTTGTATTCCAACTTTCAACTTTACCCACACAATCCTTGACCCAACTGATCCATACTGTCTTATGCTCTTCTTCCATCTTTTACTCACAACTATACACACTCCTTCCTTTGCCCTCTCATTCTCATCTACTCCTGCACATATACCCCATCCATACTCCATTCTCTCACACTTTCTCCTCTCCATTTTGTTTCAGTTATTCCACATACATCCACTTTCGCACCCTCAAGCACCTGGACAATCTCTCTCCCTTTCACCTCATCATTCGCTCCTCTTACATTCCATGTACTCATTACCAAGTCCTTTGTCCGGTCCTGGGTCGTCATCGTTTGGTCAGTCCTTGTCCGAGGCTTCTTGTTTGTTTTTTTAGTTAGTTGTTTTCCGGGGAGGGGCACTAACCCTCCGCCAACCCTTTTAGTCGCCTTTTACGACAAGCAGGGATACTGGGGGAGTATTCTTGAAAAAAAAAACCTACCCCCAGGGGGTATTGTGCAGAAAACGGTAATTACCCCAATATACTTAAGGCTAAACTAGCACAGTAAGGTATATTTCATACTTGATTTCTGTCAGTTTTTACCCAGACCAAATACCTTATGATATCTTATATTACCAATAAGGCCCATGGCCCCCCAGTCAATGTCCCATGGCCCCCTTGGGGGCCATGGCTCCCAGGTTGGGAACCGCTGCTATAAAGACAATCAAAAGAGGCGGACGGGGCAAAAGGAAAGAGAGAAATAATTTATTTTTTGTTAGGTATCAGGCAATCCAGATCTCAGCCTTGTTTAATATAAATATACTCTGAAGATAAAAGCAGCTTCTCTTATCATTCATATTGCATAACACAGTATATCGTTCGCTGTTGTTAAACTGTCATCAGTGCAAAAATATTCATTATTCAACATTATCACCTAAGTTCTTACTTAATAGTAAAGATGGGATGCGGTGTGATTCATAAACAAAGACATCGTATTTGATTAGAATTATAAATCAGTATGCATTGATGTCTACATAAATAAGGCACATAATCATTTACACGGTACTCACCACAGGGATCCTCACCAACACTACAGCAAGCCAGACTTACCTGCGAAAGAGACAAAAGGAATAAGTGTAGAAAAAATATGTATTATATATACGATGATATATGAAGTATACAAAGAGAAACGAGGAGCAAGAGACTTGTATAATGAGAAAGGAGTGTTAGGAGTTGACATAATCATGGTGTATACATGATGGTGTTAATGAAGGCTAAGATATTTTGGTGGTGTTACTGACGGTGTCAGTGGAGCTAACACTGAAGGCTGAGACTGAGACTTTTGTAGTGGTGTTAGTGGTGGTGTCTCTGGAGGCAGAGACTGAGACCTGCTCTAATGGTGCTGGTGCTGGTTACAAGCGAGCAAGAGCAGCGAGCGAAGCGACGTTTACGTTCAGCTGAGAAGTAGCGGTCCAGCAAGATCCGGTCAGGCCTGACCCGACACGGCCCGACTGGGATGGTATTCAGAGGCTAATAACTTTTCTATTCTGTGAGATAGAGAGGAGCTTCTTTTAGCAGGTAGTAGATTCATTCAATAAAATTCGTTTTTAGTTGTATATTTACCGGTACTCATGAGACCAAAGAAACCCCTTGGATTCCCAGCTTTCCAAGGTAATGTCCCGAGGGCTTCAGTTGACATGCTCCACTATGAAATCGAATTTAAAAAGATTTCCTGCTGTAACACTATGTTTTTTTTGCGTGAATTCTAACAATTAAATATCGGATATTACATGAACGGTTTTTTTATGATTAGGAGGTGAAATCAGCAAGGGTAATCGTCCCATCTCTGGATTTTATCATTCAATCAATAGCATGCGTTTACCGACGCAGTTCGTTGACACGGCAAGTTGGAAGCGGAGAAATTAATATTGTGCGAGTGATAAACGCCACGGCGCCTCGCTATATGCACATCCAGAGAGAAAACGTGAGAGAAAAAACGCAAGAAAGTAAATATTATAGCTCAATTATTTTTCTGTTATTGTGCAACTATCTCACCAGAAATGTTGAAAGTTTACACCAAGATGAAATTATGATGATAAGCTATATACAAACGCTCGCTCGCTCGTCACGCGCTCACAAAGCGCACTTTACTGGCGTTAGTAGCGCAGTTACTGAACGCTGTTGGTGTTAGTTTTGTTGGTACACCAGGTCGAGACCAAGAACTATACTGAGTTGTTAGTGGTGGTGTAACAGTGTTGTCACTGACGGCTGAGAATGACAGCTGTCTTATGGTGTTATTGGTGGTGCCAATGGTGATGCTGGCTGTGATGTTCATCTTTAATGCTAAACAATAGCAATGTCATGCCTCCCAAATCAATTATATTGTAGCTCATTTCGTTATTGCATCATGTGATCTAGTTGTCCATGTCAGTTTTAATGACCAGCTAGTACATCTAGTGAATATTCTGAAATAATAACGCTACCGTAACACAGATAACAAGAGTTTTTATTCAGATTTAAATACACTCGTATTGCGTGTGTGTGTGTGTGTGTGTGTGTGTGTGTGTGTGTGTGTGTGTGTGTGTGTGTGTGTGTGTGTGTGTGTGTGTGTGTGTGTGTGTGTGTGTGTGTGTGTGTGTGGTGTAAAACTGCTTGAGTCGTGTGAGTTGTGGTGCATGAATTGTGTGTTGTGGTGTATTACTAAGTTATGTGGTGTTATTGTGTATAAGTTGGCGCTGTAGCGTATAATCTGTCGCGATGTGGACCAAAGCTTCGTATGATTTGATATTTGCTAACGGAAACTTGACGCTGAGGGTCTGAGTAGCAAGGAATGTTCTTAGGCAACCGCTGTGAGTTCCTTTGTTGAAACTCAGTTCCCATAGTTAACGTACAACCCGAGGCGGCTATGTTGGTGTGTGGAGGGGGATAAGACAGCTGCTAGTAACTTCACTCTTCTTGATGTTATTAGTATATTCTTCTTTCACGGTAACATTCACTTAAGTATTAATCATCAGTAACCAAAACAAGTCTCCTATATGGTCTGCAGAGTAAACAGTGAGAATCTAGTCTTTCAAACAATATTTACTGAGAATAAATGCCAAGTACCTATACTTATGTCTTTTGTCTGAGGGAGGAGAGGCTGGGACGTCCAAGTTTGGTCGTTTCTGTGTTTACGTCTCGTAACAGTGACGCTGCGGGGTATAGTTGTTGTCTTACCCGAGAGATTACCAAGTTTAAGAGACGGTGTGGTTGGTCTGGCAAGGGTTTTATCGTTGGATGTCTCAGTAAATACAGGACTGGACGTAATGTAGCTGGCTGTCCCACAGGTTACAGTGCGATCACGTTTGTGTTGTGTGAGGGGAGGTGAGGAGGTAGGGAGCGGTGGAGGCTCTTGCGATCGGAAGGCATTGATGGTGCCTTTTCATCATTCTTGCATGGGGTATGAGGTGATCTTCTGGGTGGAAAACATCTCAAAGACTAATGGGGTGGTACAGGATAACATGACATGTGTGTGCCGTTGTGCAGATGAATATAACATGTGTGTTGATATAGTGGCTGTGGTGCGGGTGAACATGAAAGCGTAATGGTGCAGGTGTGGTAGTGAATATCACGTGTGATGCACATTACCTCCGGCCCAGTGACATCTTCCCCTGGCCCGTCAAGTTCAACCATATTACATCGTCTGTGTCTTACCTTTACTGACATCTGAACGTAACGATTAGAGGTCATCGGACAATTTTCTTCAGATATTCACAATAGCTCAGTAATTCTCCCTGAAGTTGAATAAACCATCTGGAGATAGAACGAATAGCAAGAAAAACGACGTCTTTAGGCTGAGCTGTTGAAAGAGATAGCTACTGTCTTTTTGAATGGTTAGTTTTATTTTTTAACCTGTACTTAATCGAGCGATTTAAGTGAGAATATAACAATTTAGTAAATGTTGTAAAAGAGATATATTAATACACCAAGGATTAAGTCTTTTCATGTGCAGAATTCTTTCGTCAGCATAAAATCGATCAGCATAGGCAATAATAAAACTAGTCATTTCAACCATGTAGGTCAATAAGCTAAAGAGATAGACTACAACACTTTAGTTGGCTGGGGCTTCCTTTAGCGGCATAAATCGTCTGACTGGACATCATCTGTAAGTTCGATCTTAGTTCTGAAAATATTATACAGACAAAATAGCTCTTTGAAATAAGTTGGGTTTCTTTCAGCGGCATGAAATAGCCTGACGTTGGCGATAATAAAACCTTCGAGTTCAACCATGACAGTGAAAAAGAGTACTTGTACAACTTGTGTAGCGTACAGGCACAGTGCTCCTATGTCAGCCTCCACCACTATCACAGTCCATATGTGTTGTGTTTTATAGCTACCAATACCTCCACCCCCCCCCTCCCACCTTCCCCAGTTTATCTCCTCTCACATCTCCCCTCAGTTTACCTCTCGCTCCCGCCACTCCCCCATCATCTCACCTCTCATCTCTCCTCACTTCTCCCCTCTCTCTGTCTCCTCGCATTTCTCACTGTCTCACCTCAACTCGTGCTCCTCTCAACCCCCGCCCCTCTATCTCTCCTGACTTCCCCTTCCATCGCCTCCTCTCTGCCTTTATCTTCCCTCCCTGCACCTCTCCCTCTGGTTCCTCTCACCTCTCTCCTATCACCTCCACTATCATCACAGTCGATATATATCTTGCTTTACAGCTATCAGCATCTCCACCACCTCCCTCTGTCTCACCTCACCTTCCCTTCACCTCATCCTCCAGACTCTGATCACGTCCTTTCTCCCCCTATCTCCACTGACTGCCTCCACCTCTCACCACACATCCACCCGAGCACTCACTCCCTCACTAACTTAGTCACAACATTTACAAAACTCTTGTCTGAAATAGTTTAATTTTTTGCGCTTTATTCTGTTTATCATTATCACTGTTATTATTATTATTATCATTATTATTATTATTATTATTATTATGCAAGGAAGAAGGAACCAAAGGCTAGGAGATCGTAAACTGTTCATTCGAAGAAAAAAACAAAATCAATACGAAAGAGAGCCAAATTCAAGATTCGTTCCTTTCGGGATGCCTGGACAAACTGCGTTTGAAAAACTGGAGATCATAGGGAGTAGGATATACAGACAGAGGGAGACAGTTCCAGAGTTTACCTGTTGCATAAATGAAGATGTGGGGGTAACGGTTAACTCATGCATTACAGAGTTGGACAGAAAAGGGGTGAGGGTTTGTTGCTAGACGGGTGCTACACGCCCGTCGTAGAGATGGAGGGATGCAAGCAGATAATTCAGAGGAGCAGTGACCATTGAAGCAGCGATAGAAAAGAGATAAAGTTGCAACAGTGCGGGGAAGAGACAGAGTTAGAAGGGAGCCAGTAACAGGAGGAGAGTGATCAGACGAAAAGACTTTGACTCCACCCTACTGAGAAGAGCTGTATATGGGTAGCCTCCCCACACCACGATGCCATTCTAACACGCATGATATTCCGAAACACAGTGAAAATTTTTACTATACTGCTCTTGGTCTTAGTTTCCCTACAAATTACAAGGTAGTGTATACATGGTTAAGTGGAGAGCATGGTTTTCATAGCAGTAGCCGTTGCTGTGGCCCCAGGCTCATTTGAACGTGAACCCGGTGGACTGCAGGCTGAAGTTACTTTCCTCTTGCAGTCCACCATCTCTTTTTAGGGGATATGGCGTGAGTTGAGTGCAGTGGAGCCGCCCATTTTCTTCTTTATGCCAGGAACAAGGAACCAACGCCTAGAAGCCCTCCAAGAAAACATATGACAGCCAAATTCAAAATCCGTTCATTTCGAGATGCCTGGATAAATTGCGTTTAAAAGACTGGAGGTCATAGGCAGAAGTAAATATAGACAGAGGAAGACAGTTTCAGAGTTCATAGGTGCCAGTGCTGAAGGTGCCCCTCTCCAGCACCGATAGATGCAAAGTGACTGACAAAACATAATCTGGCAAAACATAATCTGAAGAGGTTAAGCTTCACAGTATGATGATATTAACTGTATTGTTGTCTACCAATAGACGATTTTGTACAGTTTAGGAGAGCACCTTAGTAGTGATGATGTTAACGAGAGAGAGAGAGAGAGAGAGAGAGAGACGTGTGGTGGTAATATCCGCGTTGATAACAGTGACTGTCGGGCGGGGCAACTTAGTGTAAGTGTTGCTGTTCTCATGATGGATAATATTACTGCCCTGTGTGTGTGTGTGTGTGTGTGTGTGTGTGTGTGTGTGTGTGTGTGTGTGTGTGTGTGTGTGTGTGTGTGTGTGTGTGTGTGTGTGTGTGTGTGTGTGTGTGTGTGTGTGTGTGTGTGTGTGTGTGTGTGTTTTCCTCTCTCTGTCTCTGTCTCTGTCTCTGTCTCTCTCTCTCTCTCTCTCACTATTTACCTATCTATTTATCTCTCTGTATATCTTAACGTCTCTCCTCACATACTACATATTCCTTCTGAACTTAGTCCATGCAGTAGCACAATCACTGACACCTCACTGTTTTCTGCTATACACTGAATGACTTAAATTCTTGAAAGGTGATAGTCATCAACTGACTTACTAACCCTGTCTCGACGCACCGACACTCACATTCTCATACACCTGATGTGACACTCCTAGATGTGTATTGTCGTAGACTTTAACGCCTTTTGCTCTAAGGTTACTGCAGGTAAGATTTTGCGAAGAATGTTCTTACCGCACCACGCAATTTGCCTACCAGTTCACGATCGATACATTATAGTTTCAAACGTGATGGTTTTCCTCTTAGTTAACTACTCAAAATGCCACACTGTCCCCTCTGGCACAGGCTGGGCATATAGGTAGCGGTAGGTTTGGTGCAGCAGCCACAGCCACCGACCTATTACACCAGTGCTGGTGATGCTCACCCGACCACTGTTATTAGTGACCAGCGGCACCACAACATTATGGCATGCACAACATTTTTTAAAATTACATCAACCCTGTGACTGGATATCGTACCGTTCATAAAGCTCCTGTGTGTTAAAACTGTGATAGCAGAAAAGTTGTACGTTTCTTACAGTGCTGAAGTATCAACGTATTTTTCTGCGTAGCCTTTGCCAAGTCCCTGAAAAGCGGCAGCACCTGAAGACGGCAGACATGTCTTCAACAGTGACCATTCGAGGGACATGAAGTTGATCAAGGCGGCGCATAGTAACTCCATCTGAGGCGAGCAAAGAACACACAGGTTTCTGGAGCTATTACCTAACAGTCCCCTAACACGAGGGCACAGCGCCTATATTCAGAGGTCGGGCAGCACAAGAATGAACGGAACTTTTGTATTGCTTTTGCTTTTTTCTAGGAAGGAACGGTTTGCGGGCTCCTGGCCTTTGGTTCCTTCTTCCTTGCATAAAATAAAATAAAATGAAAACAGTACATACCTCTGGTCCACTTTTACCGTTGCCTCTGACGGCGTATTTTGATGAACTACGTCGTTTTGTGGTCACCTTTCTCCTTACCAGTACTTTCTCTCTCCATTTGTGGGCCGACCCTTCTGTCGTTAATCGTACGGGCATGAGGTGGCCGAGGAAAAATAACGATCAGTTTTCTTCTTTTCCTCTTTAATCCTTGAAAAAAAATAATAATAATTTGTACATTCTGAAACTGTTGCTGTTATTATTGTTGATTAACCCCAGTTTCTTAGGTTGAGCATACCTAACAACCACAGTCAAGCAACCGCCCCTGCAGGGTCATCCCGTGCAGTAAACTGATGTTCCTTTGCAGCTGACAGAGCCACAGCGAACGCAAGGAATGGTGTGGTTTGGTTCTTGAGTGGATGTCACATTTGCGTCTCTCCACCTAGTTAACAGGAACACCATAGTAAGCTCCACCTTATCCCGTGATTTGGTTATGCGGTGACTGGGTACTGCCTACATGCCAGGTTCATTTCAAATTGTGTGGTTTTATTTCTCCTTTTTCGGCTGATTAAATCTGGCCAATCCACTTTTGAAATACTGCATGAAGCAGCACTATACGAGACTTTCCTAGGAACCTTCAGGACCATCCTCGTCCATTCCTTGTGGGGAATTAGTATAAGGTATAGGTCCGGCTGAGTAGGCAGGAAGTGCTAGTCAGTTATTGGTTATGGTTTTGGCTGCCCTCGAGAGGACGCAAGACTGATCCAAGTCTGGGACAAGGACAAGTTTTGGGATCCGAATTTCGTTGTAAGTCCTCAAAGATCTTCTACAAGACCCTTCGACAGGTACTAAAAACATTGCCGTTAATGCCATTCGCACCAGTCTTGACTGACAGTCAGTATGGATGATGAACGTAAGTGTCCAAGTGGTGGCTATGGAGGCGTGAGGCATCGTTTGATCAGTGTAGGAGGACCACCTGGCCTCCGTAACTGTCTTTAGGACTTATGCATAGAGTCAAATGTATATAATTATAAAGATGTTTAGAGTACTGTACTTGTGGTTAATTTATAAGCCCTATGAAAGCCAGTCTCCATATTTCCTCAGGTTGTCTAGAATCACTCAGTACCAGTGTTCTCAGTATTTTGACAGTCACTGTGTCTGTGCACTTTGACATACACTCACCAAAATTTTATCACTAGACTGGAGCTTTCGCACAAAATTTCATCATGATTCTACCATTAAATTTCCAGTGATCCAGTTGACAAACAGACGGAGATATCAACAGGCAGACAAGGTAAAAACATAACCTCTACTTCCTGTGTGGGAGATAAAAAGCTAACCAGTTCTCAGTCAACCTTTCCCCCTGTCGGTGTGCTTGACCCGACCCCCCTTCCCCTCCCCCCCCAAAAAAGAGAAAGAAACACCAATTTCACTTTCTCCGCCGCTCTCCTTTACCATTCAGTTGGCGTGGCTGTTGTTTTTTTTCCGTGTAGGCTTTTTTTGCTGCCGCAGTGTTTTTTTTTTTTTTTTCTTTTTTTTTTTTTTTTTCTTTTTTTTTTTTCCCACCTGTGTCTTTCTAAGATTTACAAATAACTCTTTTCCATTTATGCAAGCAGTAAGGATTGGGGACAAAAATTCGCTTATATTTCAGTTCCATCTTCATTTTCCTCTGCTGGCTAATATTTCTAAGGCGAGAGAGGTTTGGTGTTTCTCTGCCCTTAGATGATCCGTCAGGGGTAAAACGACGGATATGCCTTAAGTGTAAGTAATCGCTGTGGAATGGTGGGAGAACTTTTTCTCCCTAACTGTAGGTTCAGTCTGGTTAAATGTTCATCACCTGTCTTATGTCTGCTTGATTACAGGAAAACTAGCGGGAGAATTACATTGGAAAAAAATATTGGGATGTTTCTTCTGATTCAAGAGAGAACGAATCTTAAATTAGTGAAGGTATGTACGAGTATTAGGTTACAATCGTACGGGAAAGAACAGTGAAATAAAATGTAGTGTTTCAGGTCGCTCGTGGGAAAAGAGGAGATTGGCTGACTGTATGGGACGGAAGATTCTTGGAGCTCTGAAATGTCCTTCCTATACCTATCCCTTCGCCTCACGTATTCTTGGCCGATGATAATTACACATTGGATTTTTCATAAGCCCCCATAACCCAATGATGTATTCTTTTTATTTATGCTTGGTACCTCTTGACGATTTTATTTTCGATTCTGGGGTGTTAGAGTGAGCCTTCAACAACCCTTGTTACTAAACAAAACATCTTCTTTAAAATGTGTTACATCGTCTTCTCGATAGCGAAATGAAAAGCAAAAAGATGTCCTTCGAAAAAAGCGGTTAACCCAAGATATAAACGCCCGTGCTCAGGAATAAAAGTAATCAAATGCATCATAAGCAACACATATACAGCAGTGAGAATAGTGATGATGGTGATGGTTATAATAATAATGATGATGATGATGATGGTATTATGAGTAACCTGTGGCTATTCACCTCAAGTTCTCCGGAAATAAACCTTCCCCAACAATCATCTCACACCTGCTGTGCAAGGGTCAACGCTCAGATGTGGAAAAGGTAAAATATTTGAGAGTACACCCCCTTTCCCTTCTCTATCTATGTACTCCTAGGAACATACGGTACGGCACCTGGGAGTAGATTCACCAACATATTTACTCCCAGCTCCCCGGTCGTAACCATGATTTGTTAATTGCAGGAAGGATAAGGAAAGGGGGTTGTACAGGCTTCCCATGTCCCCTGCTCGTGCTACAAAAAAGTATTTTAGTTACTAGAGGAGAATCATTGCAGGTTAAAACTGTTTTCTGCAGGAAGAAGAAGGAAATGAGAGTGCAGGATCTTTCCTTGACTAGCTCCTTCTACAAAAATTAATCTGTCACGACAGCGAATTGATCATGAATATCATCATCATCATCATCATCATCCGGACCTCCTTTCCCACCCTAGGGCAGGGTGAGGAGTAGCAATGTCCAGACAGCCCAAATTTGCCCAGTCTAATGGGCAACGCTTCGATTCATTCATCATTCAAGCCCCCGGAATCCTGACTCTATCGGATACGTTAAAAAAACAATCACCACGTTTTGTAGCTTCACACAAACGTCCGATAGAGTCACGTTAAAAAGAGGTGCCAAATCCCTGATCACGCACTTCTCACCACATTCATCCAGCCAGTTCGATCTCTTGTCAGTTCCCTGGCCTCACCGACTTCCAAACCTCTCTTCCGCACACACTCATCTACCATATCTCTCCACCTTCTCCTTGGCCTACCTCACCTCCTCCCTCCTTCAAATTCGCTCGTATATATCATGAATATATTTGAGGGAATTACAACTGTTTACCTGTGTACTAAAATGCCATCCAGCCCCAGAGGAAATGGTGGTAACAACGATCGTACGGTAACAACGATCGTACGGTATTATTAAAACTGTGTGCAGCGATGTCGAGAAGCCAGCAGTTTACTGACGGTTATTCCTGAAGCATGTGATGATGATTGAATGACTGACCTCACCGTATCGTTGCTGACTACTCGTTCACTGTGTAATGCGGAATGGAACCTGATCCCATCCAACAATTTAGGGTGTTAAATATGTGAGCGGCTAAAACTTTGCTTTCTTTTCACACCTTCGAGCGACTCAGTTTTAGTAATGCAGCCTGAAGACCATTTATGCATTGGCGTGGCGAAGAGAGGGACTGTCTCTCTCTCTCTCTCTCTCTCTCTCTCTCTCTCTCTCTCTCTCTCTCTCTCTCTCTCACACACACACACACAGCACCTTTATTTGCAGTGAAATGTGCTGTCATGCAGGTTAATGATGGTGGTAATCAAAGTGGATCAATAATTAAACCTTTTTCTAATGTAAAAATATTTAATGTAGATGTTAATGACGTAAGTGCTCAAACAACTGTAATAATACTCACTCCCCTTAGTCTACCAGGTAATTATAATAAGACAAATATTCATCTAATTTTCTGCAACTTCCACTTCTCAGTACCGTCTGGTGGCTAATATTCTAAAGCAGAGAGAGATTTGTTACTGTTCTCTAGCCGTTGAGAGCTTTGATAACTATTCATAAGAGGAACTAATAACCCTAAATTGTTCCTTTACATTACACTGGCTTACAGCCCACCTTCGGCGGCCTCCGCTCGATGTCAAGTTAATTCCTATTTTCAGTCGAAAGGTAATAGAAGTTTAAGTACTCATGCCGTGAGGGAGATGAAGCGAGGAATTTTCCCTTATTTTTATCCTGCTGGGACACCCGTTGAGAACAGAGAGAGAGAGAGAGAGAGAGAGAGAGAGTAGTTTTTGTGATTATACTAAACTGTACTACAGGATTATACTACACAATTTTAGGAGTATGAGGAGGAAGGAGAGGCGAGAAATTGATAATACAACAAACACGTCACTCTTCTTACTTCTGTCATGTTGGTTTTCAATGCTGGACTATGAACGAATCCATCCCCCTCAATAAGAGCAAATACTAAGTTTGAAGTCAAAGGCAAGAAATGAGTCATAACTCGGGAACCGGTGGCCCGATTGGACTGGAAGTCGTTGTTTTCTTCAAGTTAGAACATTTGAACGATACCTTGCTCTAACAAAAGCTGCGCTACGTTGAGCCGTTTCTGCTGTGTTATGGTAACAAACAAACGTACAGAAATGGTATCATTATAATATGCAGATTTTCAGAGGCATTACCATTAACCTTTAAAACAGGCAGGATTAACTATCTTGGCCAGCTTTCGACATGAGTTTAGTTGAAAAATTTGTGGAAGTACAATTCAAGTCATGCCTGTGTGTACCCTTCAGTTCAGGATGTACACCTTGTAATATCTCCAAGGTTCCTGACTCACTCCTAAATACTGCACGAACCCGAGACCCGGCCATTGGTGGGGCCAGCCTGGTGGTGGGTTAGTGAGGGAAATTGTGAGGAAAGTTGAAATCATCGTATCAAGGAGTTTATTTAGCGTTATGTGAGCCGAACACAACGAAGATGCCACCATTTTGCCACTAAGAAGTTCTCTCCCATTGGTGACTGTGGTGTTGGTGTAGTGTTGTGTGGTGTGGTGTGACCGCATTGTTGGTGTAGTGTTGTGTGGTGTGACTGTGGTGCTGTGCTTTGTAGCTGTGTTGCTTGTTGTGGTTGTTGTGTTGTGGAGTATTGTGTAGTGTGGGTATAGCTTGTGTGATGTGGATGGGGTATTGTGTGGCGCGACTTACAGTGTGGTGTCTATGATAGCATGTTGTGTGATATGGCTGTGGTGTGTGGTGTTGCATGTGACTCGTGTATTGCGTAATGTGGCTGTGGTACTTTGCGGGTGCGTGGTGTTTTGTGAAGTGGCAGTGGTGTTGTGTGGTGTGGCCGTAGCGTAATTATGGTGCTGTAATATTAAGGAGTGTAGTTGTGTTATTATAATACTGAGACATGTTGCCTCGACCAGAATCATAGTGAACCACTTGAACTATCAGACGCGCATTCTAGTTGATGTGCAGGTGTAGTAAGACTGGAGTGATGATCTGACCAGTAACGAAGGAGATTAAGGCTTTCCTCACAGCCATGGCTCAGTGAATTTCCTGCAACCACGCCACTGCATAAAAGTTGGAGGAGTGGTCTTATTCCGTCGGATAAAAACAAATCGTTTACAGTTCAGAATTTCTAGAGAAACATCCGTTTAGATTAGAAATATTCATACTTAATTCTGTTGAAAAAGTAAGAGAACTTAAGACTGTCTACACACAACATAGGAAAAATTCTAGCACCTTTATGTTGTTTATATTAAATTTGCTATGCTGAATCATCATCATTATTCAACGTAACTTGTTATGGTGTGACAAAGATGTTTGTGAGTTAAACTGTAATGTATAACATTTATCATCAGACGTCAGTTTTTGAAGTTGGTAAGCTCACGTCTTTCCAGAGCTATAACTGCTAATGGTATATAATCCAACTGTCTTTTGTGTTGTAAAACGTTTTGTGTCGAAGTATATACGGTATGTGATGTACACTGTTAGAAGCGACCAAAAATTCACACACACACACACACACACACACACACACACACACACACACACACACAAAAGGAAAAAAAATTGTTGTCCTACAATGGTGGGGATATGTCTGTGAAGAGCAGAAAATCAAGAAGGCATTATTTTTCCCCAAACACCGTCATGTCCTCCACCAACGAGGGGGAGGGGGGGGAGAGGTCGTCAAGCAGCTAACCCTTTCGGCATTATTATTATTATTTTTTTTCATTAACATCACAAGAGTTTGCAAATAAATCAGCTGCCCGTGATCCACAGATACACTGATATCGATAAGTAAAAGGAAAAACGAAATATCAAGAGCGTTTTGAGATAGTTCGTGTAAAAGTTCGGGATATTTCGTGCTTCCTTTTTCCCTTTGGACAATAGCATACTATAAGAGTATGTTTAGCCTAAGTCTCTTGTAGTTAATCAATCCTTAAGGGTTATAAAATCTATCCCCATCAGTTCGAGAAGTCAGTACTTCGCTGAGTAAAATCGTCTGGTGGTAGGATGAGTGGAATAAATAATGCTCCATGGTAGTGAAAGGGTTGACACAGTGGACATTGATTCATAAGGACGAGGGAAACTGCTTGATGATGCGAAGATCCTTAAAACGAATGACATGGACATTTCCGTAAGATTCACCGACACGTAATAAATCACCCACGATAACACCAGCACAGTCATGAGAGAGAGAGAGAGAGAGAGAGAGAGAGAGAGAGAGAGAGAGAGAGAGAGATTTATGTTTCTTGACTGCCCGAGGTTAGTCAATGCAGGCAATCACCTTTTCTAAGTTTCATTCTTCCCCTTGAATGCGATTTGCCGTAGTTGGTTACATGTAGGTCCTCAGTAGTACTGCAGGGAGAAGAGGCAGAGGGAAGCAACAAACCAATTCCACCAGTCTGACCGGCCAGAAACTCAAGCTTGGGTCATTTCAGTTGCGAGCTGAGTGTGTTAACCAGTGCATCACCAGCTCCCCCAGAAATAGCCTGATCTTATCTTAGTATAGGTACTGCGTCTGTAGTGTTCAAGTAGTGACATGTGAAGGTGTGTTACGCTATGTATTGGAGGAAATCCGAACCTCATAGAATGGTTTCGTGGTCTTTGTGGCGAGATGAATGCATAAAAATTAAGAAGTCCAAATATAGGTAACTGTGGACCAGAAGGGGTAAATAATACGTCGGGAAATTAGAGCGGCACTAACACTCGCCAACACTAACTCTTACCGAAGCTAATTTTCATTGCACAAACTCACCAGCACAAACACTAGCTAACCCTCAGTAACTTTCACCAAGACAGACTCGCTGCACTTGCATTAGCTAACAGTAACTCTCATTAACACTAACACTCCCTAATACATATGCTAGCACTATAAAAATAACTAATATTAACACTAACGCAAACACTCACTAACAACACTAATTCTCACTAACACTAATACGCACTCTACCGTATTAATACTCACTATATCAACACATATCAGCACTGATTCACTAACATTAACTCCAACTAACACTAACTAACGCTGACACCATTTCTCACTCACACTAACTCTCACCCAAACTGACTCACCAGCACTAATTCTCACTAACTCTCACACACACTCTTACAGACGCTAAATTCCTTACGCTAACTTTTTCTCACACTAACACTCACACTTTCTCTACGTCACACTAACACTCCAACACAAACTCTCATTCACACTAGCTCACTGACTCTAACTCCACGCCGCTAAGAATCCTCCCATTATGTAGGAAAAGCAATTACAAACGTCCACATCCTAAAACTCGGCACGATTTGAATTAAAGGTTGACAAAAAATTATACCAATTACGAGAACAATGATTGCATTCTCTACCTCCCTCCTTCCCCCCCTCTCTCTCTCTCTCTCTCTCACACACACACACACACACACACACACGCATACACAAGCCTGAGCATGCAGATGTCTTCAGTCAATACCGTACGTGTGTGTGTGTGTGTGTGTGTGTGTGTGTGTGTGTGTGTGTGTGTGTGTGTGTGTGTGTGTGTGTGTGTGTGTGTGTGTGTGTGTGTGTGTGTGTGTCCTGGGAGGGACAGGGAATTTTATTTTTTATGCATCAGACGCTGGACATAGCATAGGAAGCCCGCTTCTGGGGTCCGGTAGATCACCTACGACACACCAACTGAATGCTGGTAATCTGTAGCTTTCACACGTCACCTGGCAAGTCTTCTATGATACGCTAGGGATATAACACTCAGATCTGGTGTTATGGTATTCGTGGGGGTGTTTTTATGCCGCACGAGTATATGTGGATCCGTATCGTAAAACACTGGAAATCGTGATATCGAATATAAATCATATTTGCAAAGTGTTTTAAGCAAGAGCCGGGATCGAGATGCTGTCGTTCAGTCCCCAACCCACCGACCTGTCCACTTCATCAAAGAACTGACTGGCAGCATCGCTTCACCATGCAGGGACAATGGTGCCGAGACTAAAAAGTATTGCACAGTTAATAAAACAATAGCTACAAAAGTTCACTCACAGTTCAAAGAAATAATATTGTAAAGATTTACCAACTGTTTCATATAGAAATTTTCCATCCTAAATTTCTATTAGATAAATACAGAAATCTAATGGCATATCAAAGAAAATTCTGACTTTTTTTTTTTTTTAACCAGAAGAATCGGCACCAGCCGGAGTGAAGGTGGGGGTAATCTGCTTAATTTATTACGGGGCTGGAGGTCCCACTCCTGCTGCCAGCAATTAAGAAGGGACGCACGTACACAGGGATAAAAATGCTGTAAGCCGGGGCAAGCCAGGACGGGTGGGGGAGCAGGCGGCTTTCTGGTTCCCACGCATACCACCGTCAGCAGCGCCTGAGACCCATCGAAAATGTACCTTGCGTCCCCGATGTCCCAGTAATTTCTCTCTAAGCGCCTCTCTACAATGACGCCTGAATGGAATATATTCTCTAGCTACTTTGTCCGATCATGCAGTTCTGTATACAGATTGGAATAACATCAGATTTCACTGTTCAAGGAAAGCCATTCCTCACTATCTCCTTGAATTATGTCTGGAACTGAGAAATGGCTTCTCCAGATCGTGCTCCAGTGAAATGGGATGTTCATGTTCTAGTGTATCATTTAAATACATAACTGGCAGTTAGGGTCAGAATATTTGCAATTCCGACCTCGGTGTAAAGAGGCTCTAAAAAAAAAAAGGGAGAGGATCTGTAGCACTGCAAGGTCAATACACGAGGGAAAAAAAAAAAAAAAGCATCGAAAAATGGCTGTGATAGCTAATGACATTCTTGACACCAAATCCTTTTCGTTGTTGTTAACGCACAAAGATAAAATTCTTCTACCAGTAAAAGATTTTCATTTCACCGACATTATCCTTCGCCAGTTTTTTCACTATCCATCACTCTAACCTACAGCAAATTTTAAGCCTCACTGCTCAAAGACACACGCAGACCTTTGAACCGGTCTGCATATATCTTGTTCACTTTTAGCAGCAATATATCACATGCATTTATCAGATCTGAAGTATGTAATCAATCACTGCTGATCATCCTTCTTAACTTCCATTTACAAAACTCTTGCCTTGGCGACTCACTGCACTTATATATATATATATATATATATATATATATATATATATATATATATATATATATATATATATATATATATATATATATATATATATATATATATATATATATATATATATATATATATATATATATATATATATATATATATATATATATAAATATATGGCCTTCTCGACCAGAACTTGAAGTCCAGCCACAGCCGCTCTGTATTCTTGGTGTAAATGGGGGGGGGTCTTGAGGATCGACAAAGTTCTGGCGGAGGTTGATGATGGAATGTGTGTACCCGTCGCCTTCCTTAAAGCTTGGCAGTGAAGGTGTGACAACATGCACTAATGAACAATTTGATAAAAGAGACGAGGATATTCATGTAACCCACTTCTGTATGTACACAGACAGCACATGAAGCACTTCTTTGATTCTCATTCAATGACCCTCAAATTTCAAACCTGCCACAGTTGTATTAATGCGACCAAAATACTGCCGACAATTCCGGTGATGGCTGTGGCCATGAACGGTGTTACAAGAAATATTTTTATGTAATAACCATAGCAAGTAGAAAAGAAAAAGTTATAGAAAATGAGCGATACTCAGTGGAGTTCAGGTAGAAATTAGAAATATGGAAGGCAGGCCACAAAGCTGGCAGGGGATTATCGGCGACCATTTGCACATGACAGCACACCCGTGATCGTAAGTCACGCATATTTCCTGCCGAACCTTACTACGACTGATTATAGTGCCACATGTCTGTGAAAAAACGAAAAAAACAAACCAATATCCACCATATCCAGGGTCATCTAATACTAATACCTGTGAGGATTCAAGTAATCTGGGAACTTGTAGCCGTTGTAATACATGTCAAAAATACCCACCTGGAGGACACATTGGACATTGTTTTAAATGTCCGATTCAAGGCATCAACTCGGCAGCCCATTCCCTGAGGCCCAGCGGTCTTAAAGTGTACCACACACCTTCCCATGGCGGCGGTTCGGCGCAAACACCCACCGTTCATACTGAAGACATCCTTGGGCTGTCTCATTCAAAAGTGATGTAAAGCTAGTAGGGGGTCTTTTTATGATACGCCGATGGTGTTGACTGTGGTACATCAGGTGATGGTATTGACTGGTATATCAGGTGATGGTGTTGACTGTGGTATATCAGGTGATGATGTTGACTGTGGTATATCAGGTGATGACGTTGACTGTGGTATATCAGGTGATGGTGCTGACTGTGTGTGTGTGTGTGTGTGTGTGTGTGTGTGTGTGTGTGTGTGTGTGTGTGTGTGTGTGTGTGTGTGTGTGTGCGCGTGCGTGCGTGCGTGCGTGCGTGTGCGTGCGTGCGTGCGTGTGTGTGTGTGTGTGTGTGTGTGTGTGTGTGTGTGTGTGTGTGTGTGTGTGTTACTTTCCTCCCTGGAATCTCCGGTATACAAAAAGATATTTAAGTGAAAATTAAGTCCGAAGTCAAATTCCCTTTGAAGGTGTTTTGATGGGCACGATGTCTTGACTGCATCGTGCTTTTCATTTTGATTTTCGCTGTCTATCTAGCCAGCTCACCTTGACCTCAGCACCGCCACCGCCATCGACCAGGGGAGAGGGAGCTGGATGGAAAATATCTAGGACACCATAAAAAGACCAAGATGCTGAGTCTTCCTCCCCCACCCCACACACACACTGGCCTTCCCTGCTCTTCCCTCTGATTTTTTCTCTCCTTCTTTTCTCTTTCTTCCATTCCCGAATAACTTCACTTTCTTCTTGCAAGGTAGATATGTGCTACGTGTGCATGTTTTATTTTTCAACTCATTCTAGTGTCCTGGTGCAATATTCGTTGTTATTCTCGCACCCCCTCTCTTTAAACCTTCTTTGCTATAGATTTCCATTATCTGTAATGTCTTTCTCACACCCAGTTAACTTTCCTTTTAAAATGCGCAAGCGGTACGTGATTAATATATATATATATATTAAGTTACTGCCTATTTTATTACATCAATCTATTTACATCTTTCTGACTATCTCGTAATACCATGTATACTGTATTTGCTTAATCTTATGATGTTTTAGCTGTCACCCACGTCTATGGCCGTTGTTCTGACGGTAATCCACAGTGACGCAGGCTGATGGCCGCCATTACTCCCTCTTCCTCCTTCCTTCCTTTCTCTCTCCACACTCTTTCTCCTTCCATGCTCAGCTCACTGATATTTGTTATGCGTTTCTGCTCGATTCTTCAGTTCCTTCATTCACACACACACACACACACACACACACACACACACACACACACACACACACACACACATCTCATGCCCGTGATGGAAAAAGGGAGGGTGGGACAGTGACAGAAGTAATGGTGATGGTGGCTTTGGTGGTCCTGGCAAAGAAGGTATGGTGGTAATGGTGGTAATGGTGGCAGTGGTGGTAATGGTGGCAGTGGTGATAATGTTGGCTCTGGTTTTAATGATGGCAGTGGTGGTAATGGAAGTAATGGTGACAGGGGCAGAAATGGTGGTAATGGTGGTAACCGTGCTAATAGTGGCAGTGACTTTAATGGTGGGCGTGGTGAAAATTGTGGTAATGGTCCCTGCGGTGGTAATGATGGCAGTAGTGGTTGTGGTGGTAATGGTGGTAATGCTGGCAGTGGTGGTAATGGTGTCAGCTGCCGTAATGGTGAGTTGTGGTAATGGTGGCAGGGATGGTAATGGTGGCAGTGGTGGTAATGGTGACAATGGTGCCAGTGGTAGTCATGGTGGTAATGGTAGTAGTGGCGTTAACAGTGACAGTGGTGGTAACAGTGGCAGTGATGGTAGTGGTGGCAGCGGTAGTAATGGTATCAGTGGTGGTAATGGTGGCAGTGGTAGTAAAGATGGTACCGTAACGGTGGCATTGATGGTAATGGTGGTAACGATGGTAATTACAATAATGGTGGCTGCAGCGGTAATGGCGGCACTGGTGGTAATGTTGGCAATAGAGGTAATGGTGGTAGTTATGGTAACGGTGGTAACTGTGGTAATGGTGGCAATGGTGGTAATGGTGGCAGTGGTGGTAATGGTGGCAGTGGTGGTAATGGAGTCAGTGGTGGTAATGGTGTCAGTGGTGGTAATGGTGGCAGTGGTAGCAGTGATGGTAATGGAGTCAGTGGTGGTAATGGTGGCAGTGGTGGTAATGGTGGCAGCGGTCCCTTACTAACAACTGATGGTAACATTCAACAGAGTACTGATATGCCCTCATTCCTTTAGTCACTGGAAATGTGTGTGTGCATGTTCTACACACACACACACACACACACGCTCATTTCACTCAGTACACACATGAAAAGACGTATGCATACAAACATGAATCAAAGAGACAGTCAAAACAATCCACTACACACACACACACACACACACACACACACACACACACACACACACACACACACATTCAGAACTGCCATCAGGTCATTATGTACATATTTGAACAGTGAGAGTTGGAAGCGATAACGGCTGAGAGAGAGAGAGAGAGAGAGAGAGAGAGAGAGAGAGAGAGAATGCTCACAAATGTGTGATGTAGAGTCTCACCTGACCGACTACATGATACGAACACACATTCTGACAGTCACCTAAACCCTGTTACATTCAGTCAGCCCTCAAAGGACGATAAGGACAGCAATATAGGCTACTCGTATACATTTTTTCTCTGACTATCGCTAAACACAATAAATTATTCCTCTGAGGGTAGCACACCGGCTGTAAAGGGGAAGGTGTTGTTGTGAACCGTGGCACACCCAGACGTGATCCAGATGGATTGCAGGAATGTCGCAGCTTCAGCCGGATGCTCCAAGAGATTGCTTGTTGTGTTGAAGGTAATTCTGCGTTACGAGAGTCTTTTGCATGAGGTGAGCTAGTGTGTTGTGGTGTGAGGTGCTGCATTATAGTGTTGGCAGAATGTACTGTTTGTAAGTTATTTTTGTGCTCGTACTAAAGTAGAGGAAGGTGATGGCCACATCGATTCCTGTTTGGATAAGCTCCTGTGTCTCGGGGAAGAGAAGTTCCTGTGGGATGGAGGTTGTTGGGAGATCATGTAAGGTGTTGTTCAATTTTTTATGGGTAAGACTTTGGGCACAGACAACAGTCCGTTCACTGAGATCAAGCACTTCTCCTACGTGCTATGTTTCTTCATATGTTACCACTTCGGCGTCAATACTCATAGTGTGCACTGAATACACCTTAGGGCTGTTTCATTCAGGACTGGCGTACTATAATGGAACTTTACTGGTATTAGCAAGGACATTTTTTTATAAAGTAGTGGTTCTCGTGGAAGCTTAACGGAATCTGTTTTAACGAAATTCAGAAATCAAACTGTTCCCTACCCAATCTGTTATCGAATTCGCGTTCTTTCTGACAGCAGAGTTTTCTAACCATTTTCCACCACCTCCCTACATAGCCAACTATATTTTTCACCCTTTCCAAAACAGCTTCCTATTTTCAGAGTTGTTTATATTAATTTTTCTTCGTAGTTTATCAATTACCACCCTTTCTTAAACTACGAATAACTTCATATGGCTTTTACACTTAACTTATTTCCCATTCTTTGCTCCTTTATTCAGAACTCCTCTTTTGCGGCTACCTTCTCCTCTTTTTTTCTTCCACTACCTTTCAACCTCTCCTAACAAGCTATAAATTTTTCTCATCTGTGTTACCTTTGCAACACCACACATAGCTACAGCAATGATAGCCAGGCACACCTTGTTTGCACTCCACACGTTTCTCAAATCTGTTGGCTCGCAATTGATTAATCTAACTCATTCACTATGTTAAGCTCACAGCCATTCACTACTGCCCTTTAGTATGACATATACCGCTTTATATCATTTACGGAGTCGGTTTCAACTCTACTACTCAGGTCTCTACAAACAGCCACTATCTTAACATTTGTCCTGTCGCTCCATCATCTTGGTCCCCAAACCTGTCGTTCTTTTTTAAAATTCAATTATTACATGTTGCACACGAAACACTCAGTACCACTTTCATCTAATGCGTGATAATGATAATACTTTCACTTCGAGCTGATACATTTAAAATCCTTCAATCCCTTGTATTACTTGTCGTTCAACAAGGCAACTCCCTTTTTATCCGGCCTATATGTGATCATGTCTTATGTAAACACACTTCATATCTTCCCATTTATACACTTGAGCCCCTTTCATCATGATCTCACATAACGCCACCATAGTATACCCCGCTCCCTTGAACACAGTCACTTCTCCCATTCTCTTATCCTCATCATTTACGTTTCACTCGCTGCTACGGAAGGACGTTATCACATGGTGGCATTAATATCATCAAGTGGTGGAGTTGCTCGATTGTACAAGCGTTCCTCAATCCCCTCCTTATCATCCAAAAGGAGGATGGTGAGTTGGGGAAGAAGGGCAGCTTAGGTCTGCAGTTCACCAGGTTCACTTCTAGGTGAGACTGAGGCTGCAACTACTGTTACTATTATTAGAGCGCGTTTCTCATTTTACACAGCCATACAAGCCTGCTAATTATTGCTGGGCCATGGGTAGGCACACGTCCCAGATCGGAGGCTTTCTGGATATTTGCCAGGGAGAAATTGAGGGTGGAGATTCAGTAAGTCACCCCACCATCTCCTTTTCCTTCTGTTAAGCACGGAAGAAATATGAAGATAATATTCTTTCTCCCCTCCCCCGGGGAGTGGCCATAAGATTAACCAACCACATATGCGTACTTAATGGATTGTTGACACACAGGATACAATTTCGTTTTTCACTTAGCGTCACCTGTAAGTGATCACTACACCAAGTGAGTGGATGGTGAGCGCCCCTCGCATCACATCTTTAACGATCATGCTTTTTTCAGCACAGCTAGGACTATGTCTCAAAAGCAATAAGAACTTTTCAAGAGTACTTCTGAGTCCTGGAGCAGGTTGTCGGTTGGTGTCAGTAGGGACGCTTTATTACCTCAGTCTGGCAGGGGGAGGACAGGGGAAGGGGGATGGGGTGCAAGGGAAGAGGAAAGAAAAAGAAGACAAGGCAATAATATGGCAAGTTAAATATGAGTCACGGGTAAGGAGTGGGGGAAAGATGGTAGAAAGGGAAAGGAGGAAAGGGATGACAGAGGAATAAAACGAGAAGTAATAGTCAAAAGGAACTGAGAAGAAGGAAGAACAGGAGAGCATGGTGGACGGGAAAGGAAGATGACAGTGGAAGACTCGAAAATTATAAAAGAGAAACGTAAGGGAGATGACTGGGTAGAGGGGAGGCAGAGGAAATGTAGGGAAGATGGAGAAGAACACCATGGAGAAACGTGGAACACAAATAAGAGGGGTAAAGCAGAACAGAGGGAATGATGCTCAGACGAAGCTGGAAGGGATGGATGTGAGGGAAGCGGGGGTGGGCAGAAGAGATGGAGGAGAGGAGAGAGAAGGATTGTAAAGATTCAAAGATAGGATGGTACAGTTTTATGAAAGAAGATACAAGAAAGAAAGAAAGAGAGAGAGAGAGAGAGAGAGAGAGAGAGAGAAGAATGGAAGACAGGTGGGAGGGGGAGGGAAGATGGATGGGAACAAGAATATAAAGAAGCAACCGAAAAGATGTGTCAGTCTGATAAAAGAAGATGTATTACTAGGGCAAAAGAAGCACGACAGAGGAAGAAATTGGGATATATGGGAGAGAGTGTGCAAGAGAGCAAAATGCAAGATGGGACAGTTTGACAAAAGGTGAAGCCAAAGAAGATAGAAACTGAAAGGGAGGAAGAAATATTTAGAGAGAAGAGAGAGTGCGAAGGAAATGAAGTGAGGTGAGACAGGAAGTAACAGAGAACAAAAGAGAGGATACACCAGCATGATAAAATGGTGGCCTAAGGAAGAAAGGAAGAAATGTAATAGAGAGAGGAAGGAAGGAGTGTAGAGATATGGGAAAGGAAGTATAAAGGATCGACTGCAAGGATAAAGCAATGTGATAACAGAAAATGCAACGAAAAAAGGGAAAAGGTAAAGAGAAAAGAGGTATAGATAAAAGAGGCAGTATTATGGAGCAAAACAAAGGATAGAGCAGCTTGAAAACAGGAGGTGCTAAAGAACAGATGAAACGTAAACAGAACTGTATAGGATTTACAAATAACAGGACTTCTGGCCCATAATAAAGGTATCTGTTGAGGAAGAACTACATCAACTAAAGACCTAATCCCACATGTGTGAGAAAAGACACAAACAGGAAGGCTAGCCCCAGCCCACCCAACCATGCGCCAAATTACCCGGCAGGAAAAAAAAAAAAAAAAAAAAAAAAAAAAAAAAAAGCATGAAAATTATGAGAGAGAGAGAGAGAGAGAGAGAGAGAGAGAGAGGATGATGATGATGATGATGATGATGATGATGATGATGATGAGGAGGAGGAGGAGGAGGAGGAGGAGAAGAAGAGGGAATAGAGACAGGAGAGCAAGGGAGGACTATTGTGAAGGGAAAGGAAACACATAAGGTTACATACAAGATGATAAATTTTACAACAGAAGATGTAAGGTATAGGAATGGGAGATGGAAGTAAGAGAGAGGGGGAAGATGGAATGGAGAGATACAGTAAAGGGATTTCAAAGATGAAAGATATACAGAATGAAACAGTTTACCAAAAGAAGATGGTAAAGAAAAGAAAAAAACAAAGAGAGAGGAAGGGATAAAGACAGGGAGAAGGGAATGGAGAGATGTGGGAGGGGAGACAGAAGAAAAACAGAAGATGAAGCAGTTTAAGAGAGTTAGGCGCAAGAGAGGAGATTGGGAGAAAGTGGGAGGAGGAGGAGGAAGTAGTAGGGATGGGCTGGAGAAGAAGTGTCTGGGAGGAAGAAGTAGGAGGAGACAGACTGATAAAAGGATAGACAAGAGAAGGAAATAAAAATACTTGAGAGAGAAGATGCACGCAATAGAGAAAGGTGGGGGAGGAAGTACTGGGGAGTAAAACAGATGACGGAGCGGTTTGATAAATGGAGGTTATAAAGACGATGGGGAGAGATTTGGCTTTCTGTTATCTTGTTTTTGTTTTGTTTTTTTGGAAGGAACAATTTTGCGAGCTCCAGGCCTTTGGTTCCTTCTTTCTTGCATAAAGAAAAAAAATGAGAGAGAGGGAAGAGAAAATTGAAAATGTTGGGAGAGAGCCGAAGGAATGGAGAAAGGAGTGAGAGGGAGATAATAAAAGACAGGAATGATAAAGGAAATGTTTAAAAAAAGGAAGGAAGATCTCTATGAGGGGAACAAGTGTCAAGCGAATGGCCGCGAGACAATATAGGGTGGAGTGTAGGGCAGCACAGTAACTGCAAATGAAATACGGAAGAACTAGTAAGCCCCTCGAGATAGCATACCTGCGCCACGTCAATATTTTTTATATGTTGCTTTAATTTCTTTTTCTTACCAGACGAATACTATTCCGGTCTCACAGTCAATTAACTGCAGTCTTAGGTTGCCCTATTACACAGTCTCAAAAAGCGCATACCTCTGCCAACGTCAGTGAAAAATATTATTTATTCTTGCACCCGGATCCGATCAACCTCAAAATCCAATAATCTCCTCCTTGGCCCACTGCCTACCTATCCACCGGATTTCATTGAAATTCGATAACAGATTTTTGATATTTTTTTTTTTTTAATAACAGAACGGAGGAAGGAAAAACAAATGAATAAAAAAAAAAATCCATACACCAGATTACTGGTGTCCTCTGTTCATAAAATATCTGTAACAGACTTGAACAGCTGTGGGTTGAAATTTGGAGGGAAACAACTCTGGGGAAGCGAATTCCAGAGAGATGCAGTTCGGGGAATGAAAGAATTCTGATAGGCAGAAGTTCTGCAATATGGCTGAGTGACATTCCAGTCATGAGCGCTACCAGATGCCCGTGTAGCACGAGGGAAGGCATGGAGAGGTGGACCATGGACGCAACTTCGTCTGAGCCTTTGCCCAAAAAATATCTGTAAAATAATGCAAGGGAGGCAACATTCCTTCTTACTTGTAGGGGAGGTAGTTTATTTGTAATGACAGGGTTGTTAATAATTCTAACAGCTTTGTTCTGAATTTTATCTAGTTGTTTTAATGCAACCTCTCCACATCCATTCCGCAAGGGTGAGCAATATTCAAGCTGAGAGAGCACATGACTCTTTTAAATTACAGCCAACTGCTCATCAGCGAAGAAGTTACGGACTCTGTACAATAACCCAAGTTTCTTAGCGGCGGTTTTAGCAAGTTATCTAACATGAGAGGTCCAGCTGAGGGCACTGTTCAGTGAGACGCCAAGAATTTCAATACTTTTGGATATGGGAATATAAGTGACACTGAAGGTAATGTATGAATCTGGCAATATCTGTCTATTAGTAAATTGTATATATTTAGATTTACTAGCATTGAAAGAGACAAGGTTGTTTTGTCCCCATTCACTGTTCGTAGATAGGTCTTGATTTATGGAGATGGCTGTACTGAGTTGAGAGGTAGAGATATTAGACTTTGTAAATGGGTGTGTGAGTGTGAATGAACTATGTAGTGTTGAGTCATCTGCGTATGAATGAATGGGATTGTGGGTGACAGATTAGAGATCATTAATATGAACCAGGAATAGGGTTGGCGCCAAAACTGACCCATGCGGCACGCCGGTGTTAATTGAATGGAAATTGGAATATGCATCACCTACTTTTACTCTTATTTTCCTGACACTAAGATATGAAGAAATCAAAGGAACAAAAGACGTTAGTCCATAGCAAGGGAGTTTGGACAGCAGGGAGCGGTGCCATACTCTGTCGAAAGCTTTAGAAATATCAAGAGCTACTGCATGAGTTTCTCCAAAAAGATCAATTGACTGATGGACGGTATGAGTTAGGAGATTGAGTGGCGAAAATCATATTGTCTGTCACTAATTAAGTTGTTGGATTCAAGATGTTTAACAATGTGTTTATTAATTAAAGTTTTAAATACCTTACCATGAGAAGATGGGACAGCTACTGGTCTGTAATCAGATGGGTCAGAGGAACTTCCTTTCTTTGGGTGGATATTGGCTTCTTTCCATGAATTTGGGAATAAAGAAGTACGTATGCATAGTTTGAATAATTTAGCTAGAACAGAGGCAAGTTCAGGGGAACGCTTTTTCAAAACAATTGGCGGAGGCCTGGAGCTTTGTTGGTAGGTAAATTGTCTAGGATGGATTTTACGTATCTTAACTGTATTTACTGTACACAAGCACATAAGCAAACACGGGTGAACACAAAACCTCCGTCCAGCCTATAGGTGGCGGCGTTAACAAGAGAATGTGAGGGTAAGTGTAAATGACAGTAAGACAAGAAAGCGTGGAGCTACTAAGGTGATGGATGGTGGGAAATGGCAGGTTGTCCTTACTTCACCTCCTTCATTTATCACCCTCGTTCCTTCCTCTCTGTCACCCCTTCCGCCATTCCGTTCTCATTCCCTCACTTCCCCCTCCCCGTCGCTCCATTTCTCCTTCAGTCCATCACACTCACTGACTCTAAGCCTTACTGTGGACACTGAATTATCGTCGGACAAACTTGAAGTGAGGAGTTCGGCAGACTATAATTAATGAGGTTCCTTTCGGCCACTCCAACCAGATGCGTACTCAGGTGATAACAGGGCCTCACCAATAATATGTAATTTTGCTTTATCTTTTGTCGTTTGATATTCTTTCCATCTCTGCCAATACAGCAATGGACGGGGTAGGATTTCGACAGAAAAAATCGCCAACGGAACTTTTATCAGATTTATATTAAAGTAGGTCATGGATTTCTAACGCTTTCCTCTGATCGGGGAACTAGTGTCTGGCCAGTCAGGTCGGGAGAGGCATTTCTCAGGGAATCGAAGCGTGAGATGCAATTCCGTGGATCAATTTAAGTGTGGTGGCTGCGAGAGGCGGAACCCGCCAGAAGCAGGGGCAGGAGCCAGGCCGCGTCTGTGACACAGTTCTGGTGCCACAGCAGTAAGACAAAGACAGAGGCAACACAGATTAAGGGGAAGATGGGAAAAGTTAGCGTAAAGACGGGATTGACATTTTACGGCACAATCGAAGGCAAGGGGACGTTTTGGCGAGAGAACGTTTAATCCCGGATCGATCCCGGATCGAGAAAGGGAGAGTGGATTCCGAACTCCCCGAGGTGAACTGAGCCAAGCTGGGCGATCCTGGATTGTGACGTCTCACCAAAACAAATATTGCGTCAGCTTGTACATTGTAAGTGCCGTATTTACTTCCTTTTTTTTTAAATAATGTACTGATAAAATGCTACTGCCATTTACTAAGGTGGGTATGAGGGTCTCAACTGTGTCTGGCTTTATCAGTAATGGGACCGTATTGCTGAAAATGACAGCAGAATTACTGCTGACCATATCATCCCAGTCTGAACTTTCAGCCGCCATCGTTTCGTTTACAATCAGGTGGGGCACTGGGGTGTCGCCATGGCAACAGGACAAGCCTATCCGAAACTGCTGGGCTGTTTTGGTGTGAACCCTCTGAATCAGTATTCAGCCTCGATCCTGATCCGATCCCATTTGACCCCGCCAAAATAGGCCTCAACAGATTACGACACAGATGAAGCCAACCGTGTAGGGCACGGACGAAGACAACAGTGTCGAGCACATACGAGGCCAACAGTGTTAGGCACACTTTAGGCAGATATGGAAATAAAAGTGTAGGGCGTAGACTCAGTCAATGTTTTAAGGCACAGACGGAGCCAACAGTGAGGGGCAGTGACAAAGACAGTGGTGCAGGGCACAAACTAAGCCAACAGCGTAGGGAACAGACGAAGACAATAATGTAATGCACAGGCGGAGCCATTAGGATAGAGCTCTGACGAAACCAGAAGTGTAGGGCACAGACGGAACGAAAGATCGCTTGGTGCCAGTGTCAGACACAGACACGGCCGTAAAGTCTAGGCCCTGTCTGTGTCAGACAACGTTTTGTGCCACGGCCTCATTGCGTTCCGAGAGCCATATGCATGAAGTGAGCAAGTGTGTTGTGCAAGGGACTGCATTACAGTGTGAGCAGAATGAACTCTTTGCAAGTTATTACTGTGTTAGTAATAACGTAGAGGAAGGTATTGGCCAAATCGTTTCCTGGTTGGATGAGGTCGCGTATCTTAGAGAATGTAAGTTTTATGGGATGGAAGTCTGGTGGGAGATCATGGAAGCTGTTGTTTGACTTATCTTTATGGGTCCGACTTTGGGCATAAAGCCTACACTCCGTTCACAGAGGCCGAGCATTCCTCCTACATGCCATGCATCTTCACATGTTACCACTTCTACGCAAAAAATCATCGTGGACACTGAGCACACGTTAGGGTTGTTTCATTCATTACTGGTGTGCTGTAATGGTACTTTAATGGTATTAGCAAAGACATTTTTCAACAACACTGGTGGGTTTTTGAGGAAGCTTAACAAAATCCGTTTAACAAAATTCAGATTCAAACTGCTTCCTATACTAACCTGTTATCGAATTCGCGTTCTTTATGACAGAAGATTTCTCCAACCATTTTTCCATCACCTCCCTACACAGTCATCTACATTTTTGCACTCATTAGAATATTTCCTTGCTGTCAAGATTATTTACATTTTTCTTCTTCGTATAAAATTCACTTTATTTCCTGATCTTTTCATGTGGTTCTTACTTTCGGTATATTTACCTATTTTCCCTCCCCCCTACTTTGATTAGAACTCCATTAATATATATTTTCTTTTTTGCATCTACTCTCTTTTTTTTTTTTTTTACTAACCTTTTTTTCTTTCGCCTATCTTTCAGTCTCTATTTCCAACCAACTTCTGCCCTTCTTACCTATGTTACCCTTGCAACACCACACACGGCTAAAGCAATGTAGCTAGGCTGTCCTTGTTTGCACTCCACACGTTTTCCAAATCCTTTAGTTCACATTTCATTAACCTAACTCTTCCACTATCTTGAGCTCACAGCCATCCACGACTGCTCTTTAGCACTTTCGCTTAGCTGCCCCACGTTCAGTTATTAACTTTGAAAATCTTTCTCCCGTAATCCTTTAAGTTCCTCTCAGTTTCGCCTTGGATGAGTCATATGACCAGACAGACCACTGCACTATCCTCTCATCTTCCTCATGTCAACAACACTATCATTTTTCTGTGTACGTAATCAGTCAGTCTCTTTTCAACATCCTCTCCAGTCTCTCTGTACCACGTTTGTTATGCGCTTTTTCTGCATGCAATATGAGTTACTAATACATACCCACTTTTTTTTTTTCTAACATACATTCTTTAGGCATTCTCCACAATAATTTGCCTCTAGCAATCAATAACGACACATGACATCACTTTATGGGATCGGTGTCATCCCTCCCTTTCAGGTCTCTAAATAATCTATAACTCCTGTGAATTGGTCCTGTCACTCCATCATCTTAGTCCCTTCTGTTTCTCACCTCTATCTTACGGTATATGCTGCACACGTAACACTCAGTGCCACTTTCATTTTAAGGGTGACGTACATTTACTTCGAGATGAAACATTTAGTCTTTCATTACCATTTGTTGTTTATCGTTCATCAACAAAGCATCTCAGTACCCCGCCCATGCGTGCTCATATCTGGCTCTACACATTTCACACATTCCCAATGATGCACTTCAGTCCCTTTCATCTTGGTCTCACGTAACGCCATTAAATCACACTCCGATTCCTTGAACACATTCACTACTTCCACCCTCTTAAATGCTATACACCATTTACATTTCACTCGTTGCTGAAAAGAGACGCCTTCACATCATGGCACTAATATGATCGGGTGGCGAAGCTGATCGGTCATACAAAGGTCCCTCAAACCCCTCCTTATCATCCAAAAGGAGGATGGAGGATCGCGGAAGAAAGGCAGTTTAGGTCTGTAGTTCACCAGTTTCACTTTTAAGTAAGGCTGGGGCTGCGGCTGCTGTTTCTACTGCCATAACATTTCTCTCATTCCACACAACGATACAAGGCTGCCTATTATTGCTGGGTCATGGCGAGGCACAGGTCTCAGATTCGAGGCTCTCTGGATATTTGCCAGGAAGTAATAGAGGGTAGAGATTCAGTAAGCCACACCAGCCTCTCCCTTTCCGCCTATTAAGCACGCAAGAGACACGAGGGAAATATCCTTTCTCCCTGCCCCCGTGAATGGTTATAAGGTTCACCAAGCAAGCGTAGTTAATGGATTCTTGATATACAGGAAACCATTTGCCCTGTCACTTAGCGTCATCTATGAGTAACTACTACATCAAGGAACTGGATGGTGAGTGTCCCTCGTTATCACATCCTTTAAATAACTATCTTAATATTTTGAGCAAAACTAGGCCTACGTCTCAAATGCAATAAGGAGCTCCCAGGAACTTTTCAAGAGTACTTCCAAGTCCCGGAGCAAGTTGTCGGCTGGTGTCAGTGGGGACGCTTTATTACCTCAGTCTGGCAGGGGTGGAAGGGAGGAAGGGGAGGGGAAGTGAAAAGGAATAGGAAAGACGGAAAGAGAAAACGAGAAACTGATATGAAATGGAAAACATGAAGTAATAAAGTGGAGCAGGGATGGTGGGAGAAGAGGGGAAGTAAGGGATGACAGAGGAATAAAACAAGGACGAAGTAATAGTTAAAGGGAATAACAAAGAATGGAGAACAGGCGAACATGGTGGGCGAGGAAAAAGACAAAATAAAATAACCGAGGAGAAATACTTCGTGAGGGAGAAGACTGGGAATGAAAAAGAGACAGGTATGATAAGGAAGATGGAGAAGAATACCAGGGAAAAAGGGCAACAAGAAACATGATGGAGGAACAGAGGAAAGAAGAGAAAGATGCTCAGACGACATAGGATGGTATGGGAGATCAATTTCATTTAATCAATGCCAACCCTGAGAAATAGGAGACATGCAGACTGAGAAAAGAACAGACAAAAGAAGGAAAGAAAAGTACTTGAGAGAGAAACAGTATTAGGGAATAAAACAGAGGCTGGAACAGTTTGATAAATCGAGACTATAAGACGATGGAAAGAGACGTTATTAAGTGAGAGAGAGAGGGATGAAATGAAGGGATGGAGTGAAGAGGTTTATGAGAGAGGGAGGTGTGAGCTGGGAGCAGGGCAGTGAAATGGCGGGGGACAGGGCGACGTGGAGGCGATTTGTTTGTGGCCACCCCTTATGGGATTAAGGCGTCTGACAATAGATAGAACAGATAGAGGGAGGAGATAACTGAAAATGACGGGAGAGAGACGAAGGAATGGAGAAAGGTAGGAGAGGAAACTAAAAGAAAAAGACAGGAATGATAAATGAAATGCAAAAAAAAAAAAAAAAGTAAGATTTGTATGAGTGAAACAAGTGTCAAGTGAACGGCAGGGAGACAATATAGGGTGTAGGGCTGCACAGTAACTGCAAATGAAATAAGAAGGAAACAGAAAGCCCTCAGAGATCTCATACTTCCGCCAAAGCCAGAAAATCATTTGACATGCTGCTATAATTCCTCTTTTCTACGTGACGAATACTTTTGCGGTAATTTAATTGTACAGTCTTAGGTTGCCCTAAAACACAGTCTCAGAGAGCGCCTACCTCTGCCACCGTTAATAAAAAAAATCATTTATTCCTGCAATCGGATCCGGATTAGTCTCAAAATCTAATAAATTCCTCCACGACCCACTGCCAACCCATCCACCAGATTTCATTGAAATCTTATAAGTTTTTGAGATACATATGATAGAAACAGACGAACACGAGTGAACACAACCTCCTTTCCACCTCGGTAGTGGAGTTAACAAGAGAATGTGAGGGTACGTGTGAATGGTAGTAAGACATAAGAAGGTGGAGTGTGGAGCTACTTGGGTGATGGACGGTGGGAACTGCCAGGTTGTCCCTACACCTCCTTCATTAATCACCCTCGTTCCCTCCTCAGTCACCCTTTCCGTCATTCTGTTCTCATTCCCTCACTCCCTCTCCCCTTCACTCGCTGTCTCCTCCCTTCCGTCACACCCATTTGCTTTAAGCCTCACTTTGGACATTGAATTATCGCCGCACAAACTTGAGCCAAGGAATTCTGCTGACTATAATTACTGAGGTCCCTTTCGGCCACCCCAACCGGGATGTATACTCAGGAGGTGATAACAGGGCCTCAGCAGCAATATATAATTCTGTTTTCTCTTTTGTCGATTAGTATTTATTCCATCCTCGGCATTACAACAATAGAGGAGGTAGAATTTCAACAGCAAAAATGCATCATCGAAGCTTTTATCAGATAAATTTTATAAGCAAGGTTCCTGGATTTCCAATGCTTCCCGGTGATCGGGGAACGAGTTTCTGGCCAATCAGGTCAGGAAAGGCATTTCTCGAGGAACTGGAGCGCAAGATGCAATTCCGTGGATCAATTTAATTATGGCGTTTGCTTGAGGCGGGACACGAGCAGAGGCAGGAGCCAGACCGCGTCTGTAAGGCAGTTCTAGTGCCAAAGCAATAAGGTAAAGATGAGGTTAACGCACTGTAGGCAAAGGTGGGGAAAAGTGTATCGTAAAGACTGACCCAACCGTGTAGGGCACACAGGGAGCCAACAGCGCAGGGCTACAGACGACGCCAACAGTGTAGGGCACAGACGAAGCCAAAAGTGTAGAGCGCTGACGAAGCCAACAGTGTTGGGCGCAGACCAAACCAAAAATGCTGAGCACAGACAAAACGAACAGTGCAGAACACAGACGAAGCTAACAGTGTTGGCACAGACGAAGCCAACAGTGTCGGGCACAGATGGAACCGAACGATGGTTTGCTGCCAGGATCAGACACTGACAGGGCCGAGAAATCTACGCCGTGTCTGTGTCAGGCAAAGATATGGCCAAGAGAACGTTTAGTGCCACCACCACCTCACTGATCCTCAACCATCATCACAATCACCACATCCTTAGTAACTTAGGTCAACGTCTCCCTTCTCATCACCACAACCACATTCACTTCAATAACTTAGGCCTACATCTCCTTAAATATCACCACAACCATCGCCACTTCAGTAACCTAGGTCTGCGTTAACTTAAATCATCACCACAATTACCACCACCTCAATGACTTACACCCAAATATAAGCTGCTACAGGATACTCTGTTTTAAAAAAATGTGAACTACTTCGAACAGGATAACAATGATGAACAGAAGCGCTGTGGGTGAAAATAATGAAAAGTGAAAAAGGAAGAACGGGTCCTTTTGAAAAAGAACTTAAGGACCTTATGAGTAAGTATGACATCGAAACAGATATAACAAAGATGGGTATTAACGGAATGAAGAATAGGATAGAAAACTGCAGAAAAATATAAGAAAAAAAAAGAAGATACTGCATTAAAAACAGAAAACAATGAATGCGAGATAGTTGTGATTATATGGGAAATCTTAAAGCTTAGTTTTCCAAAAAATAATCAAAATTGATAAAGATAACTAAAGTATACCTTATCCAGTGACCAGCATACAGAGATATATGACTGAACGGGAAATTATTAGTAAACAAGAAGTAACACTCACAGAATGCAACACCAGAGCCATACATTCGATCTAAAGGCCCGTCCACACGATCAGCGGGCACCTGTGGTTATGGGTTATAGTAATGAAAATAAATGTTTGAAAATAATCATGTAGACGTGATAACCTGATGCACCTTCCCCGCTTCTGATCTACTGTTTATTGCGTGATTCGTTTCTATGCTTCAAAACTGAAAGCAACTTGTTTAGATGCGACTGGTGCCCACTGATCATGAGGAAAGGCATTATTGTTGAACCTTTGACCCTTGCCTGTGCCCTTGACCGTTGACTTTTTGCACTGAAATTTCGAGTCAATTCATTCTCACCCAACCCTCAAGCCATATACAAAGTAGGGTTCAGATCGGATCATAAGCGTTAAGTTTACCTTACCCTGTGACCCTGACCTTTGACCTACTGTTTCTAGGTTAACCTCAAACCCTTCCACCAACTTTGAACCAGATCGAATCAAACCTGAGTTACATGACCACTCCTTTGAATCAGCCCTGTGACCTTTACCTTTAGTCACACTGATTTCAAAATAAAATAAATTAATCCTTTCTGTTCGTCAAGCCCTCAACCAAGTTTGGTCAGTACGAATGAATACGCTGAGTTGACCTCTCCTCTGACCTATGACCTTCTCCAGGCAAAATTTAATTACCTGTTCCTAAATCATTACTCCAAGTTTGGTACAATTCCATCAAATTTATAATAGTACAGACAGACAGACAGACAGGCAGACAGACAGACCGAGGGACCCAATAAACAAGTCATACAAATAACCCCATAGCTCTGTCTCGCGCGAGTGCAATGAACAAGAATTATTAGTAAAAAAAAAAAAAAAAAGTGAGGGAAATTACAGACACACAATTGTGAAGGCAAGAGACATTCTTGCCCGAAAGAGGGGGAGCAACCTGGACAGACGGCGACAACATCAATAACAACACAACCACAATAACAACAATAACGACAAAATAACAACAATAACAACAGACTGTGTCCCCGGAGTGAGCCAAGTGATCCCAGAACCTCGGGGGCAACTGAGCTCAGGTTGCAGTCACAGGAAAAGCTAATTTGGTAACTTTTCCTCCATGAGTCGAGTGGCTGAGCAGCTTTCAATCTCCTTAACAAAGCATCTGGCCTCTTCTTTCTCGGTTTACCTCCTGCCAGCCGAAAAGTTGGCGGAGAGGAGGAGGAGGAGGAGGAGGAGGAGATGGAGAAGAAGGAGGGGGAAGACGAAGAGAGCCCTACCCATTATACAAGGAAATGGAGAAAGTTCTTAGCACTGTTAATAGTGACGGGGAAGAAGAGAGATAGAATAATGAAGGAGATTTGAAGAAAGAATGAAGGAAGGAGAACACTACAAAGGTAAGAGAAGGAGGGAGAGGGAAAACTAGAGGGAGACCATATGTGTAGTGGAAACGAAGGGATACATTTATAAGAAAATACTGCAGGATGGTGCTGGCGGCAAGGGCGAATGCAGCAAGAGTGTCAGGTCATGTACTGGAGCTGTGTTGTGGGTAGTGGGACTACCTCTCTCACGCCTCTGGAACTCAATCTCAGCTGAGGAAACTCGTCTGACGTACGTAGGATTAGGCTACTGAGTTGTCCTAACCATAAGAAGGTTAATGGTAACTGTATTAACGCTCTCAGGCTTCTATGCGTCACTCTCATGAATCTCAGGCTCCTATGACTCACTGATATAAATTTCTTTTGGCGTTAGCTGGCATGGAATACTGGAGTTGTCCCGACCATGAAAGGTGTTACTGTGCCTGTGCTGTAGTTAATGGTGTTATTGGTGTTACTGTGGCTGTGTTAGAGTTAATGGTGTTACTGGTGTTACTGTGGCTGTGTTGTGGTTAATGGTGCAATTGTTGTGGTTTGTAATGTCAGTGTTGTGGTTTGATGCTACTGTTGCGATTAGATATGTTTTTTTATGGTTAGAAATTTCGTGTTGTTGTTTGTGGTGTTATTGTTGTGGTTAATGGTGTTGCTGTTGTGGTTAGTGGTATTACTGTTGTGGTTAGTGGTGCTACTGTTGTTGTTAATGGTACTATGTTGTGGTTAATGGTACTACTGTTGTGGTTAGTGGTGTTACTGTTGTGGTTAGTGGTGCTTCTGTTGTGGTTAGTGGTGCTATTGTTGTGGTTAATGGTGTTACTGTTGTGGTTAATGGTACTACTGTTGTGGACAGTGGTGTTGCTGTTGTGGATAGTGGTGTTGCTGTTGTGGATAGTAGTGTTACTGTTGTGGATAGTGGTGTTGCTGTTGTGGATAGTGGTGCTACTGTTGTGATTAGTGGTGTTACTGTTGTGGTTAATGGTACTACTGTTGTGGATAGTGGTGTTACTGTTGTGGATAGTGGTGTTGCTGTTGTGGATAGTGGTGTTACTGTTGTGGATAGTGGTGTTACTGTTGTGGATAGTGGTGCTACTGTTGTGGATAGTGGTGTTACTGTTGTGGATAGTGGTGTTACTGTTGTGGATAGTGGTGTTACTGTTGTGGATAGTGGTGTTGCTGTTGTGGATAGTGGTGTTACTGTTGTGGATAGTGGTGTTGCTGTTGTGGATAGTGGTGCTACTGTTGTGATTAGTGGTGTTACTGTTGTGATTAGTGGTGTTACTGTTGTGATTAGTGGTGTTACTGTTGTGGATAGTTGTGTTACTGTTGTGGATAGTGGTGTTGCTGTTGTGATTAGTGGTGTTACTGTTGTGGATAGTGGTGTTACTGTTGTGGATAGTGGTGTTGCTGTTGTGGGTGGTGGTCCTAATGTGGCTGTTGTAGAGGTGCCGTCGTGTATTGTGGTGTTGTTGCAATTGTGGTTTAGATATATTTTGGTGTTTGAGAATATTGTAATGCAATTAGCAGAGTGGATGTGTGTGTGTGTGTGTGTGTGTGTGTGTGTGTGTGTGTGTGTGTGTGTGTGTGTGTGTGTGTGTGTGTGTGTGTGTGTGTGTGTGTGTGTGTGTGTGTGTGTGATGTTGCTGGTGAATGATAATGCTATGATGGTGGCAGTATTGTTATTTGCGTTCAGATGTTGAAAGTGATGTCAGGGACGTTGGTACATTCGCAGATGTTGACTGTAGTGGTGAAGATCATGGTAATGTTGTTGCAGATGTTAAAAGTGATGTTCAGGTCGGTGGTTGTGGCGCTGTAGATGTTGGTAAAGATGTTGAAGATGCTACCGGTTTCTCTATTTCGGTCTTTATTGACGATGTTGAAAAGTTTCGTAGTAATGTTTCAGGTTTCAGATGTTAAAAGGGATGGTGCAGATGTTAGAGGTAAATATTCACATACTGGCGTGATGTTCCAGAGAACGGTAGTGATGCTTAAGTTGTTGGTGATGATGTCGTTGAGAAAATTGGTGGTGATGGTAAAATGTTGGTAGGTGTGTAAATACTGGCAGTGATGAGAAACCCTTTACCGTCTTAACCCTAGAACTCTAATGTGGGGTTGAGGTGACCCCCCCCCCCAGGAGGTGATAACGCGATCATGGGGAGATAAGGGGCCCAGGGTGCCGGGTCTCCCAGTACCTTCATGCCACTACAACCGCACTTGAAAAGAGGTAGTGTGGTGCAGCTCACTTGTATTTTGTATGCTGAAAAGTATGCTTGGGGTTGGCTCAACCCCATGTTAGTGTTTATAGGTGCTACTTTTGGGAGGGAAATAATTGACAGGAATATAATTATTTTGAGATTAGTACATCTGTAAACCAGTACATACACTGTACACTCCTATGTACACTTGTACTTATTAGTACAAGTACAGGATATATGGTGTAACATAAGATTATAGTCTTCATTTTGCATATGGAAGATTTTTCGTTTTTCAAAGAAAAAAATATATAATAATAAAAAAAATATATAATAATCCGTAAGAATTCTTTTGTAATCAATGGCTATAGCCTTGGTGATCAATGATAAGTAGTTGTTGTTCATTTACAGGGGTAAATATAGGTAAAAGAAAAAATCCATTGCACACTAGTTATTCTTTGACTAAAAAAAAAGAAAAAAAAAAATCGTCCCTCTCCCACACACTTCCTAGTGCTGCCCCAAGGCTGTGGGTATATTAGCAGAGGCTCCCACTACCAGAGAACTTGTGTGCCTACAGCCAAGCCCGCAGCTGCAGTCGTCTCCGTATAGCATTGGTCCTCAGCATAGTCATCAGTTAATTTTAGTATTTTTACACTTTTTTTTTAGTTATCCACCTTAGTGTTAGGATTCAGTTTCAAGTCATTGGTTTTTCACTCAGATTGAAGTACAAAGGCCATATTTCCTATGTATGCCAAGGAATTGAATAAATTCTAATTACGACTTTTTTTTTTTTTCATTTTTCGAAAATGGGGTTCAGTCAACCCCACGTTAGTGTTGGTGTAAGTCGGATCGGGGGTTGGTGTTCCCGGGATAAGTGTTACCGCTCTCATATTAGGATACATTCATGCATTTAGGGCAAGGTTATTTTTATGCTGATTTCAGGTGAGCCTTTGAAACGATATCTTTGGCATATCTTCTTTATTTTCTTGGTTATGGAGACTCTTCCATATAGCTAAGTTTTGCTGATTTTCTTCTCTTTTTGGTGTTATGATTCAGCTCTCTCTCTCTCTCTCTCTCTCTCTCTCTCTCTCTCTCTCTCTCTCTCTCCACATCGTGAATAGTATTCCAGTTTTTCACGCAGTATGGTCGGTGTTCCGAATAAATATTTTCCAGAGTTAGTTTAATTCCCTTTGTGTGTTTGCTGTAGTTGATGGTAAAAGGGTGTTGGTGTAATGATCATGACGATGCTTATGATGGTGGTGTCAGTGTGTATGGTGGTGGCGGTGTCAATGGGTATGGTGGTGGAGGTGTCAGTGGGTATGGTGGTGGTGGTGTCAGTGGGTATGGTGGTGGTGGTGTCAGTGGGTATTGTGGTGGTAGTGTCAATGAGTATACTGACAGTGTCAGTGGGTGCGGTGGTGGTGTCAGTAGGTCTGGTGGTGGTGTCTGCGGGTCTGGTGGTGGTTTCAGTGGATATGGTGATAGTGTGAATAAGTATAGTGGTGGTGTCAGTGGTGTCAGGGGGTATGGTGAGCCGCAAACCCGTTACCAGGTCCACCTCCATTAGGGACGGTGTTTCCAGAGACATCACAGCCTCCTGCTTGATCCTTCCCTCTACACCTCCTCTTGATTACATCTCTTGATTGCACCACTTCTTGATTACATCCCCTCTTGATTATACTACCTCAAATTACACCATCTTGATTATACCACCTCTGGATTATATCACTTCCTGATTACACCACAACTGATTACACCACCACGTGATTATATCATCATCATCATCATCATCCGGACCTCCTTTCCCACCCCAGGGCAGGGTGAAGTGTAGCAACGTCCAGACAGTCAAAGTTTGTCCAATTCAATAGGCCACGCTTCCACTCACTCATCATTCAAGCCCTCGGAATCCTGGCTCCATCAGATAGGCCAAAAAAATTTCACCACGTTCTGTAGCTTCACATAAACCGATCTGATATAGCCAGTCCGAACGATGTCACGTTAGAAAAGCGTTGCCAAATCCCTGGTGATGCACTTCTCCGCACAAAATTCATCAACCAGATCGAGCTTTTGTCAATCCCTTAGTCTCACCAACTTCCATACCTCTCTTCCTCACACACTCATTCACCATATCCCCCCACCTACTTCTTAGCTTGCCTCGCCTCTTCCCTCCTTCAGTTTCCCTCAGATATACCTTTTTCACCACTCTATTGTCATCCATCCTCTCCACATGACCATACCGTCTCAGTACACTCTCTTCGACTCTGGTGTCCACAGACTTCGTCACTCCGCATCTTTCACGAATCACATTACTCCGTTTCCTATCCACTCTTTGTACTCCACATACATTCCTCAGCAGTCCCATCTCCATTGCGCTTGCTCTTGTCTTTTCATTTTTATGTCACACCATACTTTCACATCCGTATGTTAGTTGGCACTAACACTCCTATACAGTATGTAAGCCTCGCGCAGCTGCAACACTCAAGCCTGTTTTTCTTATCAAGGCCTTCATTGCACCAGCTACTTTCATTCCTTGTGTCCCTCTACTTTCCATTTCTTTTGCACATTTTCCTCTCTTTTATATCACTGTACCCAGGTAATTGAACTCTCTCACCAATTCCAGTCTCTCTCCATTCACTGTTACATCACACTGGGAGACACGTTCTCTCTCAATAACCACCATTTTACTCTTTCTACATTTACTCTTAAGACACGACGCTCACAGACATGTAAAACTCTGCACTGGTCTTCCAAGCTCTTGTCCGGTATTTGCAAACAGCACTGCATCATCAGCATACAAAAATTTTGAGATATTCCATCCATCACCATTCATTACCAACATCATCGCTCTTTCAATTACTCGTGTTTTTACTTCTCTCATCACCCCATCCATTTATATACTGAACAACCATGGGGACACAACACAACCTAGTCGCACGTCCACAATGATCGTAAACCATACACTTAGATGCCCAGTTACCCTTACACATGCCTCACTACCATTATAAAAACTCTAGACAGCACCAAAAAACATACCATCTACACCGTGCATGCGCAAAACCTTCCACAATCCCTCTCTATCTACTTTATCGTATGCTTTCTCCAGATCCACAAATGCCATAAACACCTTACAGTCCTTCTTACAAGCCTTCTCCGCTATCTGTCTCACTGCAAATTTTTGACCCACACATTCTCTGCCACTCTTAAAGCCACCCTATTCGTCACTCACTAGGACCTCTGATATCTCCCTTACTTTATGATAATTCTTCCATATACCTTCCCTACAACACTCAACAGACTTATGTCAGGATACTTCTTGCCCCATCTTGATTATATCACATCTCTTGATTGCCTCACATTTTGATTCTATCACATCCTAATTACACCACCTCTTGATTATATGATCTCGATTACACCTCTTGATTATACCATCTCTAGATTATACCATTTCTTGATAACACCATCTCTTGATTACGCCACCTCTAGTTTATACCACCTTATGATTATACAATTTCTTTGTTACCCCAACTCTCAATTACATTTCCTCTTGTTTTCACTTCCTCTTGATTGCTCCACCTCTAGATTACACCGTGATAATTATTCCCTACTGATTCCCACCCCCTTTTAATTATCGTTCTTCAGTGACTTACTCTCTGCTGAAAACAATGGTCCGGCGTCGATTGGATACGAGAAGATATGAGTTGTTCCGACCATGAGAAGGTGAATGGTACCAGTATGAACATTGTCAGGTTTATATGTTTTCCTTTAACCAAATAAAATCGTCTGGTCTTATCTGAAATAGAATGCTAGAGTTGTGCTGACCAAATATAGGTTTCTAATATTACACCACCTCTTGATTACACATTTAATATGCCTCTTGATTACACCTTTTATATGCCTCTTGATTACACCCTTAATATACCTCTTGATTACACCTTTAATATAACTCTTGATTACACCTTTAATATCAATCTTGATTACACTTCTTATATACCTCTTGATTACACCTTTTACATACCTCCTGATTACACCTTTAATATACCTCTTGATTACACCCGTTAAATACCTCTTGATTACATCTTGTACATACCTCTTGATCACACCTTTAATATACCGCTTGATTACACCTTTCCACTCTTTTACAATCCACCATTATTATTTTACTCTGATTAGCCTATTCTTTTTTCAGCTGAGTACCATCATCATCACCACCTGCATAGCGTGATTAGGTGAATGATGATGATGATGATGACAACTACATGGTAATGGTACTTGTGATTATGAGGAAGTTGCGTTCATAGTGTAAGGAATGATGACGTGATGATGGTGATGGTGATTTTGATGCGGTAAAAATGTGGGTTGTGAGGGTAATATAAGAACACAGTATATACCGAGTTCTGACGTTTATTTAATTCTATTTTTGCGTTGCTGTCTGCCACTCATGGATGATGTATTCTCCTTGAACTCGGTGACGTGTTTAAGAGTTATTTCCTGCTGCTTCCAGGCTATTTTATATCAAATTAGCAATGGCCTCTCGTACTGAAGGGGTTCGTGAAGACACTGAATATCTTCCCTAAAGGGTCTGTTAACTGTCACTTTTTCTCTCTGTAAAGTGCTCCTTCAATTCTGAAACTCGTCCTGGTCATCTTTAGCCAATTCTATCGTGCATTTGGTATTCTGTTTCTTAACCACATTAATGTCTGAAGTTTGTCTCAGTTGTTAAATCGTTTGTAGTTAACCAGATTAAATATAACATCTACATTATAAATAAGGCCGTGAGAGGGTAACAGATTTCAACTGCTATGTTGTGTGGACTTTTCTCAAACATAATATACTTTAGGTTAAAATACCAAGCTCATGCTGTCCCCTCGTAGTGAAAGGGTTAAGTTGGAGGACTAGCGAAGAAAAAGAACACCAGAACCAAATAATACACGAAAACATCCCTAATAGTGTACGTATGGGACCAGCTTAAATACGGTCACATCGCTAACAGTGTAATACGGCCACGTCCCTAATTGTGTGTGTACATGACCAACCTATATACGGCCACATCCCTAACAGTGTAGGTACGGGACCAGCTTAAATACGGCCACATCCCTAACACTGTGCGTGCAGGAGCCACTTATATACAGCCATATTCTTAAGTGTACATACAGGACCAGCTTAAATACGGCCACATCCCCACCACTTCATGTATAGGTGCAGCTGTTGTACGGCCACATCCCCTTCAGTATAAGTACAAGATGAACTTATTCAAGGCCACATTCCCATCAGCATATATATATAGGATTAGCTTATGCACACCCAGATGGGATGTACACGGCAGGGTATGCATGATCATAAAACACGTAGCCTTCCGGGCCTCTGGGTTGGCTTTTATAATTCAAGCGGTGGCCGTAAAATGGCACAGCATGTGCCGCTGTTAATGGTGGTAATATCTTAGCCGGTGCAGTGGTCCAGAAGTAGCCGAGGCACGTCACAGGCGCAGTGACCACTTGACAATATTAATACAAGTGGTCTCAGGCACTTCACAGGCTCAGTGGTCACTTTGCTACAAGTGGCCCCTGGCACGCCATAGGCTCAGTGACCAGTGGACAATATTGCTACAAGTTGCCAGTTGTGTGATCAGTCAGTGGACGGTGCGAAACACAAAAGCAAAAGTTCTCTCCAGGATATTGGTAAAAACATCTCCTGAAAGGTGAACAATTCGGTGAGCAATTCTTTCATCACCAGAAGAGTGGGTAGGTCTGTATACCCTGTAAAGGGTTGCCAGTTGCTGCAGATGCTGTGGCTGTGTTGGTATGAACCGTTCAGCATACCTGTGACACCCTTTTGATATATACATTAGGCTTCAAAGTGCACTGACGACTGAAACTTATTGTTATAGTCGCATTCTATGGTGAAGGTCCCTGTCATCTATCCTTCTTTAAGATGCTTGCGATCACTCCCAATTTCCATGATCCCCCTGGCTAACAGGTCAGTTGTTCGTAATGCTGTTGTTCTTATCATACCATCGCATTTACTTCGTAACACTGTACACTGCAAATGACGATCAAGATAGTCAGCCGTCATATGATGTGTCACAGTTACTGCTATAGCCTATGCGGCAGTAGAAAAGAAGACTGCGGCCTGACCGAATATTTTCAGCAGTACCATTCACATCTGACAGAGTAATTTTTAAATTTTGTGATCAGCAATATGAGCATTTAAAATCTTCCAGTATGACTCGATCTTTTATCAGACCAACATTATACAATGAGTTTGGCCAGATTTAGGTTGGCCAACTAACAAAATGTTGTTGTAACATAGCATCCAATATAGTATGATACATATATGTGATCATCCGACAAAACTAGGACATTTTTTTCTTTCACCGCACGTCGTCACCAGTAATAACAGGTGAAAACAACAATAGTAAAATTAGTATTTGTAAGGAAAAAAACAGGTTACCTGGTTTTACATTCAGTATAGTCAAGATGAAAGTCATATACAAAAGTCAAGACTACGCCATAATGCAAATTTCACCTAAATCAAAGTGGCTATCTATCTATCTATATACCTAGGCTGCTTCCCCCAAGGAAAGGGAGGTACCCGAGACAGGACGACACACTCCCCATTTACTCATCCATTCAAACACATTCATTCGCATCTTAGCCCCAAAGGGGAGAAGGGACAGATCCTCACTACACCACACCGCACAAGGGTCAACTGCTCAGTGCAATCAGTGACATCAGCAGCAGAGCCCGACAGCAGAGCCGGTTTACCCCTGCCACATCATAATAGACCCATCCCCTTACCCGTACCTGACCTGACTAGCTGATCAGACCAAATGCGGGAGAATATCCCCTCAGGGCTGCGTCATCATTTATTCATTCACAATTTTTCTCCATTTATTTCTGTCACGCACAACCACTCTTCCTTGCTCAACAGACATCTCTTTCACATCCAGCGCTCTCTTCACACTGTCCATCCATCCTATTCATGGTCTCCCTCTCAGCCTTACACCTCTCACATCAGATCTAGTTATCTTTTTCACCAATTGCTCATTATCCATTCTCTCCACATGCCCAAACCATCGCAACACCCTCTGCTCAACTCTATCAGCCATCTCCCAAACAACTCCAGTTCTCCTTTGCACTTCATCATTTCTCACTCGATCCATAAGCGTCACTCCACACATACTCCTCAGACACCTCATCTCCATTACATTCAAACTTTTCCTCTCTGCTACACCCATATTCCATGTTTCAGCCCCATATAATGCAGTCGGTACCACAACACCTTCGTACAGCCTTTTCTTTACATCCATTCTGAGCGAACGACATCTAAACACCTTTTTCATTCCTCCCAGCACCTTTCCTACTTCATTCATTCTAAACTTCATTTCTGCATCTATTCTTCCATCCATATCAACGTGTGATCCTGAATATTTAAAACACTCTACCTTCTCAAGCAACTCACCATTCAAAACTATATTCATCCCCCTACCATCTACCAACCTCGTACACTTCATCACTTTACTCTTATTCTCATTTACTTTCAATTTCCTCATTTCACACACCCTTCCAGACTCCTCTAGCAACTGTCTCAATCTCTCCTCTGAATCAGCCACCAGTGCAGTATCATCTGCAAACAGCAGCTGCTTCAGCTTCCACTCTCCACACACTCAGACCTCCACCTAAAACTCTTGCATTCACCTCCCTTACAACACCATCCATATAAATATTAGACAACCAAGGCGACATCACACATCCCTGTCGCAGCCCCACTCTCACAGGAAACCAATCACTCACAGCATTTCCCACTCTTACACACGCTCTACTATTTACCCCTTTTAGTAACCTACCATCAAGTTCATACAATCTTAAAACAGTCCACAAAGCCTCCCTATCATTTCTATCATACGCTTTCTCTAAATCCATGAATGCCCAAAACACATCCTTGCCTTTCGCTAAATACTTTTCACACACTTGTCTCACAGCAAACACCTGATCCACGCATCTTCTCCCTCTCCTAAAGCCACTCTGCTCATCACCAATCACTCCCTCTGTACCCTTTCTAACTCTCATAATTAACACTCTACCATACACCTTACCTACAACACTCAACAGACTTATACCCCTAAAGCTAGTACATTCTTACTTATCACCCTTGCCTTTATACAATGGGACCACACAAGCACTTGCCCAGTCATCTGGCACCATACCTTTCACAAAGCACTCATTCAACAATCTTACTAACCAGTCAACAATAGTCACTCCACCACCCTTCAGGCATTCCACAGCACACCCATCCATACCTGCAGCTTTCCCTGTTTTCATCTCCTTTACTGCTTTCTCCACTACCTCCTTATTGATCAAAGAATCATTCAACTCTCCCAACACATTTATTTCTTGCACCCTTCCATCCGCCACAATCTCAGCCACCCTTTCCTCCTCTACATTTAACAATCTTTCAAAATACTCTGCCTATCTCTTCCTTACTGCATCCATCTCAATTAACATCCTTCCATCCTCTGCTTTTACTCTCTCTTCCTTCCCAGACTCTCCCTTTTGCACCCTTTTCACCTCCTTCCAGAACATTTTCTTATTCTGTTGAAAATTTTCAGTCAGCCGCCTACCCCACCTCTCATCTGCTGCCACTTTAGCATCACGCACAGCCCTTCTTGCCCTATTCCTCTTTTCCTTATACCTCTCATATGACACCTCATCCTTCCTCTGCAGCCACACTTCATTTGCACGTCTCTTCTCAGCCACAGCCATACTTGCTTCCTTGCACCACCATTCACTTCCTTTTCTTACACCACCACCCACACGTCTCACACCACACACCTCTTCTGCATGCCCCACCACAGCACTCTTAAACAATTGCCAATCCTCCTCCACACTGCCGTTTTCCTGATCTTTCACTGCGTTCCACCCATCTTTCAATTTCTCCTGATACTCTATCATTTTCTCTCTTTTATCCAACTCACTCACTTGCAAAACCTCCCTGCCACAACTAACCCTCCTAGCTCTCACCCATCTCTTACCTACTCTTAACTTTCCCTCCACTAGGTAGTGGTCAGACATACCTCCACCCTCCCCTCTCAGAACTCTCACATCCAACAATCTTCCTATTACATTCCTGGACACAACCACGTAGTCCATCAAAGCTCTATCAACAACCCTTCCACCCTCCTGTCTCACTCATGTACTGTATACTTATAAATATCTTTCTTCTCAAACAGCGTATTTCCAAACACCATCTCTCGCTCAACACACATCCCTATCATTCGTTCCCCATTTTCATTTCTTCCAGGCACACCATGCATACCAACTACACCTTCAAATGCTACATTTCCCACTCTAGCGTTCAGATCTCCCATCATTACCACATTCACATTCGCTCCAAAACACTGCAGACACTCATCAACATCATTCCAGAAAGACTCCCTCTCTTCCTTATCCCTTTCACTACCAGGCCCATATGCACTCACAAACACCCACAAGATTTCGCTTTCACCCACATCAGTCTCGATGACACCTCTTTCCATTCGATCACACACTGCTGTACTTTCGGACTCACTAACAAGGCAACACCTTCCCTTGCCCTTCCTCTATCAACACCTCACACACACACACACACACACACACACACACACACACACGCAAGAAAGTGATGCAATAAGAGTAGGTGAAGCAGTAAGGAAAGCATTAAGAAAATAGTTCTATCACTTCCACAATCATAAACAAAGAATTCATACAGGTAACAAAATGTCTGTTACCAAACTAGTAATATCAGTCATCATTCAGGAAGATTACTGTTCAATAAAAATGTATAGTCTAACAAAAACGCAACTTCAACCCCTCACACTCCGCTCCCTCTCTTCCCACCCCATCTACAACCCCTGCCTCCCCACATACCCCATCTTCAATCTGCTGCCTTTCCTCAATCCCCAATTTCAACCGAATGTCTCCCTTTACCCCTCACCCTCAACTCTCTGCCTCTTCTTACACTTTACCCTCAACCGCCTGCCTCCTCCTTCATCCCATCCTCAATCCACTACCTCATCTTACACATTACTTTCAACCCTCTGCCTCCCCTTAAACCTCACCCCCAACCTCCTTCTCCCCTTATACCCCATTTCTAATCCTCTGCCTCCCCTTACACCCCGCCCCCAGCCCCCTGCCTTCTCTCACACCCAACCCTCCTCTCTCTCTCTCCCCGTACGTCCCTTCTATGCATCTTTATGTTCGTCGACTACATAAAACGATACGAATCTGATAATAAAAAAGCCAGGAACCGCTGTTTGAATACTGGAGTGAAATGGTTAAGGCTTATTGTTCTGGTTCCTGGACTGGCAGCTCACGGCCGCTTGCCGCTGCACTTCACTTTACGCAACACTTCACTTCACTTCCTTTACTGTGATATGAACAGCTTCTCATTGTTAGTTCGAGTTATAAACTTTACGAACCTATCTGAAAACATAAAAGAAAACACCAGTCGGCCCATCAACGGCATTTCGTCCCACAGGCACTTCACTTTCAGGTGTTGTATACTGAGATAATTCTGAGTATTTTTCATACATCTGAGATACAACATCACAAGCCTACCGTTCTCTGAATTTATGCTTCCTTCTTGTTTAAATAATAAAAAAAAAAAAAAACATTCTGCAACACTGAGCACATCCACACTATCTACAAGTTATTTTTTATGTGTCAGGCTCTGGGCCTGAGATCCAACAGTCTTCCCCCGCACTACACACCTGTACATATCACCACTTCGTCGCTAATATCCACCGTCCCCATTGAATACATGCTAGGCTGTCTCATTCACGACTGGTGTACGATAATAGTAATTGCGGGGGTTTTAATGACAGGTCGGTGAGTCTTGTAGAAGATCAAGAAAGTCATTTTAACGAAACTTAAGTAGTCAAACTATTACTTGCTTCAGCCTGCAATCGAACTAGCATCCTCTCAACAGATATGCCATCTACCGTAGTTTACTGATATTGAAGAAGAAATCAACCAAAAATCCATTTATCATAAGAAAGTGAACATACAGCAGTTGTTTTTCGTATCAATAACTTGTCTGATTAATGTGGTGGAATTAACGAAGTAAATAAATGGCTATCAAGCAAATTCCTTCACTTTTTTCAGCTGTTGGTAACTGAGCAGATAAGACAGGATAAGACCTTCCATACTTTAGTGTGGGGACCAAAATACTTCCATGCAGCAATATCTTTACTTCCAGTCTCATTTTCATATTATTTGTCATTGTCCTCAATCTACAGCCAAGGAAAAAAATGTTCACCTAATATTGTCCGTGTAAAAATGGCTTGCTTTTACTAGCTTGGTATCTAGCCACAGAGTCATTAGTCCCGGGCAGAGAAAGCACCCACAAGCATAGGTCAAGCCAAACTCTATCACAACTCCGTTTTTTTCTCTCTCTCTTGTTTCACACTGGGTTGGCTCCAGCAGTTGGCCAAACGGCTATAAAATCTGCCTAATTGGTGCTTGATGTGCCATGACGGTGCCAGAACCCAGGAGTAGCGACGCGAGAAGTTGCCCTATCAGCGGGTGCATGGGGACGCCACCAGGGGAACAGAGACAGCCAGGGGAGTATGTATCGTATGGAACACTGACATGCAACACGAATGAAAGAACATGTTGGTATACAAAACACAGCGTCAGAGGGAGAATGTGAATGTCAATCAGACCTCAGCTCAGATCTAAGCCTCTGTTATTAGTTCAGCGTTTCTCTTTCCAGCTTTTGTGTTTTTCCCTCCGCTGGGTCAAAGAGTTCCATCTGACATGTGAAATAAGTATTACCGTATTCCCGTATTCCCTTCCTTTACAGATACAACAGCTAGACAAATGATATACAAATCTCGGGGTTTTATTGTCTTAGGTACTGAAATAACATGTACAACAAAAGCCATCTCTATGATATTCTTTTAAACGCAAGGAAGAAGGAACCAAAGGCTAGAAATCCGCAAGACTGTTCAGTTCAAGGAAAAGAAAAATAATAGAGCCAAAGTCAAAATCCGTTCCTTTCAAGATGCACAGACACATTGTTTTTAAAAGACATATAGGCTGTAGGAAATACACGCAGAGGAAGACAGTTCCTGAGTTGACCTGCTGCCTACATGCAGGACAGAATGTAACGGCTAACTATTGCATTAGAGAACTGGGCAGAAATTGGAATGAGAGTTTGCTGCCAGACGGGAGCTACGCGCCCGCCTTCGTGGTTGGGGGATGCAAGCACACAACTGAAGTAGCAGTAGAAAAGAGATAAAGATGCAGCAGTGCGGCGAAGAGACAGAGGTTGGAGGAAGCTAGTAAGAGGAGGAGAGTTAATGAGACGAAATGCCTTTGACTCCATCTTGTTGAGAAGAGCTGAATGTGGGGAGCCTCCCCACATGTCAGAGTTGTACTTGACACGAACAAGTAATACCCTTGAATAAAGTCAACTTCTAAGCAAAACAATATTTTAGCATTACTTCAGAGCGTATATGGTATAATGTTCATTTCTAGTTACTGCATTTATCCTTAAATGAATTTCCTTCTATTCCAGGCCTTGAAGGTTTTTCTTAACTTAGTAGATAGTGTAATGGTGGGTATAAAACACCAGAGTAAAATTATAATTGCTATCCTTTGAAGACACGTGTTACTTTCAAAGACTTTAATACAGTTTTCTCCCTCTGGGTGTAGTATGTATTCTACACCCATTACCAGATTTTCCAGGTCCTTGCCCCCTATCCCCTCCCATTACACCTTCACTTTGCTACCTCTCTTTCCCTCCATCGCTCAGCAGGGCCACAAAGTGCTTCGACTTCCTTAAGTTTCTGAATATCCCCCTAAAGGATAATGGTCAATTGTAATGGTTTCACTTACTTATCTTTACGCGTTTCACCCTTTGCTGCCGTATTATATCAGTATGGCCGTATCTGAACACGGTTTATACGATTTACGCAAGTTCACATTTAATACCTGTCGGGTACCCGGTAGCTGATGATTAGCATTAATTATTTTTGTCGACATTTAGCAGCAGCCTACCGGTATGAATCAATGGTGTTACATTTCATATAGAGAGGGTATAATGTGGAAGGATTCTGAAAATTGTACCTCGCAAATAGCTCACTGCTGCTACATTTCTAAGGAATACAGTCTGTCTCTTGATCACTTTTAAGCGTTTGTTTTTCTCTTTTTGTTCAGTGAAGTAAAGCCATCACACCTGCCGTCTTATGTGATCTTAAGTTGACTCTGACTCAGTTTTACGATTTAAGGACAAGAAACGTAAGATTTGACGGATTTTGTTTCATGATCTTCGAGCTAATACAAATCTTGTACTAACAGCCGTATTCTTAAAAAATAAGTGGCTAAGGGAAACGCAGGACCCAAATTTTGTAAGCAAATTTCTGCAGTGATAAAAATATACCGTGCCGGGCATCCCTACACTATTGCCAATAGCATTTTGTAAGGCAAGATGCAGGTTAATCAAATCCAATAACCACAGGCGTTCCTTAAGTATTTAACGCCCGAATATGAGGAGCTTCCCTTAACCTTTGTAATTTAAGTCTTAAGCAAGCAGCCGTTTGTTCAAAATCGCCGAATGAAAACAAAATGTATAGCCTACTTTAGTCTTTTGTCATTCCGCCCCTCATGTCTTTGGGCCGTAGCCTTGGCGGCCTGGGAGTTTTCGTTGCGAATAGTGTTTATGATACAACATTTTCTTGTATGTTATTAATATCGTTTTAATATCAGTACAGTCTGCATTATTCACATACAAGAGGGTACCGAGGTGTAATATGTAAAATAAATCGCTAAGGAATAGGCGTTACGATATCACACTCACGTAGAATCCAACCCAAAGTTCAAAACCGCCGAGCTGGGCAAAACGTAAACTTTAGCCTTTTTCGTGATCCCCGGCCATCACGCCAGGCAGACCCACACGTCCCGTAACTTCCGGGCGAGCGTTACGTGCCTCCACCGCAGCCTGGCTTTGTTCACCAGTGGTCGTATGTTTTCAGTGATGCACAAATGCTGGCGATAACACTGAGTTGCTGCAAAGTCTACTCCCCCTCCTGGACTTCTATCACTGCCAACCTTTTACCTCGGGTGCTGGCCGCGGATGATGAGGCGGGTGCTTGGATCAGGCACATTCCACACACTCCAGTTACATTACCAGCACCGTCTCACTCAATATACTTTCATCATAATCATACTACCAGCACCATCACACTACAAGCACCATCATACTAGAGCATTATGACACTCTTCATATTACCACCGATGCCACTCTGTCTGTACCACATGTTGTCACTACCATCACAATATCACAACCATCACAATCTATATACTGGCACCATCATCACACAAGCACCAGTATCACACTACCACCATCGTTACACTCAACATACCCTCCCACTATCACATTCCACACACTGCTACCACCATCACACTTCACACACTGCCACCACAATCACACATCACACTCTGCCATCACCATCACTACTCCACACACTGCCACCACCATCACACTCCACACACTGCTACCACCATTACACTTCACACACTGCCACCTCTGTCACACATCACACACTGCCACCACCATCACACTCCACACACTGCCACCAACATCACACTCCACACACTGCCACAACAAAGGAGTTTACATTACACAGGAACGCAGTCAACGGCAGACGTAATTATCCTTTAGAGGTTGTTTGTTACAGAGAAGACTATTGTTATGATGAGGTTCAAGGCTCGTTAATAGAGATCCCGTCCTCACCTCCACAGTACAAGCATCAACACACACTACACACTACCATCAGTATTACACATCAGACCTGCACCATCACTCACCACAAGTTGCACTGCCAACACCTTGCCATACATTACCACACACTACACACTGAGATCTTGGTTTGCACACGGTAAAAAAGCATCATGCAGCAGGGATCCCACGATATCCTAAATGACGAATGCAGCTCATGACGTCTAAATAAAGCTAATATACCGTATATATTTTATTTTCATGTGTGTGTATGTATAGAAAACATTCAAAATATCACTAGCAAAGGTTATTAAGCTTCATCCTGACGACAGGGCTGGGAATATCGAGCGTTTTGCAATGTTCATCGTCAATGGTGTCAAACTGTTTCGCGCGGAATGTGCACTGATACTTCTTTGATCTAGTGGATATGACTGTTCATCCTTTCCACACTCACTGTTTACCAGCACAACTGTTGCAGTTGACGGCTACCTTGGCCAGGACTCTTATAACTCAGGCTTACGGGCTACTGATTCTCACGCTGCCACCATCACCCTTCAAACCACCACCGCCACAACCAACTCTCACACTGCCACTACTAGTCCTCACCCTGCCCACTACCAGCCCTCACATTGCCACCACCACCACCACCAATCCTCACACTGCCACCACCACCACCACCAACCATCACACTGCCACCACAGGCCATCACACTGCCACCACCAGCCCTCACGCTGCCACCTCCATCACCATCCCTCACACTGCCACCAATACCACCAATCCCCACACTGCCCACCACTACTGCCAACTCTCACATTGCCACCATCACCCCCACCCCTTAAGCTGCTACCAACATCGCCAGCCCTCACACTTTCATCACCACCAGTCCTCACACTGCCACCACCACCACCAGCCCTCACACTGCCACCACCAACACCAGCCCTCACACTGCCACCACCACCACCAGCCCTCACACTGCCACCACCAACACCAGCCCTCACACTCCCACCATCACTATCATCACCACCAGCCCTTATACTGCTACCAACATCACCAGCCCTCACACTGCCACCACCATCACCACCAACACCACCACCAGCCCTCACACTGTCGCCACCACCAGTTACCCTCACACTACCCTTCCCTCATGAACACGTCTTTTTCAAGTATTCAGCCCTCCATCATATGATCTGATTCAATTTCAGGAATATCTCCCGTAATGAAGAGGTTACTGAAAGTTATAACATTAATCTCCAGTTCCAAAGGTCTCGTCTCGTCTAAGCTCCACAGAATCATCCTTTACCTTGAAGGAAAAAAATACAGAAGACGGCACCGTACTAATAAAAAAACTACCTCCTGCCACTTTACCAACCCCTTCAATCAGATGTATTTTCCTGGTTTATTCTTACCACTTCCTGGTGAATTTATTGGGCTTAGAGAGATATGATAACCACAGCCCCCAGGTGGTCACTGGGCAACGCTTCACTCCACCTGAGAGTTGTTTTTAGTCCTTAGTCAGGGTGATGAGTTGTGCAGAAAATTTTTTTCGTCAAATGTAGGAGCTAAATAGAAGTTTCCTGATATCTTTCCACTCAGTTACTTAAAAATGGAATGTATATCGTCTAACAGCTGATCATTTTTGCTGCCTAACTATATTTTCTTTTAACCATATCCGTTCTACTGGCTCATTCACTTCACCATCGTATACCTTTTGCACTCTTCTTTTTCCTCCTCGCTCTACACGTCTACTGACTCACTCGGATTATATCGTACGTTTCCGACTCTGAGCACACACTCAATAGTCCGTTCCCCAAGGCGTAGCAGTCCTTCTACACGCTACACACCTTCACATGTCACCACCTCGGCTTTAATACACGGCCACATTTCTTTTGTGCGGAAAATCCAATTCGCTATTATTTCATTTCACCGTCAGTTTACCATTTCATTTGGGTTTCAACATAGCATTACTAACCTAACCTAGATTACTCATATTATGTTAGCAAACGATCATTAAAAAAAGCTATGAACCGTTCTAGTTGATTATAGGTTAGGTTTTAAGATAATTTATTTTAATTTGGCGCCCATTATTCCATTTTAACTCAGCGCCCAAATGAAGTTTAATGTGGCGCCCAACTGAGATACTTTTCGCCTAAATTAAATTTCAGTGCACCCAAATGAAATGCGACGGAATTGTTGGTCAAACAGCCGACTTAAAGTTGGTCTCCTTGTGCTGCTTCCTTACTGCTTTGTGGCGGCAGCGTGGAGGCTCAAGAGATGGCATAGCAATTATCATGGTAATCAGCGAACGGGGCCGGGAAGCTCGGGTTACAACAGTGGCCCCCATGGATGAAAGCTAAGGACCCAGGGGGATCTCTACACATTGCCAGTAGGTACTCTGACTCGAGGAGACTGAGAGCCTCCGGGGGTGGGGGGGGGGACATCTGGAGGTAACAGAAGCTGCAGTGAGAGTGAAAACGAAACGCTTTGTGATGAAACATCCATTTGCTTCAAGTAACTGGGAAATACAACACACAAAAAGTAAAGCTTCCTTAAAAGTACTTGTAGTACAACAACTAACTTCATTAGAATATCACAGGGGAGGAGGGTAAACGCAAAATGACATGTTCGAAAGATACATTACCTTACTCTTGAGCTGTTCCCCGTCGCTGTTATCAGTCAGGTGCAGTCTTTGTTCGACAACTGATGATAATAACATGTAGAGCAGATTGCAACAGTTTACAGAATATTGTTTTTTTCTCTTTGTAATTTCTGAATTTAATACAACTGTAGTTCAGACATCGTTATGGGTTCGCAGTAAATTACGCTAATTAACAATATATCGGTGTTTCATTTTCGTTTCTCTTTGTATAAAAACATTAATAAAATAAAATAAAGGCGTTTTTTACACAATACAGACACTGTCGCAAGCTCCACCTTTTCCCACACAACACCATACAACCCTTTCCCACACACTACCAGACACCCAACACAGCCCCTTCCCACACACTACCAGGAACGCAACCCACCCCCACATACTGCCAGGAAACCAACCCAACCCAACCCAATCCATCACCCTGCCAAAATCCCAACCCATCGCACACACACACACACCACCAGGAACACAATCCACTCCCACACACTGCCAGGAACTCAACCCAAGCCATTTCCATACATCAGCAGAAAATCAAAATAACTTACACCCTCACATTTCGCTGAACCCAACCCAGTCATCTCCCACACATTGCAAGGAACCCAACGCAGCCCCAGACACTGCCGCGCCGGAGAGCAGGAAAAACGTGAGTGATATTTTCTCCGTATGCTAATTATATGACCATTTCAGTAAATTTATCCAAGATTTCACCTGAGATTATGCTTCCTTATGTGGGCAGCACCGGTAATGTTACCGTGTCTTAATGATATTTAAAAGATTTCATATTCTTTTGTTGGAATAATTTTCTGGAACTACGACCGCCAACAAATTAATTACTGTGAGTTTCGATATTTACTGGCAGAAGACGGCATATGTCAATACCAATACCTGACATCATAAAGCAAAACTACAAAGCATGCATACCTGCGTCTTGTTAGAATACCGGCACCCTTTCCCTGGCAAAGAATCCGAAGGGCAAGTGTCGAAATGGCTTGTGATTTCTCTGCGTTTTAATTTATGAAAAAACAAAATTACGCTACATGGCACCCAAAATTTTTTTCTGCAAAGTTGATAAACACATTGAAAATTCAAGACATAATGAATATAATGACACCAAAAACATGGTTGTTAATCGTATTTCTGATTTTTGGCAAATATATAAAAAAAAAAAATCCAAACAGTGTACGACCAAAATCACTGTCGCGTCATCAAAACTCAGCTTTATAACCAGAAGCACTACAATGTTTAGGTCATTACAGATTTACCATATAATAATAATGAATAACAGGGCAATCTTTACCTTAAATTAACGCAGAGTTTGGAGCCAGTGGAAGCGTGAAGCGGTGCAAGTGAACGCTTGACTCTCGTGCACACGGCCTATTCTGTCTGCAGTCCGGTCATAATAGTCCTTTACTGCCCAGAACCGACGAAAAATGTCATTAACGTCCTCCACACCAACACGGGTAAAGCTCTTATCGACGCATATACAGGTGGGGTCCTATTCGTCGTGCTTGTACGTTCTTTTTTGTCGACCTGCTCACGCAGGCCTCACCACTCTTCTACGCTTAGCAGCCACTTTTTTCCACTCAGAACAGTGCTGTTGTCGCTTTCTTGTGACCTTCTGACTTTCACTCTCACTTTCAGTATCACTAGACGACAAAAGTGTGAGAAAATCCACGTAATAGTAAAATAAATAAGGAAGGTTTAAGAAGCCGCCTTCTCCCTCACCCGTGCACGCGAGCTGGCTGCCCAACGCACTTGCAACGGGCCTCGGGATTGGCAGAGCCAGCTCCTGTAAACACAGGAGGATGAATGTCGTTGCGCTATTGGTTCGTCAACTCGCCTTTCTGCCACAGTCTCGGTGTTAGTACGCTATTTTTGCTGGCAACAGCACCTGTCTTTGAGCTTTGACGGGAATAAGGGCCGATTTCGCCTGGCTTTTCACCACGTAAAGAGGATGGTCCTGGACAAGATGAACTTACTGTAGATGAATCTCATGTTTGTTTTTTTGGCTGTCCCCCTTCTGCCACCGAGCGCCTCGTACCGTCAGTGTGGTAAAATTTAGGACCAACATTCACGCCAAGTTAAGTCCCCTGAGGTAATTCATTTCCTTTACATCCATGCGGCTCAGTCAGATCATTCAGGTCCGTTCAGGCGATTCAAGTCCATTAAGGTCTATTCAGGGCATTCACATCCAGCTGAGCCCAGTCAAATCAGTTCAGGTCCAGTCATATTCATGCAGGTCAGTTAAGATTAATTCTATTTATTCCAGTTCATTTTAGCCATGACCTGACTCAGGCAGATCAGTTCAGAGTGTGTTCAGTATGGCTGGCTTCGTGTAGATCCTTTTAGATCCAACAGGTTGATTTAGGTCACCATAAATCGATTGACATCATTCCTAGAGCATGCCTGTGACTAAAGTCAGCCCTGCTGCTGCAGTGGTTCGATATATGATAGTTCATGGCTCAAACCTTCTTTGGGTTTTTCAGGGCTTTTCAGATCGATATTGGTCAGAATCAGTTGTTTGAAGTGTTGATTATGAAGGCGTGTACTAAGAATCAACCCTGGCGGTTAGTGTCAGTGACATGTTATTCCAGGCCTTTCAGAACTGGCTGGATGAGGAGAGACGAGTTGGTGGGGTGGGCTGTGATGGTGGTGGGTTGCGGCCATAAGAGGGGAATAACACCTTGTGAATATGGTCGTTGTTTATCCGTTGGTTACGTAGACAGTCATTCATTGCTGTGAGACTTACGTCAGGCCCAAAATAGTTTGGGTAGGAGAATATCAATGACGGGATAAGCAGAAATGGTAAACAGGTTAGTATAGTTTGCATTAGGTCACACCCACAAATGTGTTCCATAAATATCAGTAAATAAATATCAGTAAATGAAATATTAAATTCATGCATTTCATGGCTAGGTTGGGTAGGTGGAGGTAAGATGAGAAGCTTGGCTGGAATGGAGAGGGGTGGTGGGTCGTGACGAGATAAGTAAACCTTTACTATGGGCGTTGTAGGTCTGTTGGGGGAAGAGGCACTCATTTTTTACGATTTTCACCTAACTCAGAGCAGAAATGGATGGGTTGCATAGGGATGGGTGGACGAGATGGGCTGTGATAGTGGTGGTATATGTCGGTGGAATATGCCTCTGTGAAATAGAGATGGATGTCATTGATAGACGGTCAAGGTGCAAGTGAAGGTGCGAAGGAATAATGATGTGATGGTTGGATTGGAGTGAGTGAAGAGGATGGGATGGACGAAGATGGTGATGGGATATAGGCCAGTGTGGTACAAATACATCCTAAGAAGATGGCTTTATAGAGGGGACGGTGCCGGCTATGGGAACTGCATATAACAGAAGTTTTATGTGCAGGAGAAGAAATGCCGCGACTCCATCTGAGGTGAGATTAATGTTACTGAGAAGAAGAATGTGAGGGGAGTAGGAAAGGGATGGGGTAAGTGGAAAGGAGTGGACGGGATGGGCTGGGATGACAGTGGATGGTTTGTCAAGGGCAATACATTCTGCAAAAAAGAATATTGTAGGTTGGCGGTTATCGGCGTGGCAGTGGTTTCATTTAACATTTTTTCCAAGCAAGCCAAAAGGAAAGGAAGTACACGTCTCTCTTTTATTGTTGGGGTCTCACGATGCATGTAATGTAGTAGCAGTAGTTGTTTTTGCAACTCGAGGCTAATATGAATGTGAACCCGTGGACTACAGACCTATGGTGCCCTTCTCCTTCACTCCACCATCCCCTTTTCGGGGATAGAGAAATTATTGGTGGACGATTGCCCTATGGTGCCCTTCTCCTTCACTCCACCATCCCCTTTTCGGGGATAGAGAAATTATTGGTGGACGATTGCATAACAAGGTAGTAGATCCATCTGTTTACATTGATGCCACCATATGAAGGCGTCCCTCTTCAGCACCACAACGCATATAAAAAATCTGTACGCTGGTCCGTCAGCGAGATAATGAGATGTTAATCCTGGCCATCAGGTGGGAGAGAGATGCAGGAGAGAGGCCCAGCACGACCCGAGGACCACACACACATTACGCGGATTATCCACTTGACTGCACTACGATGACCTCTTCATAAGTGTATTGTTGCAACATCTAGAATATTTCGTCAGTTTAGGAAGACTTCTGTAACTGAAGGCTAGAACACATCTCCATCAACCCCGTGTTTATCTGTCAATCTATCTTTTCATCTATCTGTCTTAGCGAGTCTTAAACTTTTTCGGCGCCTGTATCCTCAGGTTCAACTTAGATCAACTTGATTTCCTCTCTCAGTTATTACCCACTCATTTTCAATGTCCTGCACGTAAAAAAAGAAAAGAGAATGGCTATGAACAAACATATCATTTATACGGATCCTTTTTCAACAAAATGGCATTCTTAAACAAAATATTATTTGTGTATAAATGTACTACTTTACACGAAGTTGTTCATTTTTTTTCAGGATGCCTTTCTGGGTACAATCAACAAAAAAGTATCTCACACTTGGGGTGAGCGAGTTTTATAGACACACATGAATCTATTATGCTATTTCGATTCCAAATACTTACCAAGGACAATATTTGCACTTACAATCACAGGATGCCCCATACACCACAGTGCTTGGTCCATGCCTCAGAATGATACGTGCAGTAAGATGGCCGATGCTTTTTTTAGCTGACTGTAATCCCAAGACCCCATTTCGATACCCCCTAGGGGTATCGAGGCACTATTTTAAGAACACCTGATGTATCAGTTTATCTATCTATACATCTATCTATAACCCTTTGTGACGATGTAATTTATATTGTAGCTTTCCTGTTATCAGACGACAATATTAAACTTAAAACAAACCTCTGATAAGGAAGATCAAATAATCTCATTGCACAACTTCGTACAAAACAACACAATAGAATATATCACAACACAACACAACCTTGCCGAAATACTACACAGCCTGGCCATAGCACAACATAACACAGCACAAAACTTCTTAGCCATAACAACACAACACAACCTGGCCACAGCACAACACAGCTCAACACATCCTGGCCACAGAACAACGTATTACAGCACATCCTGGTAACAACACAACCTTCCATTTTCATACACCTCCCGACTCAACTGGATTTCCACTCCACGTCTGGTTGGATGTTGCCCAAGTCAAATCAGATTAGTCTAACGTAAAATTGCCTTTAGTTTTACAAGATTAAGTTATATTTACGTAAACTTCTTGGGTAAATTAAGTTTTGCCCTGTTGGGTCCCAAGAAAGTGATAGCCTCGTGTGTCTCAGGATATTAATGGAGGGATAGTGAGACCCCAGACACGGCCGGCAGAGGCTCTGGTCGGAAAGGAGTGAGGGTCCAAGGTGACACCATGTTCAGTTTGACACAGAAGGCACCGTAAAACCTCTTTCTTAGTTATTTATTTTTGCATTAATTTTACATCCTAGTATTCTCTTGTGTCTTATGTATGTGTCTGTAATACCGACACAGTTTGCATCAAAAACATACATGAGGATACTGAAATGTTATATGCAGAATCAAACACGGTAGAGAGAGTGAATTTTTTTGTGGAAAGTCACCTGTAGCTAGGCGGGTGAGGACAATTGGCCCTCCTTTATTTCGCGCATGACTGTATGCTTTCGGCTACTCCAGCTGGCAGAAGACATGCTCAACTGAATCTACATAACTTGATGGCAATCTTTCCACCCTGACTGGAAGACTTCTTATCACAAGAGGCCGTATTGTGGTAAAACAAGGACAGTCAGGAATTGCTGTAAATCATTAATATACGTACAGTACTTGGATAGCGTACTGAGAAGTATACAGTCGAGGACAAACGTTTGACTAAAGTTTTACCTCTTTCACTTGTCACATTCCCCTGCTGACAAGTAGTGGCTTATATTCCTTAGCTCAGAAAGGCTTGTTATGTTCTTTACCCACGTATCCTGCTTTATGATGTGATGCTTCAGGCAAGAAAATGACAAACATGTTCCAAGTTTTGAAGCAGGTGCAGCGGAATAGTACCTGAAATTTGTCCCTGACTGGACAGGTAACCTGCCCAATTAACCACAGTCATTGATGCTGTTGTTAATGATGAACTAGTTCGATGAAATCTATCTATCTATCTATATACCTAGGCTGCTTCCCCCAAGGAAAGGGAGGTAGCCGAGACAGGACGACACACTCCCCATTTACTCATTCATTCAAACACATACATTCGCATCTTAGCCCCAAAGGGGAGAACGGACAGATCCTCACCGCACCACACCGCACAAGGGTCAACTGCGCAATGCAATCAGTGACATCCGCAGCAGGGCCCGACAGCAGAACTGGTTTACCCCTGCCACATCATAACAGACCCATCCCCTTACCCGCACCTTACTTGACTAGCTGATCAGACCAAATGCGGGAGAATATCCCCTCAGGACTGCGTCATCACTTATTCATTCACAATTTCTGTCCATTTATTTCTGTCACGCACAGCCACTCTTCCTTGCTCAACAGACATCCCTCTCGCATCCAGCGCTCTCTTCACACTGTCCATCCATCCTATTCGTGGTCTTCCTTTCAGCCTTACACCTCTCACATCAGATCTAGTTATCTTTTTCACCAATCGCTCATTATCCATTCTCTCCATATGCCCAAACCATCGCAACACCCTCTGCTCAACTCTACCAGCCATCTCCCGAACAACTCCAGTTCTCCTTCGCACTTCATCATTTCGCACTCGATCCATACGCGTCACTCCACACATACTCCTCAGACACCTCATCTCCATTACATTCAAACTTTTCCTCTCTGCTACACCCATATTCCATGTTTCAGCCACATATAACGCAGTCGGTACCACAACACCCTCATACAGCCTTCTCTTTACCTCCATTCTAAGCGAACGACATCTAAACACTTTTTTCATTCCTCCCAGAAGCTAAAGACATGAAAATATTACAGAGGAAGGGGTTATTACGTAAGTCAGAATGAAATACCTTCGTGTAAAACCTCGATATTGTTATCAGCGAGGTGCGGCTTGCATCCAACAATTTACGAAAATCACATGCAAATTGGAGCTAAGCAACATGCAGACCCTTGTGTTGTTCACCATAGAACCTCTTATTTCAACACGTGTATAGCCTATTTCAGTCATATTAATCGACGTGCTGTGGACGATGTTTCTGAGTGAGGTACGTAATATGTTTTCCATTTGACAATGGTATGGTAAACATAAAGATCCCACCACCACACACAGACTGCCAAGAACACCGCCATTTCCAGACATTGCCGACGAGAGCAGCAGGGACGCTAATTGTATGTAAATTACATGACTCATTTCAGTACACCTGCTCGAAGTTACAGAAAGCCATTATGATCCCTGAACTACAAGCTGATAACAACCTCTCTCAGCGGCATCATCGTGTAGCAATATTATGGAAAGTCAGATAAAAAAGGGAAGACAACTAGTACTATGGTTCTGGAGAAACAAAACTACTTACATGTTTTGTAAAGGACGTCCAACCATATTTCACAGTGTTGATCTTTGGAGGGAGCTGAGAGTGGGGATGGAGAGTCACCCGACCACCACATACAGTCCATTACCCACCGTAACATATTTGATACCAGTCTTTTTTTTTTTTTCTTTTTTATGTGTCCGACTCTAAGCATAGGCTTCACAACCTGCTATCAAGGCCCAGCAGTCCTCCTACATACCCTTCACCTCCACATGTCACCACTTCGGCGCTAACACCCACCGTCCATACTGAATACATGCTAGGGCTGTCTCATACAGGACTGGTGTATTGGTATTAGCGGGGGTATTTTTACGACATGTCGGCGGGGCTCCTTGCAGATCAGTAAAGCCTGATTTAATGAAATTCACATCCTTAAACTGTTCCCTGCCCCAGCGGAGATTTGAACCTGGTTCCGTTAGGACTGCAGGCCACTTCTCTACCGATTGAGCCACCGCCTCCCCTGGCCACAACACACAGAACACAACACACATCCTGGCACAACACAGCCTGGCAACAACAAAACACAACACAACACAGCTTGGTCATAACACAACACGACACAGCCTGGCCAAAACAAACACAAACTGGCCACAACCCAACGCAACTTTGCCGTAACACAACACAATACACACAGCCAGGCCACAATGCAGCACAACTTGACACAATCTAACCACAACAAAGCACAGCGCAACAAACAGTTTGGCCACAACGCAACACATCACAGTCTGGCTACAGCACAAAGTCTGTCCACAACACAAAGCAACACACAACCTATCTACAACGCAACACAACGTTACCACAGTACAACACAACACAGCACAGCACAACACAACACAGCTTGATCACACAGAACACAGAGCAGCACGACGCAACATAGCTTGACCACAACACAACACAGAACAGCACAACACAACCGAGTCTGACCACAACACTTCCTTCCAGCTTCGAGACACATCCCGACGCTAACATCCTTTCTCGCTTTAAGTTGAATTACCTTACCCTGGTTAGAACCGACATTACCTTTTGTTTGGCTAAGCGGTGTTTATCTCTACTTCCAGATTAAACTGAGCTTTGTTAGAGAGAGTTTTGGGTTATGTTCTGATATATTATCTTTGTTAGATTGGGTTTTAAGCGAACTTCAGGTATGTTAACTGGATTAGCTTTTAATTATTAGGTTTTAGGTGAATTTCTCATACAGTTTAACGTTTTTCTTACCTGGCCGTGTTACAAGGATGCAGTATGTGGTTAGAATTAGGCCTGTCTTGTCGTCGGTTAAGGAGGCTCCCTAACACCTCTTCCTTAGCGACTTTTTTTTTTCTAACTATTGATTAATATCCCCTGCTTCGCTTCTTATGAATTTTCACTATCGACATAGATTGCATGAATAACACCCAAAAATACAGTAACGGAGCGGCATCAGAAATAAATCGGTAAGGAAGAGGTGTTAGTAAGCTTCCAAACAGTAACAGAGTATCGCCCGTAGACACAAGAGGGCAAAGTTAGATGATAAGAAAAGGAATCTGCTTCGAACCTAACAAGGTGTAAAAGCTCAATCTCGTATCAGATGTGTGATGTGGTGTGATGCGCTGTGATGTGGCCTAGTGTACTGTGGTGTGGTATGGTGTAGCCTAGTGTACTGTGGTGCGGTATGGTGTAGCCTAGTGTACTGTGGTGCGGTATGATGTAGTGTGGTATGGTGGACACTGAATCTCTCTCTCTCTCTCTCTCTCTCTCTCTCTCTCTCTCTCTCACACACACACACACACACACACACACACACACACACACGCACAGTGCTTTTAATGTATTTCCCCGCACTCCAGTTGTAGGCCCCCTCTCACACCTCAGCCTCAGAACGATCCACGCTTCATGCCCGCCTTTGTTTTGATTCTCTCTCTCTCTCTCTCTCTCTCTCACACACACACACACACACACACACACACACACACACACACACACACACACACACATGCAGTACTGTTCTTCCTGTTGGATCACACTTTTCTTCTTCCCCGGAATTGTCTCTTTCTTCTCTCCTCCCCTCCTTCCGTTACCTCTTTTTCTTAAACTATCTACTTATCTTCTCCCTCCACCACAGTCTCCTTCTTCTCTTATTCTGAGAAGTTTGCTCATCTTTGCTTCTTCACTTCATCTCAAATCTTTGCTCTTATGTGGCTCCTTCCTGTCTTGTTTTCAGGACTTTACTCTTCCTCTTTGCTTCTTTCATCTCTTATTACAAGGAAACTTCTTTTCTCCTTTGCTTCCTTGTGACCATCTCCTCTGCACTCTAAACCCCAAGGCTTCTTGTTTATTTTATTTTTGCCTCTTCATGACGGTTTTATTAAGCTTTAGGGAGACTGTTCACTGAGGGTTGATGTACAATAGGTCTTTTTTTAACTTCACTGCGAGTTTTTCACCGAAGCTTAATATTGTCATGAGAGGTAGCAGGAGTAAAATGAAAAGGACGTCATCAAAGTGAAGTAAATATCTTCATACTCTTTCTTTGCCTCCTCCTAAACGATTTCGCTTTCTATCCTTCTCTTCATTTGTAAGCTTTTTTCCTCTATTCTTTCCTTCCCTGTGCGCTTTCTGTTATGCAGTCTTTCCTTCATGTTCTCTTCCTCTTCCTCTTCATCATCAGTCCTCTTCCATTCTTCATCAATCACCTCTTTTTCATCCCATGATTACCACTCACTATTTCGCCTAATCGTATTCATGTACCTCTTTCACCCCTCCCTATTGTCAGTCCCCTCTTCCTCTGCATTATTTTCTTCTTCTCTTCTCCTTCTTCTCTTCCTCCTCCACTATACTTGCACTCCTCCCTCCCTCTTCCCTTTCCTCTTGTTCTAAGCTTCCTCCTGTTCCTCAGTACCTCTAACTTTCCTGTCCCACCTCTTTGCACTTTCTCCTCCTCTTTCTAAGTCCATCCTCCAATCCTACCCTCAGTCTACCTCCTTCTCCTCCTCCTCCAGCCTCCTCCTCCTGCTCCACCCCAGCCTCCTCCACCTTCTCCACAGCCTCCTTCTCTCCTTAATCCCCAGCCTCCTCCTCCTCCTCCTTCTTTTTCTCTGATCCTTATGTCCCACCACTTCTCCCAGTCTCCTCCTCCTTCTCTCATCATCATCATCATTTTCCTCTCCCTCTCTCTCCCTTCCCTCCCTCCCCTCCTCCCCATCGGACAAGACGGCCAGCGAGTCCCATTTTTTATCCTTCCTTTGGCTCCTGCTCAGTGTTTTTGGCCTCAGAGTTGCCAGAAGTAAGAAGACAGACTCCATACCCCATGACGAGGGTTGGGTTGCGAGATGGAGGAAGAAGTAAAGAATCGGTTCCTGTGATATTTCCACATTTAAACGATCATTATTTAAATTACGCATAATTTCACGTTGCACTCCTTATTCTCTCTCTCTCTCTCTCTCTCTCTCTCTCTCTCTGTGCATCCAGCCAAGAATAGATCCTTGCAATGAAGGCTTGGAAATTATCCTAACCAACTCCTATAGTCCAATGTCTGTAATTTTTCTCCCACCCGAAGATATCCTTCAGTTAAGGAAGGCATCCTCGTAGGGAAAATCTTAAATGTAAATACTTCGTTGAATATATTAATAGCTTTTTTTTCCCCTGGGTCGATCACTAAGCCTTTGGGTTGGGGCTTATTCACTCTGGTCTGTCCATTAACTAAAAATTAAACTATAGCCTGAACTATAAATCTATGGTTGTGTGCTGTAGTCTGGTGGAATGGGTGAGTGCTTTCCTTTAGTCAGCTTGTATGTGTGTACTATTTTCGTCACTCATAAAATACTACCCGCATATGTTGGGTTAAGCCCCCACACTTATCTGTTATTTTGAAGTACATTTCCTCACCACGTAATTTTTCCTCTGAACCTCTACCCCATTTCCTATTCCGCTGCAGACCTTACACAACATTTTGGTGTTTTCCCAGTCAGCCACGCAAGAAGCATGTGTGGTTTCCTGATATAAGGGGAAGGGGGCTCACGCTTGGCTGGAGTAGTAATGCCGGGGACGAGGTGAAAAATGAAGGAAAGGAAGGAAGGAAGGAACGAAGGAGGTAAAGACGTGATGAAAGGGAGCTGGAGGGAACTGGAAGGAAGAGGGCAAAATACTGAATAAGGAAGACATGGAGGAGAGGCAAGAGACAAACTGGCTAAAATAGATGGAGAGAGGAAATATAAAAACGGCAGATGGATGTCAACAAAAAGGAGAGGAAGGAAGAGATAAGAAAAAGCATGCATGTAGGCGAGAAAGGAGAGGTGGGAAGGAAGAAGGGCTTACATTCTCGTCGGTTAAGGAAACTCCTCAGCACCCCCTCCTTGTCAGCTTAATTCTGTCCGTGTCTTGTTGATAGTATGGAAGAATTATATTACCATTTGGAAAAGTTGTTTATTGAGGAGATACAGCACTTTCGGCCTGACATCGACCTAAAGCGGGTCAAAGTCGGGCAGAAAACGTTTCTATCCTCAATACACAACTTTGCAACTGTGGATATAGTGTAATTCCATTTGAACAAGTCAGGGGGCTTTGACAGAAAGATACACGTTAATATTATATTGTTCATTACTGGGGTCATCAATATGCATTTTGAAAAGATATAAAAAACATTACAAAAATCAGTGTTGTGGGTAGGTAAAATAAATCACCAAGGAAAAGTGGTAAGAAAGTCTCCTAAGCCAAAGAGAAAAAGAACTAGAACATGATGGAGTAGACAGGAAGAGGATACGAGGGAATGAGGGATGGACAGGAGAAAGAGAGATGAAGAGAAGAAGGTGGAAATATGAATAAATAACAGAGAAATGATAATCAGGAGAGCAGATGAGGAAAGGATGAAGAATTCAAGAGGAAACTGAAAAGAGATTAGACAGAATGAATAGAAGAGGAATGATAATGAGGTCAGTAGGAGAGAGAGAGAGAGAGAGAGAGAGAGAGAGAAACTAACGCCGCGACGAGGCAGGCCGCAGCAATAACTACAGTGGTAAGGACAACAACAGTGATGATGATGGTGGTGATGACGGGTACCCGGTGTGCAGTGGGGGCACGGCAAAAGCTGCTGACTCACGCACTGTACAACCATCCACATCACAACAACCACAGAGATCAATCAGTAAAGATTATCGTGACTATCGTGTTGTCCCAGCTCCAACAAAAGATAAAGGGTACCGGACGACATTGCGACACCTTAATAAACTTCAAGAAACTGCGAATAGTGAATAGTGAACAATCGATGAAGAAACAATGAAAATTAATGAATGAGAGATGACCAGGCGGAAGAGGCGAGGCACTTAAGTACCCTCATTATTCGTACTGTCACGAACGGAATGAGAAAGTAATTATTCAGAACCATGAGGTACAATGATACGACAGAAAAAGCAGGGCACACAATTACCCTTAATTGCTCTCGTCCCCTCATTCTTTATATTATCATGAACAGATGAGACAGCAGTAACTTAGAGTTAAGAAGTGATCGTGTTTGGTGTGAATTAGTGCTACACAGTGGACACTATTTCAAAATGTTATGGATCAGATCTGAGAGGTGAACGAAGAATAAGAATAGGGCACGCCTACTTCCACCTCCGTATTTTTCCTGCGGGAGAGACGGAAGATTGGAAGTCAGCCAGAGAGTGCGAGCGTCCACGAGAACTTGGGGAAGAACTTAACATGTGGCAGCAGAGGCCCGCCTGAGCACCCTACCACGACGATGATGTTTTGGTACTCTACGGTAACAGTGAGTAAACATTTTTGTTGCAGAATCAAGAAGGATAGTGGAACTGAGAGAATATAGAGGAAAAAGTAGAAAAGTGAGATATACTGAGATAAAACCGGAGGTATACTGTAGAGCCGTGGTAGGGTATAACAGGACGGGCCAGATAACGAGTATAATAACCAAATAACGAGTATAGTAGTAACACAGTTTGTTTTGCTCAGTGACAAAGTAAAGTGAAAAGTAATTTTAAGGGCTGTGTGTGTTATTGACATAGGATATAAATTTAAGAGTTGATAATTGTGTTGAGGTGTATCCTTCTCAACTGAGAGTAGTAAAATAGCTAGTGGTACAATGGATAAAGTATGGTCTTAGTTTTATAATGTTGTGAGAGTAAGATGATGTTATAACTAAGTGAAGTTCATGATGTTTTCTGAGTTCTATTGTGTAATGTGTATTGAATAATTTGGCGAATCAGAAGAAGTAGTTAACGTGGTTAAGAGTTATACTGAAGTGGCCACTAAGCGCTGAGATTACTGAAGAGAGGAGTTATGTTTTGGCTGTGTGTCTGTCATTGATGATTAACTGCTTGTTTTATGAATTTTAGTTATAGAGTTGAATATTGCTGTGTGATTTAACACTTCTAATTTAGAGTGAGAATTTACAGCAGTCCTAGGACTTTGACTTTGTTAAATAGGATAACGAGTTTGTTGCTTTTTGTCTTAGTGTACAAATTGTATATAGTACCTAGGGGTTAGTTTAATAAATGGGAAAGCGAAGGGATCGTTTTGAGTAACCTTAGAATCCCTACCTCTTAACGGGTAGTGAAACGTACCTACGTAACGCCGGTCTTAAATGGACTTGTGAGTATTAATGTATTGTTTTGTCAGACTCCCTCCTTGCACCTGTCCAGCGCTACGTACAGTACCTAACCCGCTTCGGAGAAAAATATTTTAAAGCGAAAGTCAAGCAGGGGGCCACGACGCTAAGAAGGAATGAGTAATAAAGTATGAACTAAGAGTCGGAGGGAGGGAAACAGGAAGGTGGCAGTGCACAAGCAAATGATGAAATACAACACAACTGCAGTATGGACAGTATTACCACCAGAGAGCTTTCCAGGGCTTATTAAGAGAATACTTTGGTTCCAGAAGTAAAATTAAAGATGTTTCCTTACAGGTGGAGTTACCGGAGACCTTTCCTAATTCTTTCATTACGTGGGGTTCCTGCAATGATAATTAAGAGGTCTAATGATTCATGGAAAAAAAACTACCAATCCACTGACCGATAATGTCTGAGGTTGACCAGAATAAAATAAAAGGAGTCTTCACAGAAATACCAGCTGATACCAGCCCTTGTACTTAGATATGTTCTTCATTAGCTGGGAAAAATATCAGAAAGTTGCCCAGCTTGACTAAGATAGTTCGCCATCGAAGTGAAAAGTTTGCTTCCTTCACCATCAATTCATCTTTTTGTATCTATAATTTTGTTCCTGCTGCAGCCGGACGATGTTATTCAGCTTCGGTGAGCCCTCTGGTGGTGAATGGGTTGAAGCTTTACGTGACCCCTCCAGTTGGAAAGGTATCTCCTAAATAAAAAAAAATCGTGTAAAGATAGTAAATTCAATCCAGAAGACGTCCTCAGAATCAAGGGTTTAGTTTGATATTCCTCGGCCCTATGGATCACTTGCCCTTCAGAACCCATAAAACACTCAGCCCTCTGGATCAATTGCCCTTCAGATCCCATAAGTCACTTGTCCCTTCAAAACACATAAAACACAGCTTGACCTTTCACAATACAGCTGCCCGCCATGACAGGTGAGAAAGTCACCCGCTACAATACATACCCTACACACATACATACCAAGGTAAATGGATTCATTCCAACCATTTCTTTGGAGGAGATTTTTCTTAAACTAAAGGAAGTCGTCCCGCGGCTGCAAGAATAAAACTGAAATTGTCCATTTAATAAAGATCATGAAGAGAGGTAAGCTCTGAAGAATAATAGTAAGTAATTAATACACGAAACAGAGACACAGCGATCATAGACTGTTTTCCCCGATCAACTAAGCGTAACTCATGAAAGCAGCTTAGCATTATCCTCGTCAGTCAGGTGATTTGCTCCCTCGAAACGATTTTATCCATTTTAGTAGAGAATTATCTGGGTAGAGGATTAAATCTAGCGTCATTAATCCACTCAATACTGTAGCACCCTTCATAGTTGCAAAAAATAGCCTTTTCAGTAGTCAAAATAAAAAGGAAAAATAAGTCGTCGAAGTGGAGGTTTAAAAAGGATTTCCTGCGTTGCCACATGGAGTTCAGGTGGGAACATGCAGCAACATGTATTCAAATGGTGTCATTGTGCAGCACCAGCACCGGCAACATCAAATGTTTTTGTTCTTAGCCTGCAATAACAACAACAGTAACATGTCCAGACCAGTACTGTGAGCCGTGACTGTGGTGGAAATCCTGGCTGTGACCACACTGCCCCCAGGCACACACGTCATACATATGCATAAGCCATACCAATAACCATAAATCAGACGCCTCCACACGAGTGATGGAAATCACGAAGACTCCACAGCACTGTATAACCTTGATACTGGTACTAGTATTGTTAGTGTCTCAATATCACTAAGATGTTTGAGAGAAATGAAAAGGGCATCACTGTATAGCATAGTACTGGTACTGTTACTGGTGCTAATACTGGGAATGATACTGGTAGTGCCTGATTAATTATCACTGTGAGAGGTATGGTATGCAAACCTGGGGAGAACACCATTATAGACTGTTACGGATACTGGTACTGGTCTAGGTACCAGTAGCAGTGAGAGTATCAGTAGAGCTGTGATGCATTCACATTTTATAATGTCTGTCAGGCATGGCCAATGACGGTTTCATGGAGCGACATGGCGTGTGCTAGGTTGCCCTTTTTGCCACAGGGGCCTTTGTACAAGAGGTGCAACCTCGACCATCCCTTCTCTCCTTCTTCAGTCTACATGTGTGCATTGTTTTAGTGACCTAGCAAGATGCCAGGTAAGGAAAGGGAATGTTGCGAAACTGAGGGCAGGGATAATCATAACAATGTTGAAGTTTTTTGTCCTCTCCCGTTTTGTGGAAGACTACCGGTGCCATATTGGACAAGTCAAGGCCTCTGTCATACCCGTGTCATGGCATCATTGAAGCACCTGACATACAAAACACAATAAACACTAACTCAAGTTACGATGACGATTAAGATTAATTATGCCGCGATATTGGGAACTCAGCTAAAATGTTCGAAAGTTTTTTTCAGGTCAAGAAAGTGTAAAGCCATTTAATACCAGTTAGGATGTCAGTGAGACACAAACATAGGCCTTTTGGGAACCCATTTTAACATGACTGACCTGACCTAACCAGACCCCGGCTGAATACCAGAAGGGCGCAGAGCATAGCGAATACATACACTATAGTACACTGAAATAAAGTAATCTCTCTGCCATTATTCATTAAAACTCATCACTATATCCGTTTCACCACACTCTTTCCGTTACTTTACTATATTCTGGCTGACAGACAGACTTGCGTGAAAGCATAATATTCCCATCTGCAGTGGTGGGTATAATTTAGCTGTGAGAGTATTCCTTATTCTATAATGCTTCAGTCCTCATTTCCCATGCCTACGACTTCCTGTCTTCCAAACGGTACATGGCCAGACTTCGAGAAATGACGAATATATATTTTGGCTCTTGTTTTCAGATGGGATGAATTTTAAAAGATTTTCTGCGTGTCTCTGCTCTGCATAAAAAAAAATATGGTGACAGTGAGGCAAGTGAGCTAAAAAGCTGAAGCTAGAATGAGCTGGAGAGCTGAAGGGAGCTGAGGAGCTGGTGAAAGGGTGAGCTGGGGAGCTGCATGGAGGGAGACAAGATGTAAAGGTGGGATGGGGAACTGGAAGAGAAAATGAAGGGGATGGGGGAATGAACTCTGGACTAGGTCACTTAGGTCCATATTTCCGCCACCACTCTGGCTCCTGAACGCCAGATTGCCCCCGTTTCTTCGCATTGTGTTGTGGCTCCATAGTTTTCCAGCAACCCAGGGAATGGCTTACCGAGTGGCTGAAGGGACACCCCCCTCCCCCAGCATTATGCCAGGCAGTTGGTGCGTCACTATGGCTGCAGGGAGAAGCAGGGGAGGGAGGAGGGGCACGGAGGGAAGTGGTGAGGAAGAGAGGGGTAAATGAGAGGAAGTGAGGCAGAAGATACTATTCACTGTGAGGAAAGGTTTGGAGTAAAGTGAATAGGAACTTAACCTGAATAGAGAAAGGTTAGCAGGATGATACTGACTTTAGCTACACTTTGTTCGACTTTCTTTCGAAACAAAAACTTTAGCGGAATTTTAGCCATATTTTCCATTTTCCAAACGAAATGAGGACCGGGCGATGACGAAGAGAAAAGTGAGTAAAAAAAGGAGTTGGTACTGATGAGACGAGAGAGTCGGTGGAATTATCCAAAGCAATATATAAACTTTTTAATATAATACACCGATAATAAAATTTAGATAAACGGTCGGGGGGAGCTATACAAATCTCTCTCTCTCTCTCTCTCTCTCTCTCTCTCTCTCTCTCTCTCTCTCTCTCTCTCTCAGCTACCTTTGAATCTGACTTCTTCCCCTATTCCTTCGTTCACTAATGGTTGGTTCGATATACTGGCTTTGTTTTGCATTATATCCTATCGAGCACCCACATTTTACCCCTTCTGTTTCTATGCTCTCCTTGCTTTCCTTTCGCCGCTACCCCTCACTTCATCCCTAACCCCAGAGTTATCCCCAGCACCCATCCTCTTCCCTTTCCTTCCTTTGCCAGTGGGTGCTTCGAATCTTGCTGAAGCTTCGTTGTCGCTGTTCGAATTTAACCCCGGGGATGAGACTACATGGGCGATGCTGGGTGGTCTTCCCGGGAATGTAACCAAGTCTATGATGTATTAAATAAAATGTCGTTAAACAGTAGTTATATGGGCTGGTTTACCTTTTGTGATTAATGTTTTACCCTGAAAAGCATGTCAGTTCATAAGAAGCACACTTGTAGTGGAAATTTATTTGGCTCTAAAACTCACATGTGAACGCAAGTGGCCGGTATCGTCGTCACACTCTCAGTTTGCCGTTGCTACTTGGAGTGAGGTGATTATACGCCTTCGATTCGTTGTTTGATTGTCATATTTCATTGAAAACTGAGTTGGTCATTATGAAAACTAACTCGGCAGGTGATTCATTATAGTTACATCAAATAACAAATGTAAAGAAGTTTAGGAATTACTGGGTGAGAGCAAAAACAGTGACTATGGAGCCAACAGTGTGTGTTAGCGAGGTGTGCAAGGAACAGCGTGCTTGTGACGCTGCTGGTTCTCACAACCACCATTGACTCTGATTATATTAGTGAATCACGCTGATGTCAAGATGAACTAGTGTGTTGCCCAGTCTGTAGGCCAGCACATAATAATTTCATGTGGACCTCATCTTAGACAACGCCACCCTTCCTGGAAGTTCCTGAGGTATGATTTTAAGTATTTAGCGTACTGTAGCAGAATCGGTTAACAAACAAACGATAGCCACGGACAGTATCAAGGATAACCTGGCAGAGCACGCAATTTCTGGCTTTGTTAAGTGCTCAGTATATCGTGGCAGAATCGGTTAGCTGACATAACGATAGCCACGGACAGTGTGAAGGACAGACTGGTCGACCATGTAATTTCTGTCGTTTTTGTTGATTATGCACGTTCCAATTCTGAGTGTTTAATTGTTATGTTGGTCTTCTGTGTTGCTGACATTGTATTGGATGCATCTGAGCACTTTTCTCTTTACACTCATCGAAAGCCTAACGTAACTAGTATCTCGGTATGTACAGTACTGAACATCGCCAGGCAGACCGCGCTGTTCTTGTCTGAAATTTCTCTCGACTTGTTTTATTTGCAGTTTATAAATGCATACTTACAGTTTTAAGCGTACGATCATTTAGTTGGATTTCACATTTAATCGTTCAATATTTTACAGGCTATTGTGAAGCCAGGACAACAGAAATGATAACCTTTTTTTACATGGTTGTTTGACGATATGGAGTATTATAAATTATTTTCTTGGTTTCTAACAGACCTGGAATTTACGTGAACTTGATTTCGACACCGTGGTAAGTGATATCATTTACGAGATAGCTGGCAATCCTTTTCGTTTGTACATAAAGCCAAACCTAATTTTTTCAGTGCTACTTGTCTACTGAGCGCTCTGAGCGGGTTAACAATTATCCTACACTGCCGTTATGCTCTAACAGCTTTTGTCATAGCAGATGTCATCTTCACAACCATACAACACTATTTTGCATCCTCGTACATCAGGTTTCTTGATGGTTATTCACGAGACAAGACCGATAATTGTTAAATGAAAATAAACACTTTTCTCCTCAAACAGTGTGATGATTTGCTTTTCTTTTGGACATCTTGGAGAGCTCGATCTCGTAGATGTTATAAAGCTTATGACAAGGACTGAGCTTTAAAATAAAGTGACTTATTTATTACACCAAAAATCTCGGAAAATTACTAGGGTTAGGATGAAAAGTACATTGTTTTCTTGTTAGATTAGGTCTAGTTAGCCTTGGTTTGCATGTAAAGTTTATTAGGTTCTCAATTAATAACGTCAGATTTACTAATTTCCTCAACTCTTTAAATCAATTTTCCTAATTATTGTCTTACATTTTGTAAAGAAGAAAAATTCAGTAAAGATGTATGAGAAAGGGATCCCTCCTAGTTTTACACCTTCCTTATTCTCAGTTATTGGAGTCAGCAGAAGAGAAGTGTTGATTGACGAGTGTTCGCAAGCTCTGATATTCAAACTTCTTACATAAACAGTGTAACCAAATGACTGGTTCTTGCACTCCCACCCTTAGGTTATTCATACGCCCGCCACAGAAGCTGACAGTTGCCGCTTATCCTCACTTGCGGGCCTGTCCGATTTGCCGGCCATCAGGTAGTGGTTCCCTGGCTCAGTGGCTATTAGAGATAAGGGGTGGAGGTGTATATGGTCGCCAGCACGTTACTGACTGGAGGGGATTCTCGCGGTTCCATACCCAATGCGTAAACTGTCCAGGTGTCCCATAATTAGCTTGTGTATCACGATGCTCTGCAAATGAACAGTGTAATTGTTTGAACTTTACAAAATCAACACAGGAAGGTCGTTTCTTCCTTTCCGTTATAACGTTCTGAGTACAGTTCTTATGTCAGGTGTCTGTAGCATTCCTTTATGTGATTAGATAGAACGTGGCATCAGGATGTTATGAAAGCATTGCCTCTATTATACTGGCTTGATGGGAAAATGCACATGGTTCCCCTGGTCCTACACACACACACACACACACACACACACACACACACACACACACACACACACACACACACACACACACACACACACACACACACACACACACACACACACACACACACACACACACACACACACACACACACACACACACACACTACATTTGTTTAAGGGTACTCCAGGCAGTATTATTATGGTGCTAAAAAAATTTCCAGTTAGGAAGTAATTCGTACTGTTTACCGATGTCTAATGATGGGTTACGTATGTTGAGGTGGGTAAGCACGGGATGTGATGTGATGTGTGTTCGGTCAGGGGGGGGGGTCTGATGTGTGTTGGAGTGAAGAGTGGATGAGATAAGATGTGTACTAGATATAGACAGTTCGTGTGATGTAATGGGTTTTGAAGATGGGCAGGGAATGTAATGTTAATGTGTGTTGGATGAGGTGGGGAGGGGTTGTGGAATAGTGTGTAGAGTGATGTGTTGGGGGTGGGATGAGGGTGTGATACGGCTTGTATTGGGGAAGGAAGGGGATTGTATGTTGGGGGTAGTGGGGGATGTGCTGTCATGAGGGCTAGGATCGACAGGGAATGTGCTGTAATGTGTGTTGGGGTGGGCAGGGGATGTGCTGTGATGTCTGTTAGGACGGGAGGGGGACTCCCTTCCTGTGTGTTGGGGGTGGTAGAAGATGTGACGTGATGTGGGATGTGGAGTGGTGGACAGGGGGTGTGATGCGATGTATAGCCAAACCCATCCTTCTAGTAAGCCCGTTAGCCCGAATGTCTATGGCAGATAAATACAGATAAAAATAAATTACTGCAACAACAGGTTAAGAGGTAGTGGAAATAAATTTTGTACTGTAAATGTCCTGCCAAGTGGATGTAAAAATATAGCACTCATTTGCATTTAGTTCAGTTGGAAACAGTTTGGACTCGCTGCACTCAACCCTGTACCGCCAGAATTCACTGCACGTGGGGTTTTGCAGTGATGGTACTAAACGTTGAAAGTGGGTGCCGGTAGTATGTCCTTTGCCCTTAATAATACGATTGCATGGGTTCGCAGTCTATCTGTTCAACTGCTAATAAAATAGGCGCATGGACTCTGACAAACATTTTACTGTACGAACATAGCATTTCCAGCATTTCGATAATGACATATATTGCTCTTACTACAGACACACCATCCCCTTCGTACTTTGCAAGCTTGGTGAAAATTAAACTTGGTTCTCACCCTTCCTCCTGCAGTAGCCTTCAGGTGGACCATTACAGTCACAGTAACAGTTATTAATCGTAAGGTATTTATTACTGGCCCGTTGTCTCCAAGTTCATAGGTACAGTAGCTCCCAAAAGTATCTTTAAAGTGTGGTGCGAAGAATGAGAAAATGAACAGAATGAAACATTATTCCCGGCCACTTGTCGTCTCGGTGCGGTTGGTACGCATGGTTAGGTATCGTTGGTGGTACTGCTAATTAACACATCAACGCCACTGTGTGACTGCAAACATCCATCGACTTGTAAATGGTGACAGTTCAGTAATAGTTATACCTCTGTTAAAGACTATAACTCATTACACACATTATATTGTGATAAATGCATCTTGGGAAACATAGTACCGGTAACTGCGACGGGCAGAGTTGCCATGTTCGAATACTGACTGCGATGGGCTGAGTTGTCATGTTGGAATATAAATGAAGGAATGAATTCTCCGAGCTAGGCCTGTATAAGACCATATAGCCCTGATAGGGTGATGAGAGCGCTAACTTTCAGATAAGTAGCTACCCAGGTGGGGCTCGAACTCTCTGCTTCATGGTATTGAGCTACGCACGCCACTATTGAGTCACCCAGCCCCCCTTGAATATAAATGAAACTCAGATTATTAAACAGCATGAGAAAAATACCCATCACAGTTCTTTCGTTATCACAACTACAAATAGATTACCAATGCAGAGGTTAATAATAGCCTATAGGGTCTGCACGTAGGACAGTTTTAACCACACATCATTATTATACATACTACCCGAATGTGGCGATATCTCGGTTTCGAGAGGTATTGTGGTGTTTCGTTACGTGAATGGCACAGCTTCATAGGTGTCGCGTCGATTGAACAGAGGCCTGGATGCAGGCGGTGGATAGTGATTATTAAATGAATAAAAGGAGCCCCTAGAGTGTGTTCAACCTTACCTTGTATTTATTTTACATATAATGTCCAATATAAGAATGAATCTCGCATGTCACCTCCACAATACGGCTGGTGTATCAGTGACATGGGTTTATACGCTGCTCTGGGGATTAGTTTCAGTTAGGTTAATTTACTGTCTTTACATTTCGTTTACCTCTACCTGTCTCTCTAATATTTGTGCCGTTCACATTATACTGTGTGCCATATATCTTCGAGTCATAATCACAGATATTAAATAAACACTTTCTCAAAATATATCAGTTCTGGGAAAGCTTGTATACTATTTATCTAGAATGATGCTAGCCTTTTGCTGGCACTAGTGAAAGCATTACTGGTGAACTATAGAAAGAGTAACCGTGCCTATGTTAAAACTAGTCTTTGTCATCATTATAACATCAAATATATCTACATATGACAAAGTGATTAGTATTACAGTAGAAAGAAAACGGTATATACAATCCCAGGTCATATACAGGTGTATGGCAACCACTCCCCAGCATGCAAGTCTACCAATTTTGTTGCCGCTTCACGCAACACGTGTCAGATACATCGTCCATTGTGTCAGAATGTATAGTACTTTTTTTTTAAAGATACTTTTGGGAGCTACTGTACAAACATAAGGATTTTCCCAGATCAACATCCAAAAATAAACTCAATGACACACAGGCCCACTTCTGCTGCTAGAAATTAAAGGAGGTAGAGACTGGAAGTTTGAGGAAGAAAAAGCAAATGAAAATGACTGACTTTATTAGTAATGAGATGACAACCCCCCACCCCCCCGCACACACACCACATTATATCCACCTAACACAAAATACGTAACACACAACACCCACACCACGACAAGCACACCACAACATGCACCTCTCACTCTGTACATTACGCACCACAGAACACGCCTTACGTCACATTGCATCCACCTCACACCCAATACATAACACACACACACACACACACACACACACTACAACACACCACAACATACACCTCACACCCCATACACAATACATCATTACATACCGTACACCACATACACAACACGCATCTTACACAACATACACATGCACACCACATACACAACACACACCTTACACCACTTACACAACACACACCACAACACAAATTTCAAACCTCATACATAACACAAACCACCACCACACACACCGTATGCAATATCGACTACGACACTCATCCCACACTCCGTACAGCACAAGACAATCACCCTAAACACCAGAACATGTGGCACACGCAACTCATTCCACACATTACAATACACTCACACCACACATCTCAACACACACCGCAACGTACTGACTCATATCACAAAAGGACGGATTTTCATTTTAATCAGGTTACCATCAGAGGATTTTACTCGGCTTGACGGAGGTATTCTGTTGTAAATGTGTAAATGAAGGCTGTATCTAACCCTTTCTGTAAAATAATTGTCTCCTAAGCTGGGTAAATTTTTCTGGAAGCAACGTGAATGAAATAAGGAAGACGTCATTGGTGTGAAGTGATTAATTTCTAGGACAGGTTGGCGTCTTGTATATGTTTTTTATTCTTTAAACTGGCAACGGTGGCATTCATTTTCATCTTAAAGGCATTAGAAGCAATCTCATTTATACGTTATCAGTACGATGATGCCTTTATGTTTTATTTTTGCCAGCCCCAGTTCCAGGTCTTCCCTAGGCTGAATAAGAATGCATGGTAATTGCAGGAATCAACAAATATATCCGTCATCGGACTGGAAGGGTTAATACAAAAATACTTCCTTAAGTTAGTTAATTTGTAGAACTGTTACACTGAGAAGTGAAGTTATTCTTTACTGTTAAATAAAGTTTGTTGCAGTGGAGATGTTTTGTTTTTTCAGGTGAGGTGTGAGGCGGGGCAGAACGCTGGGTTATGTTAAGCTGATGGGTGGAGCCGGAGCTGCCCCGCACCATCTGGCCCATACTGCGCCACACCACACCTCGCCACACCATAGCCAAATCACGCCAAATCACATAACCACAGCACGATACGCCACACTGCCATATAGACCCACCTTCTACCATACACCCAGCGACCAACTGCGTTTTTGTTGCCAGCCAAGATTTGTGTATGTAAACGCTACTACATAATATGGAAAAAGTTAATTACAGAAACTGTGCAGTTCCTAAAATGTTTAAGTTTTACAAGTTATAGTGAAATGAGGTGATGAGTTTGTGATAACCTCAAGTAAAGTGCGTGATAGCGACACAAAGTACTGAAAAGAGAACACAGGTAAACAGTGAGTGGTACTGAGTGCGAGGGAAGGCTAGATCACTGTCATAATCCATCGTACCCTTCGCCGACTGGCTCACCGCTCACCGTAAGTATTTAGCCCGTCATGTATTTTTACAGTTGCATTACATTGTCATTATTTATTAGAGGTATTGGAGACACGATCAACAGAGTATCGCGCGGGAGAGGTTCAGTGACAGCCTGTCCTAAATTACCAATACAGGTCGTGATGTCTAAGGAATATTACACTTTTCTTATGTAGGTGTGCATATAATAACATTTCTGTGGCTAAAACAGAACACGTCACGAGCAAGAGCTATTACGTTTGACCATGCCGCGTGGAATGCGCAGTTAAGCTCTTTTGTTTGTGTCCACAAATGGATGTTTATCTTGTTTATTTAGTTTGAGTGTTTTGGGGACTTAAGCTGTTAATATTATCTATGATTTTTATAACATCAGTAAAACAAGCAGTAATATATAGTTGATTTAAGCTGTGGAAAACCATAACCCAGTACTGTATACAGTTACTTGGTACTGTGATATTTTATTTCAGGAAACTACTGCAGTATATCGGTACCTGCTAATAATGAACTCGTACACTATAAGTATACTTCAGTTAACAAAGAGATTATAAATCCTATAATGACCCTGTCCAGTATTAACCAAAAATGGCAATGACATCAGATATCAACACCGGGAAAATGTGTGTGTGTGTGTGTGTGTGTGTGTGTGTGTGTGTGCACTGCATTAAAAACACAAGAATAACCTGCCTGGACCTAAAGGAACCGGATTATGATTCTGAAACTCCTTACAGAATTAATGGATCTTTATGAAATGTAATGTTACCGAGTAATGGAAACAAGATTATGCTAATTCATAGACGTGTTAAATGGTTAGGAATATATGCGTATTTTTAGTGCCGGATATGGTACCGTATATCTAAATATAATGCATTATCTATTAATACATTATGTATAAATAGTTCCCTGTTTCGCAGGTGTATGAGATATACCAGTATGGTTTTTTCGAATATGGAGCATCTTTGCTTTTCAGGTAAAAAAATATGGCCGTAGACAGTGAGAATATTTTAGCTGATAATTCATAATTACTGGTATATGTATGATAACTCAGGTATTTTTCCGAGTTACAGTACACCTAACAGTACATATTGTAACACAGATGTGTAGTTGTAAGTGTGGATCTTAAGATTTTTTTTCTTTTATTTTTTAGAAATAAGAGGAAATAAAGCTCATAAAAAAGTATTTACACAAGGCAAATCTAAATAGTTTTGAGGAGAGTAATTGCCACCCGATATTTGAGCGTATAATATTTCTCCTGAGCTGTTGCTGGGTACTGGTACAGACGGAAACCTACAGATGCCTTCACCAATTTAACTTTCGAAGGGAGAAAATTTGGAGACGATTGTGTGGATGTTCCTTAACTTAGGTGAATTGTTGCTCAGTTACATATGTGCAGACTTTGTAGTAGTTTCTTTCCTAAGGTTTAGTAACACTGGCACCGGTATACTGATATTTCCATTTGTTGTGTATAGCCAGGTGGTGTGTGATAGGCGTAGGTTGCCTCTGTATTATGGTATAGGCAAAGCACATTGACATAGGCTCCATCTAAGAAAAAAAAAATGTTCTGGTATAAGCTAGGCACATAGTGACCTAGGCTTGGGTGCCCTTAACGGATGAGAGATCGTAACGACAACTTCCCATCCTGCCTCCTTCCGCTCGCAAGACATATACTTAGTGTGACCCACCTACACAGATACTGACCTGCTCTGCTAGGGCTGGTGGTGGCAAAATTGGCATCATATGGTGGACTGGTGGTGTAACCGGTGACAATATATGGAGAATTGGTGGTGGCACAAGTGACAGTATATGGTGGACTGGTGTTGGCACTGGTGACACTATATGGTGGGCTGGTGTTGGTATTGGTGACATTATATGGTGGACTGGCGTTAGCATTGGTAACAGCATATGGTGGGCTGCTGGTGGCACTGTTGACAGCATATGGCAAACTGGTGTTGGCAATGGTGGCAGTATATGGTGGACTAGTGGTGGCACAGGTGACAGTGTATGGTGGACTAGTGGTGGGACTGGTGACAGTATAAGATGGACTGGTTGTGGCACTGGTGACATCATATGGTAATCGAGACATTTGTGGCAGTGTATGGTGTGTGATGGTGCTGGTAATGTCTAACGTGTGATGTGTGATGATAATGGCAGTGTGTGGCATTTGATGGTGGTGGCAGTGTGTGGTGTAGATAGTGGTGGCAGTGTGTGGTGTGTGATAGTGGTGGCAGTGTGTGATGTGTGATAGTGGTGGCAGTGTGTGGTGTGTGATGGTGGTGGCGGTGTGTGGTGTGTGATAGTGGTGGCTGTGTGTGGTGTGTGATGGTGGTGGCAGTGTGTGGTGTGTGATAGTGGTGGCAGTGTGTGGTGTGTGATGGTGGTGGCAGTGTGTGGTGTGTGATAGTGGTGGCAGTGTGTGGTGTGTGATAGTGGTGGCAGTGTGTGGTGTGTGATGGTGGTGGCAGTGTGTGGTGTGTGATGGTGGTGGCAGTGTGTGGTGTGTGATAGTGGTGGCAATTTGTGGTGTGTGATAGTGGTGGCAGTATGTGGTGTGTGATGGTAGTGGCAGTATGTGGTGCGTGATAGCAGCGGCAGTATGTGGCTTCTGATGGTAGTGGCAATATGTGGTGTGTGATGGTAATGGTAGTATATGGTGTTTGATGGTGGTGGCAGTGTGTGGTGTGTGATGGTGGTGGCAGTGTGTGGTGTGTTATGGTGATGGCAGTGTGTGGTATGTGATGGTGGTGGCAGTGTGTGGTGTATGATGGTGGTAACAGTGTGGTGGTGGTGGTACAAGAACACTGCCAGTTTTTGTACATGGCGTGTGACTGATCCGAACTCCACTGAAATCAAGTGCAAGCAAACCAGAGACGTAAAATGTTGGCAGTGGTGGAGGGCCGGGAGCCGGAGCAACTCACTGTTATCGCCAACATTTGTGCCATCACTGAAAACATACGGCCACTGGTGAACCAACCCATCAGTGACAGCGACAGCGGCGGCGCCACGATCTCTACAGCTGCGTTCATAACTAGGGGTACACATCTACAGTAATCGTATTTTTAAATGTAGTGTCCATTGCTGGTTGGATGTGGAACTATTTTACCTACTACAATCAGTAAGTATGTGCAATAATTCCGCATTCCACAAGCAGTTGACGCTAATTGACTATATGAACAGACATGCACCACCATTAATAACGAGACAGGCAAGCTTTCCTCTCACTAAGACAGCAGAACCATCTGCTTTAAGAACACACTCACTGGATCATTCCGAGCTATACTTTCTGAGGTAAATGAAGAGGGTGAAAACAAGTGCTGTGGATAGGTATTTAATCCGGGAGACTCTGTTCCGGTACACTGAACACTGTGGTCGAACATCTGTATTTAATCTGCAATGCCTTTATGCGTGGAAACTTGCTGAATCATCTTGCTGGTGCTTAGACACATTGCACTGTGTAAGGGTGGGGAGGGGATAGGTCTGTTGGGGAATATGTCCATGAAGAAAACAGGTCCAATGAGGGGAAACAGGTCCATCAGGTGAATAGATAAGTCTTCCCATAAAAAAATAAAAAAAAAAGTATGTCCACGGCGAACAAGTAAGTCCCCCATTGGAGGGAAATAGATCCATGGGGAATAAGGAAGTCCCCATGTGGGAAAATGTGGCCCATAACGGAAATATTCCCGTCTACCTCATAGGGGGAGAATAGGTTCCTTGGGCAATAGTAAAAATATTTCCATTGGGAAATGTCCATAATTGGGGCAGTAATCCATTTTGTAAAAATAGGGTCAGCGAGGAAATAAGTCATAAATAAAGAGGCCCATGGAAATAATAGGCCCATATGGAAAATTGCCAACTGCGTAAACGCAGGTCCCTGAGGGAAATAGGCCCACGGAAGGAAATAGGTCCATGTGGGGAACAGGTGTCGCCCCATGGAGAGTAAATAGGTTCATAGGGAATATGTCTATTGGGAAGCTAGGCCCATGATGGGAATAATAGTTCTTCCTTGAGGAGTAAACAGTTCCATGGGGGAAAAGCTGTCCATGGGAGAAAATTGGTGGCTAGTATGGTCTAAATGATCCCAGAGGAAACTGGCAGCAGATAGTGCAGTATGCAGAGTAAAGATAATACTGGTAAGCGAACCCATTACAGATGATTTGTATCTTCTTCTTGGACACTGTAAATTTTATGGAACCTGAGACACTTGCTGACCCTGCTGAGCGGTGGCAGGAAGGTGAGGAAAGAGAGGAAATGAGGGGATATGGGCAGGCGCCATAAAGCTAATGGGTGTAGAACACACGTGCTACATCTAGGAGAGATAAGCTTTATGCAAGTCAGTGGATGGAATATTGTACAGACTGAGAGTTAACTTTTTTCCACAATTTCTTTAGCCTTAACAGTTACATTACGGTACTTATTGACAAAGGACAGACGTAGAGCTAAGATGAAGGTATGGAAAAGTAGACTAGAAATAGGTACATTTACTCTTATCCATTAACATTCGTGGACTACTGTAGGTACTGAGCCTGGGCAACGGGCTTCCTAGGCTACGGTTATAGTCGAAATCATTAAAAAAGATGCCTGTTCTGGGGTTCAACTTCTTCCCTGGGTGGCGGTTCCATATACCCGCTGATGAGGCAGCTTCCCCGCGCCGCTACTCCGGGGTTCTTTCCCCTTTAAGGTACCATCATGGCACCATCACGCTTCACTGAAATATATTTTATTGTCTCTTAATGAATTCACACAAAGGGGTCTCCCCTAAATCTAGCTTAACCGTCTGGCGTTAAGGAGACTATAAATAACCTGTACAATAATAACGTCCTTGAGTTGAACGGGTGAGCATTTGGTTATAAAACACTTACAGACCGCCAGAAAATATAGCTCAAGCCTGAACAGATATCCCGTTTTAATTACATTTATTTATTAATACCGTTTAATTTGCACTTGCGTACACGTAGCGCAGATAGACTGGCGGGAAGGAGCATTAACAATGAGACATTATTCATTGTGTGTAATAATTAGTGAAATGTTGTATAAAGTGAAATTGCAGCGGCAGGTGGCCGTGAGGTGCGAGTACAGGGACCAGGATAATAAGCCATGTCCATTTCACTCCAGTATTCAAACAGCGATTCCTGCTTTTAATTATCAGATTCGTATCGTTTTATGTGTCGGTGAACATAGAGAAGCGAAAAGGGGACATGGGGGGAGGGAAGAGTGGATGAGATGAGGGCGTTTTATAGGAAGAAGAATAAGGTCAATGCCTGTCAACTGCACGAGGATTATTAAGGCAGATAATCAGCGTTTACCAGGTGACAATCATCCCCAAAAATACGACATGCAACAATCGAATTTAAATCTAGTTTCTCAGTTACACTAATTGATGGAAGTGGATAAGGGGAAAACAAATTTTATCCAATAGTCTGACCGGCCCAGGAATCGAACCCGGGTTTATCCAGATGCGTGCTGGATATGCCAAAGACTTCACTGCCTGATCCCCACTTTTTATGGAGATGGGGCTTTTAAAGGGAGGTGAGAATATTGTATGAGGGGAGGCGCTGCTTCATATACGGGTTCACGTGGATTGGTGTCACCGTTTCACTTTCTGCCTCACATAAGCTACTGTACTCTATGTACCCTCACTTACCGGTACTTTTACCGCCTCACTTCATTTCACTCTTACTGTTACAGTTCTTGCTGCTTCATTTAGGCTGCTCTCACTGATTGAATTACTGGTACATTTACCGCTTCGTTTGCTTTCATTATTTCTGCTTTACTTACTCTCACTGATTCACTTATTCTCACTGTTTCACTTACTCCTGCTGCTCCAGTTATTCTTGTCGTCTCACTCACTGTTACTTCTGCATTTACCTTTACCGCTTCAAGTACTTTTACTTCTTTAATTAAACTGTTTGACATCTATCTATCAGAGTATGTGGATATATATATATATATATATATATATATATATTGTTACATAGCCTATGATTTCATCATCCTTTGTCTAATTTTAACGCACAGATGCTGCATGTTTGATCACGAGCGTGTTCTGCCTCAGTCCCCCCCTTCTACCGTTATAGTAGAGTAAGTCGTTCTCTCTGTTGTCCAGAGCGGGATTGTCAACTCTATGTCCCCATGGCTTCATTTGCGCGTCCCTCTTACAAGTTGTATCAGGCTCTGCTGGCCCCTATATAATGAGCTCAGTCTCTGCATCATTGCCACTTAGATCTGCTCCTCATTTTGTTCACATCTCTGTCCTCCCCTGTACAGATATTATTATTGTGAGTGCTCAAGAAGTCTCCAACCATCTAGCAGCTGTGTGTAATTTGAGTATAACTGTTATTGCATTTTTACTTGTACTGTATAGCATAAGTTTAATTTGTAGGCCTAGTGAAGTTTTTGTAATTCATGTGGGGTTCTTTATGTCAGTCATTTTTGATAATAGTTTGTATCTGTAATTATTTATCTGGCATTCACTGAGTATTATCTGGTATCTCATTTTATCAGGGCTGACTTAGATAAATTTACTCTTGCTAATTTCGTGTTAATAGAGGCTATTGCAGTTAACCATATATTTAACCTGTTTTTGCCATTACATTATCCTTATGAGTCCTGAATGTTTTATTGTTAGTTTGAGCATTAAACTTTGACTTGTAATTTTACCTAACTCTTTGTTTTGAACCTGGAACTTTACGGGACAGTAGTGATTTTTAGTATTCTCACTTAAAGTGTACATTATCTTTCTCTGTTCCGTAACTTAAATTTGGCGACCTCGCCAGGATATTCAGGATATTATCATAAGGATATTGTTTGATATTTTGTGACTGTGATATATTCGTGATGGCTACTATTTCTACACTTGATGAAGCCAAAGATTTTTGTCAAATGTGCAAACAGTGTGTGATATAGAAAACAGAACAAAGAATGAACTTAAGATTGTTGCTCAACAATTGGGATTTGTTGTTCGCTCTCATCAGTCTAAAGATCAAATTGTTGACATGATTAATGAAAGCTTGTTTAATGTAACTCCTCCAAATGAGCAAACGCAGATTGAATTAGCTAAGTTACAGCTAGCCCTGCAGGAGGCCCGTGCTAAGGAGGCTGAGTTTCACGCACAAGTTGAACTTGCTAGGATTCAGGCAGACCATGAGTATCGCATGAAACAATGTGGAACTGGATCATCTAGCTCTGATGATTTTGATGTGGCTAAAAATGTTAAACTTGTCCCTCCTTTTAATGAATCTGATTTAACAAAGTATTTTCAGTTGTTTGAGAGGGTAGCTACAGGTTTTAATTGGCCTAAGGAGTATTGGCCAGTACTCCTTCAAACTGTTCTCACTGGTAAAGCTCAAGTGACTTATGCATCTTTGCCTCAGGATCAGTCTGATAATTATGATGTAGTTAAGAGCTTGATTCTTAAGGCCTATGAGCTTGTTCCTGAAGCCTATAGAGTAAAATTTAGGACAACTTACAAACAAGATAAGCAATCCCATGTTGAGTATGCAAAAATCAAAGAAGATCTGTTAGAGCAGTGGTTAAATTCTAAGAATGTGGATTCTGATTTTGACAAATTTAAGCAGATGATTTTGCTGGAGGACTTCAAAAGGTGTATTTATAAAGATGTAAGCCTATATCTTGATGAGAAAAGAATAGATAATTTGTCTGATGCTGCAGTTTTAGCTGATGAGTATGTTCTCACTCACAAGAGATATTCTAGAGAAAAAGGGAAAGCTGAGAGTAAGTACGTTGCCTCTACTCAGAGTACAGGTAACAGGAAAGAGAATAAGGATGATGTTTCTCAGGAAGTAAATACCAGCTCCACCTCTAGATTTCAGAAAAGTAAATGTACTTATTGTAGTAAGCTTGGTCATACTACGGAGAGATGTTTCAGGAGACAGCGTGATGTGAACAAAAGAGTCTTTAAATATTCAGTCAATTGGTCTAGTGTCCACTCTTGAGAGTTCCCAGAATTCTTTAACTGAGTTAACTGAACCTGCTTTGAGGGGTAACTTAAATTCTCATGATGGAGCTCCTCTTTTGAGCAGTAACGTGGGTGACACTCTCAAGAGTTCATGTGCTAATTTCCTGTCTGATGGTTTTGTCAGTCCTCTGGACAGTAATGACAGGAAATCAGTTAAAATATATCGTGATACAGGTGCTTGCCAATCCCTTATGCTGACCAGTGTTCTAGGCTCTAATGTTAATTCCTCTGATGAAACTGTAATCTTACAAGGTGTAGGGAATAATTACTTCTCTGTTCCTCTGTGCAGAGTGAATTTAGAGTCTGGTTTTGTTAATGGTTCCGTTATGGTTGGGTTGGTTGAGACACTCCCAATGTCAGGTGTAACTTTCTTACTTGGAAATGATATTGGTGGAAGTCAAGTGTGTCCAGCTCCTCAGTTGTCTAGTGAGCCAGTGGCTGCATCCCAGGATTGTGATGTCCCTGATGTGTTCCCTGCATGTGCTGTCACTAGGGCTAAGTCTAAAGTTACTGGTGATTTAGAGGATAATGATGATGATGATGTTATCCTAGCTGACACTTTTCTTGCTAATTTGGACCACTCACCAGATGAGGCAGTACCCCGTAGTGTTGATAATTTGTCTCGTCAAGAGTTGGTTGAGTTGCAGGTTGCTGACCCTGAGTTGAAAGGTCTAGCTAACTCTGCTTACAGTGAAGAAGAGTCAGCCAGTGCTTCTACTTGTTATTATGTAAAGTCAGGAGTACTTATGAGGAAGTGGAGACCCCCAACAGCATCAGCCGACTGTGAATGGGAGGTTGTACATCAAGTTGTCATCCCTCGTGTTTGTAGGCAGGATATCATTCGAGTGGCTCATGATTCCAGTTTGGCAGGACACCTTGGAGTGAGGAAGACTGTGGCACGCATTTTGAAACACTTCTACTGGCCAGGTATCTTCAGGGATGTTTCCTGGTATTGTAAGTCTTGTCACACCTGTCAAGTTGTGGGGAAGTGTAATCAGACCGAAAAGGTTGCACCTCTAGTTCCCATTCCTCCTTTTGAGGCGCCTTTCACCCGTGTGTTGGTGGATATTGTGGGCCCTCTTCCTAAGACTTCTTCAGGATTTTCTTATGTGTTGACCATGATTGACATGGCTACTCGTTATCCTGAAGCCATTCCACTTAGAAACATCTCAGCCAAGAACGTGGTTAAGGAAATGCTGGGGTTCTTCACAAAGTTTGGTCTGCCTAAGGAGGTACAGTCAGACCGGGGAAGTAATTTCATGTCAAACGTTTTCAAGCAGTCTCTGAAAGAGTTGGGCATCACCCAGATCACGTCTTCAGCTTACCATCCCCAGACCCAAGGAGCGTTGGAGAGATATCATCAAACACTCAAATCGATGCTCAAGAAATACTGTTTGGAACATCAGAAAGACTGGGATAAAGGTCTTCCATTCGTTGTGTTTGCTGCAAGAGAATCTCCAAATGAATCACTGGGCTTCTCACCTTTTGAACTACTGTTTGGCCATGAAGTAAGAGGACCCCTTAAGCTACTCAAGGAATGTTGGCTGTCGGAGGAAGATGACGTCAACCTGCTGGAGTATGTGATGAAGTTCAAAGAACGGCTGTCCACTGCTTTACAGCTGGCGAGAGAGAATTTAGGAGCTGCTCAGGAGAAGATGAAGACTTGGTATGATAAGAAGTCCAGGTTACGCCACTTTCAGCCAGGAGATCAGGTTTTGATTCTGCTACCAGCTCATGGGCAACCTCTTCAAGCCAAGTTTAGTGGTCCTTATTTCGTGGAGAAGAAACTCAGTGATGTCAGCTATGTCATCGCCACACCAGATCGTAGAAAGAGCAAGCAACTATGTCACATCAACATGCTAAAGTTATATCACAGGCGGGACGAAAATAATCCAGTCTGCACTGTAGCTGTTCCACCTGAGTCTGCAAGTGAAGCTCTCCCATGCAGTATGAGCCTGAGTGATAGTTTGGGGAAGAATCCTGATATCATGAATGATCTCCAGACTAAGCTTTCTCATCTACCACCCAAGGAAAGGCAGGAGTTTTCGGCATTACTACAGGAGTACCCGCAAGTGTTCCGTGCCACTCCAGGAAGAACTACTGTGTTGATGCATGATGTCGATGTTGGAGACGCAAAGCCAATTAAATTGCCTCCTTACCGTGTGAACCCAGTGAAAGTTCCTCTCATCCAGAAGGAGCTTGGCTACCTGTTGGACCACAAGATGATTGAGCCCTGTCAGAGCGAGTGGAGTTCTCCTGTCACTCTAGTCCCTAAGCCAGGTGGGTCACAGAGGCTTTGCATCGACTACAGACGTGTTAATCAGATAACCAAAACAGACACTTACCCTCTCCCTCGTGTGGAAGATTGCATAGACAAGATCGGAAAGGCTAGGTACATAAGTAAGTTTGATTTGTTAAAGGGATACTGGCAAGTACCTATGACTGAGCGTGCTAGGGAGATCTCATGTTTTGTACTATTAGGAAAGACTTTTGCATGGTCTGTAGTGCCATATACAGATTGTTTTAGAGTAACAAGAAATTTCCTTTGTAAATTTCTTTTTTCTTTGTGGGGAGGTGTTACATAGCCTATGATTTCATCATCCTTTGTCTAATTTTAACGCACAGATGCTGCATGTTTGATCACGAGCGTGTTCTGCCTCAGTCCCCCCCTTCTACCGTTATAGTAGAGTAAGTCGTTCTCTCTGTTGTCCAGAGCGGGATTGTCAACTCTATGTCCCCATGGCTTCATTTGCGCGTCCCTCTTACAAGTTGTATCAGGCTCTGCTGGCCCCTATATAATGAGCTCAGTCTCTGCATCATTGCCACTTAGATCTGCTCCTCATTTTGTTCACATCTCTGTCCTCCCCTGTACAGATATTATTATTGTGAGTGCTCAAGAAGTCTCCAACCATCTAGCAGCTGTGTGTAATTTGAGTATAACTGTTATTGCATTTTTTCTTGTACTGTATAGCATAAGTTTAATTTGTAGGCCTAGTGAAGTTTTTGTAATTCATGTGGGGTTCTTTATGTCAGTCATTTTTGATAATAGTTTGTATCTGTAATTATTTATCTGGCATTCACTGAGTATTATCTGGTATCTCATTTTATCAGGGCTGACTTAGATAAATTTACTCTTGCTAATTTCGTGTTAATAGAGGCTATTGCAGTTAACCATATATTTAACCTGTTTTTGCCATTACATTATCCTTATGAGTCCCTGAATGTTTTATTGTTAGTTTGAGCATTAAACTTTGACTTGTAATTTTACCTAACTCTTTGTTTTGAACCTGGAACTTTACGGGACAGTAGTGATTTTTAGTATTCTCACTTAAAGTGTACATTATCTTTCTCTGTTCCGTAACAATATATATATATATATATATATATATATATATATATATATATATATATATATATATATATATATATATATATATATATATGCCAGGTGGCCACTGAGCTTGTGACAGCGATATTCTCAGGTGGCCACAGGGCTTATGACGTGACAATATTCTCAGGTGGCCTCTGGGTTTGTGACGTAGCCACCGGGCATATTTCGTGCCAGGGGCCAACAATATCGTCAAGTGGTCACTAGGCCTGTAACATAACAGTACTGTGACGTGGCCATTGGATCTGTAATGTGCCAGGAATCAATAATGACAGCGGATGGCCGCAGCCTGTGACGTGCCTGAGGCCACTTGGGGGCCGCCTTACCCGCTAAGATATTCCCACCGTGAAGGCGATGCAGCTGCTCCACTTGAATTCACAACTTGACTAATAAAGGCAACCCAGGGGCCATTAAGACTACGTGCCCCCTGGTCGTACGTACCCTAGCGCTGTATGTGCCTCATGACCGTACATATCCTGGCCATGTAGCCTGCGTGCTTAACGGCCGTGCACACCTTCCCCCGTAGGTTTGGTCGACTTATGTCCTCCGTCACACACACACACACACACACACACACACACACACACACACACACACACACACACACACACACACACACACACACACACACACACACACGTGTTGTGATACGTTAACAAAAGCGTAGAGGTGGCTGTGAATAGTGCAATCATCACAGTATTTGAGTGGTGCGGTATATAATCCTTTCGTAATGTTTTTGTTGAATAAAATATTTCGTTTCAGGTGAAGAGGGGATGATGTTGATGTTGCTGAGGCATGTGATGATGACGATGTTGCTGACGTTAGTGGTGATGAGGGTGTTGCAAATTTTAGTGGTGATGATATGCAAACATTACTAATGGTGATGATACTGAAAAAATGAATGTGGCTTTTGATATTTTAGACGATAATGAAAGTGATAATGATGTAGATGTTAGTGGTGGTGATGACGGTGCAGATGTTTCTGGTGATTATCATGCTGCAAATGATGGTGGTAACTGTGGTGTGCTAAGGTATGTGATGGTGGTGGTAATGACTTTGATACTGATGATAATTATGTTGCAGAGGGTGGCAGTGGCAGTGCAAATGTTAGTGGTGGTGATAAAATTGGAGATGGTGATGATGATTTTGCGGATGGTGATGGTGATAATGCTGCAAATTTTGGTAGTAATGATGATGTTGCTCATCTTATTGATGTTTGTAAGGTTGCAGTCGTTTAGTGGTGGTGATGATGATGCAGATGATGGTGGTGGTTGTGGTGATAATGTTGCAGATGGCGGTGGGGGTGACAATGATGTAGATGTGGTGGTAATAATGTTGCGGATGGTGATGGTGATATCTTGCATATAGTTGTGGTGATGATGATGTTGCATAATGTTGCTGAAGTTGGTAGGGTTACAGTTGTTAGTGATGGTGATGATGATGCTAATGATGGTGGTGGTGGTGGTGATAATGTGAGCAGCCTTGTGGCAGTGGGTGCGTATAGCCGCCAACAAGAGTCCTGCTTCACCTCCATTAGGCATATTGTTCTCAGAGACACAGGAGACCCATCCCCCCTCCGTCTTTCCCTTTCCTCTCGACTATACCTCCTGCGCCTTCTCTTGATAACCTCTTGATTCACTTCTTTACTACACGTCCTCTTGGTTACGCCATTTTACTACACCTTCTCTTGATTACACACCTCTTTACTACTCATCCTCTTGTTAACACCTCTTTACTACACTTTCTCATGCATACATTTCTTCACTGACCTCCTTTTGATTACACCTCTTTATTGCACCTCCCCGTCAGCACCTCTTTATTGCTCTTTCTCTTGAATACACCTCTTTACTACACGTCCTCTTGATTACACCTTTTTGCTACACCTCCTCTTGATTACACCTCTTTGCTACACCTCCTCTTGATTACACCCCTTTACTGCAGTTCCTATTTACACCTCTTTAAAATAGCTCTCAGGTACCCCCTTTCACTGCACCTCCAATCAACACCTCTTGCTTAGACCTCTTTACCAAACTTTTCTTTAATTACACCTCTTGGCTTCACCTTTTCAATACATTTCCTTATTACTCCTCACTATTTCACCTCCCTTCATTACCCTCCTTGATTAGGCTACATCTCCTCTTGATTACACCTCACCTCCACCACCTTTTCATTCCACTGGTATCACCTCACTCTGCTCATTATCCTGCATCCCAAATCATCATCACACCTTCTAGCCGCATTATGTGTTGAGGCGGTTGGATATGAGGCAGTAATGAAGATGGAATGATGATGATGATGATGATGATGATGATGAAGGTAACTTTGAGGCGGTAAAGGTAATAAAGTGATGAAGGTGTTATTAACCACGTGATGATGATGATTATGATGATGATGATGATGGTGAAAAGATTATTAACGTTAGGTGGATGAGGTGGATGATGATGATGATGATGAAAATGATGATGGTAACTGTGATGCAGTAATGGCGATGCGAGTGAGGACAATGTATCTGATGGTGGTATGATGATGATGGCCATAAATATTATGATGTGATGATGATGGGCTGGTGATTGTTGTATGCATTTAAATATAGCCACATACCTCCTTGTGTTCTATTCCTGTGCTGTTTTATGCCACTCTAAGATGAGCCGAGGTGTGTGGCCTGGCGATGTGTGCTTTCTTCACGAACAGTTCAGGGTAACTTTTTCCCGTAAAGTGAATGCAAAATATATATATATATATATATATATATATATATATATATATATATATATATATATATATATATATATATATATATATATATATATATTTCGTGTCCAGTGGATCTTTTTTTTTTTTTTTTTTTTTACGGTGTACTTAGAGAACGTTAAAAACTGGTAATGTAAATGGAGGGCTAGTCTAAGGGTACATTAATTGAGTATTTACCCATAACTGTTTATAGTAATACCTTCTCGAACAAGATAACACAACACAAAGTAGTTGAATTTTACTATATTCAACATATCATAATAAATGACCAAACAGAAGCCAGCCGACGATTAGCTCTCATTAAATTTCATTGCCATTGTACCTTTACTGTTTTGAAGCAGCAGTAGCCTAGCCATGAAAATATTAAGCCCCTATACCTCAGGGCAAGTTGTACACCCACACATTTTGCTTAATGATGGTTGTCGGTCTGTGTGAACGACGACAATAGCTAAATGTAAATCGAGAATGCTTTTGGATGAGCTAAGATTATTTTTGATGTAGCCAATGGATGAGGTTATTTAACCTGATCCTTGGCCCTCAGACTAGGGCAGCCGGGTTAGTAGGAGGTCTCTTGGTGCAGGGTTTTGTGCACCGTATCTTCCATACGTTCACATCTGACTGGGTTTTGTTCGCTGTCGAGACACCGGACGCCTTGGGTGCAAATGGAGTGGCGTACATTACGATCAGATGCACTGGTCTCTAAAACCGGTGGAGCATGTGTTGAGCTGATCTTTGTACCATCTGTGTTATACCGGGTCACTGTGTGCCTCTCCCAGTTGCTTGTACAGAATTCTGTGCTTTGTCGTGTGTATCCTGTGACACTCTGGTCCATGCAGCTTCTGCTTCGTCAGGTTGGCCTCTATGTGTGTGTGATGCTGGCGCGCCGGAGGATTTTTGTGTGCGTTTTGACTATTTGTGTGATGGTGAAGGGTGAGCGAGGAAGGGCTCATATATAAACTGCTGCATTTTGGGTATGTGGCCTCAGCTGTAAAAAAATGCATTCTATCACATCTTGAACTAGTCTTGGCTTCCACTTAAAATGGTCTCCGTTATTGTACCAGGAGACCAGAGATGATGATGGACGTTATAACTGTATTATAGGCGATAGTCAGATTGCTAACAGTTGCTTACCATAAGCCAAAAGAAACTACCCACACCCAAGACTGACCCTCCCAGACACTTAGACAGCCACTCGACAGACCCTCAGAAAATCACACTAGCCTACACCCACTGACAGCCACTGCAAACCCAGACAGTCACTCCACCCGTACAAAGAGCCACAGTGCGAAAACAGACAATAACTTCACAGACCCACTGACAGTAATTTCAAAGACCCACAGACGGCCACTTATAAGACCCAAAGAAAGTCACTGTACAGACCCACAGATACCCACAGCACAGACCCACAGACAGCCACTGCACAAATGCACAGACAGCCATTCTACAGACTCATAAACAGTTATTCCACTAACGCACTGACCGCTCCACAGACCATTACTCATTTATGTTACAGACTCACAGACAGCCGCTGCACAGAGCCAAAGAGAACTGATCGACAGAGACTGAGACGAAACTGTTCTTACGGGAACACACACACACACACACACACACACACACACACACACACACACACACACACACACACACACACACACACACACACACACACACACACACACACACACACACACACACACACACACACACACACACACACACACACACACACACACACACACACACACACACACACACACACACACACACACACACACACACACACACACACACACACACACACACACACACACACACACTAATAATCACTGTATGAAATGACATTCATAAAGCCTAATAGAGAGAAAAGTGAATCTAGAAGTATTACATTAAAGATTATTTTTAACTACCATGCTTCAAATTTACTTCTAAAAGTGTTCAGTATTGCTGTATGAATAAGACTGAAGCCTAAATCGAGGACGTCTCTGGGTCTGTCCACAGTACTGGTGAGTGTTGTTCATAGATTATCTCATTCTTTGTACTGAATTAATTGTCGTTATTTTCTCAAAACCAAGAGGTATTTTTACGTTCGCTCCAGACGGACTTAAAGAAACAGGAAAACAACGGTTTTGCGGGTACTGAAGTCTCCGGGGAAACATTCACATAGATTTATTTACACTATTTACAAGGATAATGAGGCAATACCTGGAAATAAATGATGGATATTCCTTCATTTATTTTCGGCCACAGCAGGATCAAATGAAGCTTAAAATCTACGGGTATCCAAAATTGATCATACGAGTATATGATTTTGTAACAAAAAATTCTACGTGAAGTACTGTATATGTGCTTTTGTACTGTATGTGAGCAGTGTATCAGGAAAATCTGAGGGGCTGGGGAGCATTGAGTGTACGATGAGAGTGTCAGGCGTCCAACGAGATGGCTTCTTTCAGAGCGTCAGGGTACTTCTCGTGTTTCCTTGGGCTGCAGGCCGCCGAAAGTACGAGAGGAAGGAGAGGACGGTGCTGACGACTAACTTAAGACACCGTGATATTGCAGGATGCTTGCTGACTGGTGGAGTGCAGGTGTTCTGAGAGGGTCTGATTCCATGATGTGCCCAATTTCGTGATGAAGGTGAACTGGATTTGTGGACAGGTCTGATGGTGTCCTGAGACGAACTGATTCTATGACTTACCTCCCTGTGGGGTGAGGCTGATAACTCTGTGGAATTGCTGCCTTGGAAGACTGACAGTCAAATTCCTCAGTCGCACAAGTACAGGCGATTTGCACTCATTCCTTCAAATGAAGTTCAGTTTATAAGAAGCTGCCTATTGTACATGCCGTACAGTAGATGGTTGGGGGGTAGACCTCGGCGTTCCTAGTTCCTTCATGATCTACATTCATTCTGGCCTTCTGTGTCACTGTTAGGGTCTTGAGTGCCATTAGATGTGGCAGTCAGATGAAATGTCATCTTTTGAGTAAAAAAAAGAGTCGAAAGAAGTGTATGCTGTTGACGTGGGGTGAATTGAGGCCTCAGCCGTTCTTGCCTAATCCATTTTCCCTCTGCAGAGCCAGGGGAAGCAGACTCTGCTCGGCAGCATCGCTGATAGACTTGCAGACTATAATTTTCATATTAACACAAAAGTTAAAACTGGCTCCAAATTCCTTCTTTAACATTTCGCTTACCAGTCTCCATCGTCCTCCTGCTCGTACCAGTGCCACCGATTCCATCTGACAATATTTCTTCTCATTTTATCCCCTCCTTTCCGCTCCGCATAATTATGCTCTCAGTTTCGCTTCCGCTCAACCTCTCCAGCGCCTAATTTTTTCTTATTTTTACATCGTATTATATCTGTGTCTTCCATTCTCCTCCTCCTCCTCCTCCTCCTTTCACTTTACTGTGCCAAGAACTTTGTCCATTTCATTGTATAATGGGAAGGGCTCTATCCGTTCTCCTCCTCCCCCTTTACCGCCTCCTCCACGTCTTCCTTGTCCTTCTCCTCCTTTCACTCACAACTTTTCAACTGGCTGGAGGTAAAATGGGGAGGAGGAGACCTGATGTTTTGTTGAGGAGACTGGAAACTATTCAGCTGCTCGACTCACGGAGGAAAAGTTACCAAATTAGTTTCTTCTGTGACTGCAACCTGAGTTCATAATTCGTCTTTTACGTTGTGGTATCACTTGGTTCACTCACGGGACAGAGTCGGTGGTGGTGGTGACGGTGATGGTTCAGGAGACGTGGGATGAGGCAGTGAGGTGATTGTAATGGTTCAGGGGAGAGTGAGGTGGTGGTGGTGGTGGATGTTATGATGGTTCAAGAGACAGTGAGATGGTGGTGGTGGCGTGGTGGTTGTAGTAACGGTTCAGGGGACAGTGAGATGATGGTGGTGGAGGTATGGGAGGGAGTGATGGTTCAGGTAACAGTGAAATGGTAGTGGTGGTAGTTGTAGTGATGGTTCAGGGGACGTAGTTAGCTGAGGTGGTGTTGGGTGCGATGATGGTTGGCATGGTTCAGAGGACAAAAGTTAGCCAGATATTGTACTCATTTAAGCTGTCAATGTCCTTTTTTTTTTTTTTTTAGAGAGAGAGAGAGAGAGAGAGAGAGAGAGAGAGAATACTCTGTTGGTAACTCTGACAGAAATCTTTTCTTGTCCCTTTCTGTGCCAGGCACAGGCACCAGACGTTCTCATGACACTGTCTGCTTCATACTGGCACTTATTTTTTTTTTAATCCCTATAAGTATCTGACTTTGCCACAACAGAGTACGTGTGTCTGTGCCTCACACACGTACTCTGTTGTGGCACGGCGGGAATACTTCACAGAGGCGGCTTTGTTCCTGTACTCGCTTCTGCCTCATAGTCAGTGCATTTTAATTCAGCCAGGGAAAATAATCTCGGCAGGAAACCTTCCCACCCACTGCTTTCCCGCAATCCAATTGCCCCATTCACTGTGGCCGGGATGTATATTAGGGACCTTCCTACACGCGTGGAACCATCAGACCAGTGCACAGCTCGGTGATGGGAGGAGCCACGTAGTAATGGTTTCACCAGATTATCATCGACATGCTTCCAGACGATAACAAGTGTAGATTACGTACATTTTACTTAGCTGATGGCCCAACATCGTTCCACTAGCTAAATAATGTACTATATATCCACGTATAATGAAAATTCGAATCCTGGAATCTTCTACTATTGGTCTCTCTGCTGAATAAAGCGAAACGGGCTACATTCTCAAAACAACAAGTGGTTTAAAAAATTATCCCTTGTCTGAAAGGGAGAGAGTTCGATTCCAGGCTGGAGCATGCTGTGCGAAATGTAGGACTACTGGACCTCGTATAAACAGAAAAAAAATAACAGCACATGCATTTCGAAAATGAGACAACTAACACATTTGTTATACCTGTGCTGTAGGCCGATGCTATGTACATTTTTGGTTGTCACTCCGTTACTAGCATTATACATTTCCATGCTCCGTAATTCGCGTCCACACGTTCTGTCGAACATATGTTGGCAACACAGCTGGCAACATGTTCGGGAACATGTTTGCAGCAGTATTTGGACACATGTATGCAAACATGTTTCATTGCAGCTTCGAACACTGGCAGCAAAGGCGATGGGACAAGTGTGTCCATACCAGGAAGCTGAGACTTCATCATGATGTTGCCAACATGATCTGGACGCTGTTGTTCCCAGTATGTTTGCAGCGTGTTCGTTCCTGTGTTGCTTACATGTTGCCAGCGCTTGTTCGAGCACACGTCTGGACGCGACCTAAGAATTAATCAAAACTAGAAGGGGTACCCGGCGTTGCCTGGGTAAAACTCTATGATCGTGCATTACCTGAGACCCTGGATGGCCACTCCTTGTTGAAGACCTTCGGGTTCCCATTTTATCCTTGGGCCCATTTCCCGAGGCTTATATTCTCCATGGACCTATTTTCCCACTACCCATCCACCCACAAAACTGCCCACCCATCCTTCCAATCCACCTACCCATCCGACCCGCTGTAGCTAATAATATGGTTATAGATGTACAAAATTCTACGGTAATTGACTACCATCTTTCCACCATGTTGACTTGAGTATTTCCGAATAATTATAATCTTGGCCATATGAGGTGCCACTTTAGCTTATGTAACGTACACTTTTAAACGTTTAAATTCGTCGAAAGAAGTTACACCTGTAAGTTCTATGTGCATCCTCCTTGATTTCCATAGAGGACAGACAGACAGGCAGACAAACTCTCTCTCTCTCTCTCTCTCTCTCTCTCATTGCTGACCTAATTATCCGCCTTCATCTCTCCTTCTCCCATTAATCTCCTTATTTTTTATGCCTGGCTCTAATTCTCCTTCATACTTTCGCATCTTTTCCTTCGCTCCTTTCATTTCTACTCATCATTCATTCAGTCTTCTCATTTTCACAGTCTATTCCAATCTATTTTTTTTTTCTTTTCATACTTCTTTCCTGTTTCGCATTTCCTTTCCCCTTGTCTCTTCCCGCCTCTCCTCTCCCCTTCTTCCACACTTTTCTCTCCGCCCTTCCTTCCTCTTTCCCTCCTCTCCCTTTTCTTAGCCATCCCTCCTTCCCTTTCACGTTCCTCCATCTATTTCTTTGAGTTTTTGTCTCCTGCCTTCCCACCTCGTCGTTCTCTCCCAATTTCTTTTTCTTTCCTTCCTTTCTCTCTCCTTCCTACTCCCTTTTATTCTAGAAATCCCTCCTTCATTTTCATATTTTCTCTCTTTGTCTCCATCCTTCCCTCTGCCGCTTTATCTTCGTTTCTTTCTTCATCCTTCCCTTCCCTTCCCACCGCTCTCATTCCTCTGTCTCTTTCAACCCCCTCCTTCCCCCCCGGCACTCTTTCCCTGACAGTACTTTTGCTTTTTTTAATGCAGAAGTTATTAAGATGAGAAGAGGTATGACTAATATAGAGAGTGTATGGTAAGTGAAAAGAAAATAAAGTGAATGGGGAGGGAGGGGGCGATGACTACCTATCTCTATCAACCACTTTTTATATCCCAACGACACCACCTTTGCAACTTACATGATGGGTCGAAAAGGCACTAAAATATTGCACAGATTTCCATGTCAGAAGTATGGAGGGGTAAAATGGAAGAACTGGCTGGTGAGGAAGTAGATGTCACATGTGATAAGGGTATAGTATTAAACCTGTATCGACAAGCACGGGAAGTATTTTATGAGCAGGGGATACTTATTTACAAAACGTACAAGTGTGACAAAGAAAAGACGCAACTATTTTTCCACACTACGGCACACACCCAGCTGTTTACAAACTAGAGCCCTTACTTATAACCTCTCTAGAGCTTAACCTACTTAAAAGATCATTTGTTCTCTCCAACAAGGAGAGTATGTTTTCATCCCCGTTTGTTTGTTTGTTTGATTGTTGGTCTGTTAGCAGGATTACTCAAAAGCGAAAAAAGAGATCTGGACCAAAATTGATGGGTAGATAGCCCATGTCCCGGGGAACAATCGATAAATTTTTGGGACAGATCCGGATCGTATTAAAGATTTCGGATTCGGAAAACCTATTTTTGCGATACCTTAATCAGTGATGAGGAAACCTAACCCATTATGAAGAGCGGTTTGCAAATTACGCTGTCCTTGTCGGAGAGATGCGCTCCATTGAGTGTCTCTCTAGCTTGATTTCTTTTTTTTACTTTCATTAGCATAGTAATTAGACATTGCATAACTAATTTAGAGTGAATAATGACCAGAGAACAAAAGGCCAGACAAAATTATTCACTGCTGCGTTTGACTTCTTCAGAGACCTGTACATCGAAAAAAAATGGTTACGATCCTTTACTGTATATATACTAACTTCATCCCTATTATCAGATCTAGGTTACGTACAGGCTGGTGTAAACAGCTATAAACCATAAATGTCTTGTGGTAGGCCCGAGAACATGTCTTTTGTTACGTTAATCTATGGATGTGGAAAGGTTGCATTAAACAACTAGACAAAATTCAGAACAAAGCTGTTAGAATTATTAACAACCCTGCCATTACAAATAAGCTACCTCCCCTACAGTAAGAAGGAATGTTGTGTCCCTTGCATTATTTTACAGATATTTTTATGGCAAATGCTCAGACAAAGTTGCGTGCATGGTGCCACCTCTCCATGCTTTCCCTCTTGCTACACGGGCATCTGGTAGCGCTCATGACTGGGATGTCACTCAACCATATTGCAGAACTTCTGCCTGTCAGAATTCTTTATTTCCCCGAACTGCATCTCTCTGGAACTCGCTTCCCCAGAGTTGTTTCCCTCCAAACTTCAACCTACAGCTGTTCAAGTCTAACTGTTACAGATATTTTATGAACAGAGGACACCAGAAGTCTGGTGTATGGATTGTTTTATTTTATTCATTTGTTTTTCCTTCCTCTGTTCTGTTATTAAAAAAAAAAAAATACCCTATACCGTATTTGACATCTTATGATTAACCCCTTCAGTCAGATTACCATTCGTAACTCTCCTTATCTACAGACGATTTCATTCAGGTTAGGAGAGTTTTCTTTTTTCTTTTCCTCATTTTCGTTTTGTTTTTCCTTTTGTTTTTTACTAGAGGAGTTATAGATACAGGGATCATTTACCCTTTCACCACTAGTGTGATCTCATCAGCTTGATCATATTTTCTGGTGAAAGCAAGACAGAGCTACAAGTGACGTCGATGGGTAAATGAGGTTAATTGTAAACACAGAAATCTGTTGCAAAACATGTGAGAGACGATAAACAATTTACTTAGTCTTTATACTAAATATTTAGCCTTTGTTGACTTAACACCTTTACGACAAGGATTTGCCCTAAGCCAAATAAATCGTCTATTATTAATGATTAAGAGATAATCAAAATATAAATACAAATGTAAATCCATCGTGCTAGAGGTAAATTTCTAAAACTTTCAGACGAGGGCTGAATAATATAATCAGGCGATAGTAAAAAAAAGAAAAGTCAACGTAGTGAAGGAGGAGCGTGGATGTAAGCGTGAAGTAACGATCAATTCCTTTAAAAATATTGCAACCGTCTGATTCTTCACTTTGCAAACAGAGCCCCGTTATTCGTGACTGGGTTTGCCTTCTTACTTTTGGCAACCGTGAGGCCAGAAACATTGACCCGGAAATCATGGGAAGGATAAGAAATGGGACACACTGATTGTCTTGTCAGAGAAGAAGGAGGAGGAGGAGGAGGAGGAGGAGGAAAGGGGTAGAGGAAAAGCAGGCATAAGAGCAGAAGGCTGAGGGAGAGGAGGGGCAGATGAAGAGGAGCAGGAGGGGGCTAGGGTAACGGAGGACAAGAAGAGCATGGGAGAGGGAGAAAAAAAATATTAAAGAGCATCAGGTGGCCGATGAAAAATAAAATAAAGCCCGGAAAAGAGAATTTATGAAGACAGAGAGCGAAAAAGGAGAGGGAAGATGGAGGAAGGGAAGGCTCATTTAGATAAGATGGTGAAAAGAGGAAGGGAAAGCCAATGGAAAAAAAAAGGAGGGGCAGGAAAGAGGAAGATAAGACTGACGGAGAGGAGGAGGAAGAGGAAGAAGGATGGGAAGAGGAGGTGACGAAGGATGATAAGTGTACGAAGGCATATAAGTAAAGGAAGCAACAATAGGTCTACTGATCTTTCCAAGGGAGTTTTTTACTGAGAAGACTGAAATGGACAGGATATCAAGAAGGCCCCCCTCCCCATCAATCCCCTCGGCTAAATCCGGCAGAAAAACATGAGAACAAAAGCGTACCACAGAAAAATTGTCGTCGTTATTTTACAGCCAAAGGATATTAACAGGGAGAGGAGGAGGAGAAAGCTAATGAAGAGGAGGAAGAGGGAAGCAAGAGGAGGAGGTGGACAAAAAGAAAACAAGAAGTTGCGAAGGATTTAGAATAAGCGGGTGTAAGAGAAGACTCGAGGAAAGAAGGAAGAATGAGAAGAGGAGGAGGAGGAGGAGGCGCGTGGAAAGAAAGGAAAATGAGAAGAGGAGAAAAAGGAGAGGGAGGAGTGATTGATGATAAAAAGGATGAAGCAAGGATGATGTTCAGTGTTAAGAATAAAAGAGTCAAAAACACGGCCATGAGTAAAGCAAAGAAAACGAACAAAACCCTAAGACTTATAATAACCGATTATTTTTTTCTCTTCGATACGGTTACATCGTTGCTAGTTTATTCTTGCTAACTGCAGACGATTTTATTTCATTCTGGCAAATCTGCTCTTAGAGAAGTAGTTAATGAAGTCTTTAGCTAACTCATCTGCTGCAAATGGTCGCTCTGAAGGTGAATGAAGTTGGAGGAAGATAACAAGATTCAGATTTTAAGTCATCGTCATGGAAAGGTTAAAACTGAGAGAGCGAAGGAATGTGCAGGCCTCAAATATATAATGGTCATTTATAGAATGGTTGTTTAAACATGGTTAGCCTGGATCCCACGTTCCAGAGCGCGTTCAGCAGAAGCATAGTAAAGCATAGTAACCAGACAGACTTCCCTTTCATGTAGGGATTCGCTAATATAAAAAGAAAACTGGGGTGTGATTTATAGTTTAGCCATCTCAGTTTAATAATACGACCATAAGAGAGGAAAGACATTGTGGTGGAAGAAGATAAGGATAACGCAACATAGGGACGTCATGAAAGGAGGGGAGGAAATGGGAAAGAGGTAGTCTAGAGGAGCAAGAAATGTGATGAGATGCAGCAGGAAGAAGGAAACCAAGCTTGAGAGAGAGAGAGAGAGAGAGAGAGAGGGCAGGCCTGAAGTGAGCAGCATTCTGGAGCAAAAATGTGAAGGGTAATGGTAAGGGACCTAGAATACTGAGTGCAGGAAAGTGCATTAAAAGCTCGGTGTGTGTGTGTGTGTAAAATAATTTTTTTTTTTATTATGTGCCCTGCGTGTGTGTGTGTGTGTGTGTGTGTGTGTGTGTGTGTGTGTGTAAAATATTTTTTTTTTATATTATGTGCCCTGTGTGTGTGTGTGTGTGTGTGTGTGTGTGTGTGTGTGTGTGTGTGTGTGTGTCTGAGCGAGAACATCGTCTACCACACAGCACACCACACATAGCAATACCACTCCACGTCACGCCACTTGTCACACTGATACACTCCTTGACAATAGAACAAGGTCTCACTCGGTACTTGCTCCCTGGCGCCGATTTTAATCTCAGCCTTTTTTCTTAAAATATATTATTATTCTGTGCATGCTATGGTCAGTCGATTCGATGCTTAACGGTAGACCTACTAATGCTAAGCAGGTCCTGGAGAGGAACCCCTTCACGTGGTGGCCCCGACAGGACAGGGTGCCTTCTCTGTCTAGATAATACATACGTCCCTTATCTCCTTCCCATTGCCTCGAAAAGGAAATGGTGGGGTACAGAAGAGGGGCAGTTTTAGTTGCAGTCCACTGGGTTCATGTCCAGATGAATCTGAGGCTACAACAGTAACGGCCGTCAGACTCATATATTCTTGTTCCCGCCAGACTATTTCGTTCAGGTTCGGGCTGAAGAGGATTGGAAACAGCCTCCACGAGAAACAGCCCACATTAACCCAATGAAGCCAAGGACGTCTTACATATTTTTAAGAACAGACGATTTTAATCTGCTTATTACAGACTCGTTGGACTGAAAGGGTTTTATTTCGATATTAAGACCGCCCTCTTAGTAAAGCTATAGTATGTTGGAGCTTATCATAGAACCCATCCTAACAAAGCTAATGCTGTAGGCTACATCAGAAATTAACCTAACGTCCCCCCAAACAAAAAACTACGATGCATCAGATCCTAACCTAGAACCGTCCCTAACAAAACGTTACTTTGCATCAAAACTTATCTTAGAACCCTCCCTACCGAACACAGTAGGGTACATCAGAGCTTACCCTGAAACCCTTACTAATAAATCTAACACCTGTATTTCAGAGTAAAATTAAAAATAAATAATGAGAAACCATTTTTTTTTATTTTGTTATTTCAAGACAATTTTACTCAAGCTAAGAAAAATTTATGTTGGATGCGCTAGAAACTGTTTCCATTAAGCTCTTTTGTACGATGGCGAGATTTATTTTGTCCTTGCTACCCCAGACGAGTTTATTCAGCATAGGCGAGACGTCTCAAAGTAAAGAGGTTAATCTGACGTGCGAACTGAGGTAAAGGCCGTTTAGCCAAAGAAACGTAATCTCATTTCAAACTAAAGTAATTCAACTTGGCCAAAAATTCAACTTGAGGTGGGAAAGAAAGAAGTTAGCGTTGGGATGTGTCTGGAAGTTGGAAGGATGTGATGTAGCGAGGAAGTGTTGTGTTGTGTTGTAATCAGGTTATTTTGTGTTGTGTTTTGTTGTTCTCGGGCTGCTTTATGTTGTGTTGGTTGTGGTCGGGTTGTCTTGAGGCGATAATCTGTTGTTTTGTGACTATGATATACTGTTGTAGACATTATATAGGCACTAGTATATATCTCATAACACAATGTACAGGATGTAGTGTCTACTGGGGACATACACAGTTTCTCACTAGGAATGTCAATTCACATAATGTATATCCACAATCTTGTCCCAAACCATCAAGAATTCTTAACATATGATGTATCTCAAACAATCTCTTTGTAGTCCAGACGACCAAGAATTTCATGACGTATTCAAACACGTGGAGTAACCAGCCCTAGTCGGTTAGTCCACGTGAATGGAAATCTACCAGACACTACATCACACACACACATCCTCTCCAAGCTGTAGATAATGTCGGAGAGATTCCCTTCAGATCAGAAAAGAGGAGAGAGGGGCTAGAGAGTCATGGCCCGACACTAGGATCATTAGGCTCCTTTATGCTGTAACTCACAATTGATATAACCGTGCAAAAAACTCAGTAACCCAAGATTGCTGTAACTCACCTCGTTGACACTACGTCTCAAGACTTTATTCTGGCTGTGCTTGACGATCCACAATCGACTTACCCTATCTCCCTACAAGTACTTATGACCACGGGACTGTAGTGTGGAATGTTGTAGCCAGCTTGTGTTGTGCTCTGTAGCAGGTTGTGTTGTGTTCTTACTAGTGGCACACAGTTTTTCATCTTAAGAGGAAGACATCAGACTAAGAGATTTAGAAAAAAAATTAATTACGTCGTTCACTATTCTGACGACCATTTTTCCCTATACCATGAACGATATCATTCAGCCACGGGAAAACCTATCAGAATAATGGACTTAAAAAATAGCCATGACGATAATTTATAAAATTTCATCTCGCTGCAGCCAAACGATTTCCCTCATGCAGAATATATCATGGCTTTCAAACTGAAGTAGTTTTTTCCTTCTTGATATGATAATCAGTGACGCGGTAATTGCATAATTATATTGGCGAACTGAGGAAAGATTATATCAAACAGCATTTCAGGGAGCTTATCAGCTGTAATTGGGAGATGATAATATCAGGTTGTGATTCACAGAGAGCATAATATCCTAATGATGACAGGTGTATTGAAAGGGGTCACATAATTAGCAATGGTTCGCGTCGTTACTGCCGTGGCCGGTAGCGTCTGAGACTGTTGGGGTTTCTGGTTGGTCTGTGTGTTGTGATGGAGCCGTTATATTCGTTACGTGTGAGGGGCATGTCAAGAGTTCGACCACACCCTGTGGTGGATATTGAAAGTGGATGCTGGTAAAATGTCCTTTCATTTACTTACTTTCGCACCGAGTTGGCTTTTGCCAGTGACATAAATATTGCCAGTACAACAATTCGACTTTCACGTGGATCACTTGTCCCAACGATACCCCTTCTCTATTTGTACTTCGCTAGCATTAAGAATGATTTATTCCGGCTCTCTCTCCCCAAAAGGAGGTTCAATCCCGAACTTGGACGTAATACGGACTGGTACAGGAAAGTAATACGGAGTTTTTGCTGTGTGGTCTCCGGTGCTGTTGTGATATATGCCGTCTTTCACAGTAATTTGCAACCTTTCTTTGATAAATATAGTTGTGTCCGTCGCATAGCCTAAGAAGATTTATACCAGCAACGTAAAATGGAATTTTTTGATATACCTAGTACTGGGTAAATATCTTGTCTTCCTCTTCCGTTGTTGTTATCCAAAGTTAATGTTATACACTCCTTTCTGGTACAACGATACGGTGGCTGTAGCAAGGATAGTATCAGGCTTTAATCTTGGGCAGATGTAGGCTAGTAAAGTAGTTCATATACCTAGCATGTGGTGAGTACGGTATTATATCCTTGCAGCTTTTGACGGCATTACTGTGTGTGTGGGAGTGTGGGTGTGGGTGCGGGGGGGATGTTGGCCATAAATTTATCAGTCCTGTCCCTGAAACACAGCAGTCCTCCTACCTGCCACTCACATTCACAGGTCACCAATTTGGCACTAATGCTCACCGACCATATTAAATATACGACAGGGCTTTATCAGCCAGCACTGGTGGAATGGTATACAGTGACGGGTATTGTTTTAACCCGGCTTGTCTGTTTGTTTGTTTGTTTGTCCGTCTGTCTTAACAACTTTACACGAAAACTGCTAGTGCGATTATAACTAAAATTACAGGAATGATGGGCTATAACCTGATTAAATTTTGAGTGAAATTGGGCCAAGGGCCCAGGCTGTAGGGGAAAAAAAAAAAAAAAAAAAAAAAAAAAATCGCCATAACTACTTTCAAGTCTGTCATATCGACATGCAACCAAAACTTAAAGGTGCATCTTTCAAATCCGCATCGTTTAGCATGCCTCATTACATCAGGGGGGTCATCCCCCAGTTCGCGGTAGGAGAGGTCAATGTCAGGAGGGTCGACCTAAAGTTTCATATGGACATAAATTAGTCAATTTTCACCCAATTTACTCCGAATTTGATATGTGACATCGTTGACTAGATATCCTGTTATGTTTCTGAGTCAGCACTAAAATGACTGCCCGGGGACGGGTTTGCTGTGCCTTGGCACCGCTTCTTGTTTTACAATGTATCGATGAGTCTTGAATTAACAATATTCACATCATCAGACTGTTCCGTTCTCCAGTCTGGGATCGGAGTCGTATTTTTCAAGACAGCAAACAAACTAACCACTAGACCTAGCAGTCATGGGTCCGAATGTTGTGCTGGGAATCGTATATTTCGCATCAGTGAAAAAATATTGTCATTTTCAGCTTTGCCACCTATTTCAGTACCTAAATAGACTTGGCGCATGAATTAAAAGTGAACAATACAAGGGTCTGCATGTTCTTAAAATCCAATTTGCATATCATATGTATGAGATGTTGGATCTAGGTTACACCTCGCTAATAACAGTTCTGGAGTTTTACACAAATATAACTTACTACCTACGGTTATGAAAAGATCTATTACTTTGTAATATTCATATTACTTTTCCATGAACTTCACTACTTGAACAGAGAGTAAGGCAATTCCCCTAGGCTCATTTTTTTTCTCCCTTAGCTTAAGCAAAGCGACTTTAATACGCTTAGGAAATAGGCATGACTGAAGGGATTAACAAGTTCACCATTGTATAGCGTCAGTGTGTGTATATATGCCATTACTAACAGGGTGTGGCACAAAGTCATATCCTTACTAGCCATGTTCGAATCCTCCAACTCTGTCCCGCTGCAGATTACAGTGATAAATTTGAGGTCATCCCTCGAGTCGCCGCGCTGCCTCCTCTAGACAGTAAAGAAGCGGACACAAAGAGGCCAACTTTAGGAAGGCAGTTTGGTTGACAACACAGTGCAACACAACAGCTGCTGGTGAGGGCAGCTGCGGATTCCTTACACTCTTGCTCCTGCCGCTGCTCTCATGCGTGGGATCATCTTAAGGATCTGGTAATGGCCTTACCGGTTTGTCATGAGTCGGTAGTGATTATGGCGTTGATTGTATATCAGCCATTGTTCTAGTTAGCCTAATCTTTGGATAGTACGATGTAATGTGGCAACAAACCACAGCAAAGACAAGGTTAAGGTAATGGGACCCACCCATTGTCAGTTTTTCGCAGCCAGGTATGTTCTGCTCATCATCACCGATATCCATGAGGAGCACTGCGTCATTTCTTCCTCCAGTCTGCTTGATCAATGTGCAAAGGATCCAGTTTTTTTATCTAAGATCATAACAAGAGATAAAACTTGGATGTACAGATATGACCCAAAAGCCGAGACACAGAGCTGCCAGTGTCACCTATAAAAGCTCATCAGCCAAGATTGTAAGTAAAGATCATGTTACTTGCATTTCTAGACATAGAAGGTTTTGTTACTCTCCAGGTGTACCATTGTTTATGTAGTTCTCCCTGGAAAGTTTTGAAACATTCGCGAGAGGCACTGAGACGCAAACAACAACAAAAATGGAATGCTGGATGGATTCCTCACCACAACAGGCTCAGCAACACAGTGTTCGTTACTCAGTAGTGTTTGGCTGAGAACAAATTCCTGTAATCTCACATCCACTTCATCCACCTGGCTTAGCACCATACGACGCGACCTTTTTTCCTCACATTCAAGCTCGCGATGAAAGGATATCTGTTTTGTTAAAGTTGCCGTGCCTCTCTCTCTCTCTCCCTCCCTCCCTGTGCGTGCGTGTGTGTGTGTGTGTGTGTGTGTGTGTGTGTGTGTGTGTTGCTAAAATCAGAAAATGAGACGTACAGGAAGCGACCGGTGAAAGAGAGAAGATTAAGTGGCAATTCTGTACCAAATGGGCTCGTCGATTCCACCTATATTATAACAAACTCATTATCTTCTATCTATATACCTAGGCTGCTTCCCCCAAGGAAAGGGAGGTAGCCGAGACAGGACGACACACTCTCCATTTACTCATCCACTCAAACACATTCATTCGCATCTTAGCCCCAAAGGGGAGAACGGACAACTAATTTTGGTACATACAGTATGCAACACAGTTAGTTAACTGCAGCATTGTGACTGCAGGAAATGACTGGGAATATATACCTATCTCTTTGGTATTTAAGGAAGCGACCAGGTCGCCCACATCATGTTTTTATCAACAATCTCTCCGATTGCCCGAGTTGTTCACCAACCATCGCACCGACTGGACGCGTCAGTTTATCAAATATGCGCAAAAGAAAACACAAGTAACAGTGCCAAAGCTATGGAAAACTTTGTGATTTTACCAAACCTAACCTAACCTAATCTAACTTGGCCTAAGCTAACTGGTGGGGCTGCGCCCCCTCAGACCCCCCCATCAACTTAACCTGGCCTAACCAATCCTAATCTTACCTAACCTAATCCATTCTAACCAAACCTAAATCCCCCGAAATTGGGATTGCCACGATATATTACACTGAAGATCCAAAACCCATCAGAACAAAATTCAACTCGGTAAGAACCTGAACTAACAGAAAAAAAAGAAAGAAAGAAATCAGAATGAAATTACCTTAATATGTAGGAGTTTAAAGAATGGAGAATGAAAGACTGACGAAGAAGGTGTACTGTATGTAGGTGAAGTGGAGGGAAGGAGAGGAAGGGGGAGACCGAGAATGAGGTGGAGGGATGGAGCTGAGAGGTATATGAGGGAGGGGGGAGTGAGCTGGGGGAGGGCAGTCAAATGGTGGGTGACAGAGCAACTTGGAGTCGTTTTGTCTGCGGCCATCCTTTGCGGGATTAGGGTGTCGAGCTGCAGGTAGGTATATAGATAGGTTAAAGAGCAGTTGTAGCGAGATGGAACTCATGGAATGCCACTTCTTGCAGTTTGTTGTGTCTCTGATAAGCAAATGGCTGCGTATTAAAGGAAGCAGTTGATGCAAACCACTACAAATAACACACAATTCCACCAAAGTAATCTTACATCCTGGACTCGCCATTCGGAAATCGCGCCAAAAGTAAAACGTGCGTTCGCAGTGTTTGACGTAGCAGCGACGACTATGGCTATGTCGGCGGAGTATTTATGAATTCCAAATCCTAAATAACGGCCTTCAGAGGTAAGTTTTAAAAAAATCCCAAGCAGGTATGGTAATCCACGAGAGGTGCCAATTACCCTGTGAAAGACTCATATCAAAAGAAAATATGGAAAAGCCGCGCCCGTTTGGTAAAGAATTAGTGCTTAAGTACTGCCAGGGGAGAGAGAAAAGTGATGAAAAGTGAGAGAATTGGAGAAAAAAAGTGAGAAAGGCAGAGAAAGAGAGAAACGTGAAAAAATGGAAAGAAAGAGGAGTGAGAGGATGGAGGGGAAATGAGAGAGAAATGATGAGGACGGGAGTAAAAAGAGAGAAAGAGATAGGAGGATGGGAGGAAAGTGAGAGAAAAGTGAGATATTGGGAGGAAATGGGCGAGAATGATGAAAGGATGGGAGGAAAGTGAGAAAGATGAGAGAATGGGAGGAACGTGAGGGAAAGTGGAGAAGGTGGAAGGAAATGGAGGAAGAAAATTAAGAAGCCAAAAGAGGATAGTAAAAGAGAACACTAGGGGGATGTGAGGAAAACGATAGAAACATTCGAGAGAACAGGAGGAATGTGAAAGAGAGAGATCTGGCGAGATGGGAGGCAAGTGAGGCGAGAAGGAGGGGAAAAAGGAGGGAGGAGGAAGTAGGGAAGGATCTAGGAGGAAGAGACGAAGGAGAAATAGAAGCGAGAAATTGATGGCCAGTGAGTCAAGATGAAAGGAAAAGGTTGAGATCAGAAAATTGGAAAAGGATTTGAAAGACGGAGAAAAGGAGAGTGAGATATATGGGAAAGCAATGGTAAAAGGTGAGAGAGAGAGAGAGAGAGAGAGAGAGAGAGAGAGAGAGAGAGAGAGAGAGAGAGAGAAATAGCCGTCAGTAATATAAAGGAAGGACAAACGAGTATGCATGAAAAAAGAAACGGGAAGAAAGGAATGACGGGAAAAGTTTTCAACGAAAACGTATTGCAGCGTGGATTTAATGGAGAGAGAGAGAGAGAGAGAGAGAGAGAGAGAGAGAGAGAGAGAGAGAGAGAGAGAGAGAGAGAATGTTAATAATAATAATAAAAATTGGAACACCTTAAAACTGTCCAGGGACAATTTTGATAAATGAAAACTTCCCACAGCCATTGCTTATTAGAAGCCGAGCTATAAAAAGACTTTGAGGTGAAGGTCACTGATCTTGTGCATGTCACCTTAGGTCATCACAGTTTATAGATCCTCCAAGTTTGGTGGCTTTAGCTTTAATCCTTCATGGAAAATTAGGTGACATCCGAAATCTCCGGAAAAGTTCCAGTTTTTGAGTCAATGCCATCTCAGAGAGTAATCAACGGATTGGAACCATACTCCTTTCCGCAGTGCGACCGTCTTATTGCAGTAAAATTTCAGCTTTGTAGCTTAAGCGTTTGTACGATAGCATCTCGGAATCCGTTTTTTACATTCTGAATAATATCCGGTGATCTGGCTGAAGGACTGCCATTATATTTGGCCAGAAGCACCAGCTGGGCGATTAAGCTGGCAAAGTTTGAATGCTCTAGGCCAAAGAGCCTTCGACTGATGGCCGTTTACTTTTTGGGCGAAAAGAATAATGAGTATATTGAGAAAACAAGAACACTTCCCAAAGGGATGTGGGAAGCTTTAAGAATAATAATGATAATAATAATAATAATAATAATAATAATAATAATAATAATGATGATGATGATGAGGATGATAATAATAATAATAATAATAATGATGATGATGAGGATGATAATAATAATAATAATAATAATAATAATATTTATAATAATAATAATAATAATAATTAATAATAATAATAATAACTAGTTGCCTCATTACTTCGCCATAACTATTTATGGCATATAAGGTATGAAATTTTGGCATCATAAACAAATAGGTGACCGTGAAAAGTAGTTCAAGGTCATTCATATTTGGAATATGTACTTAGATTAACCTAAGGTAGTTTTTTATATAATACCAACAAGATCTGAAGACAAAAGTGTGGAAGAGCCCATGGGTACATTTTACATTTGTCTCAATAACTGGCTAACTGTATGCTTAACTGTAACCATATTCCGTTCAGATAATAAGAGGGACCACAGCTATATTTCTGTAAAGTTAAAGCTTTACAGCTTTTGTGGTTTTCTCTAAAACGCGCGACAAAGAAAACACTGAGCAGATTTGAATTCGGTATTGTCCACCAGGCTACATGGCAAAATATTCATCAGATATTCTCAGCAAACTTTTTTATTATAGGATTTTCAACAAACTAGCTGTATCTCAATTAGTTTATGATATATTTTAATTTCAAGAATGCAATTTTTGCACCAAAAATGAGTATATAACCTTCAAAAGTAGGTCAAGGTCATTTATATTTGCCTCAAGTACCTGGGTTACCCTAGGGTAGCAGCCTGTATAATATCATTAAGATCTAAGAAAAAAGAATGTGCAAAGAAAAATAATAATACTGACGAAAACATTAAGCTTCGCCACTGAAATGGCGAAGCTTGATAATAATAATAATAATAATAATAATAATAATAATAATAATAATAGCAATGACAATAATGGCATAATCAGATGAAGTTCTAAGGGTAAGTGATGCGAAGAAAGTAAAAAGCCAAGAATCTGAGAGAACCATGAGGCAATCAAAGTGAGTGGTCCGATGGCTGAGTACACGTGGAAGATGCGGCACTAAGAGGAGACAATACTGTTTATTAATAGATATGAAGGTCTAAACACTCAAAAGACGGATTTAGAGAAATTATTAAATAATACGAAGGCTGGAGCTTAGAACAGTTTTGGGTCAGTCATTCCAGTTGGGCCACAAAGCATCTGAGGCAGGTGGTGGTCAGGAACTTAGAGAAGTGTTCTGCTGACTGAAAGGAAGTGAGTCCCGGACTGGAGCTGGAAGAAGCCCCATGATGACAGTTCCATTAAAAAGAAAAAAAAGAAAAAAAAACTTTCACTGATCTTCCACAAGACCCACGGACATTTAATGAATGCACCCTTGGTTACATGGATCATCACACAAGTACTGAAATAGACAACCCTTGAATGTATTAAATATGAACCGTGGGTATATGCACCGAGGTGGTAATGTATGAGGCGTGTTGCTCGCAGAACAGCTGCTGGGCCTCAGGAATAAACTATGAAGTTTATCTTCAGGGTCGAACAGATAATACTATATATCGTGCTGTGCTCTAGTGTAGCCTGTGCAGTAGCGCATGGCCAGCTCAGCGTGGACAGAAACCTCGCGTAGAGTGAGAAGGCAACAGGAGGCTTGATCCTGATTTCCTGTACTAATACGGACTGCGAAACCCTGTACACATACAAATAAAGATATATTTATTTGAACAGATATTGTGTCTGAACGGAGAAGGCTGTTTCTGATTAATGAAAATAAAATTAATTACCGTAGTACCACGAAGACGTATATAGGCTATCAAAGTATTTTTGGTGGCGTTAGCCATGCTTTTGAATTTTTAGAATTGGGATCACCTCTCGGTGTGACTTAGTCCGTCTGTCGTTCACTGACCTCTTTCCGATGTGAGGTGCTCCACTTCCGTAGACTTAGCGAACTTCCATATTATTTTCCTGATGGTCCCGCATCTATCAAGCACTTTTGTACTTATTCTCGTGTTTGTTACCTTTTGACTCCCGGATACATTGTCTATCTATGTTTCATGTATTTCAGTTTTGGCATTTCTGAGGCAATAATTCTGCAGCAACAACACTGTTACAGGTCGTCCACCTTAAGTTGGCGGAGATATTCGTCTTTTTCCAGTTTAATTTCCGTTACTCAAGGCAGAATAAGACAGTTCTGCTGGTCTACATCTTTTATGTAGCAATTCTCTTGGACTGACACCATACTGTAATGTTCCCATTTTGTTATAGCTCGGCATTCAAGATGGAGAGATGATAAAACGAAATCTCTCCACATAAAACACTTTAGCATATGAGCCGTATTTTCCCACCCCTGGCCTAAAGGATTAAAGATATATACAAAATAAACAAAAATAGCATGGAAATTTTTTACACATTTAGACGAAGGAGTATGATCAGGTCTAGAGTAATCAAACATGAAAATCTGAGAAAAGCTTCAGTGTGGGCATAAATTTCAACGAGAAAGAGTTACAGAGGGTAGGAGACTGAAAGAGCAGTAGCACAGAGCAATAACAGTGGGAAGAGATAAACGGAGGAAGGGAAGCAAGAGTGATGGCAAGAAGAGAGTAATGGGTGAATGAGAAAAAGGCAGAGAAAAATGGAGGGAAAGAGAGGTTTGAAAATAAACGAGAAAGAATCATAGAAAGAAGGCGATTGATGGCGCAAAAATATAAGGCAATAACAGTGAGAAGAGATAAATGGATGAAGGGAAGATAGAGTCATGACAAGAGAAGACAGGGTAATGGGTGAGTGAGAGGACTGGGAAAGATAGAGTGAAAGAGAACCATAAATCTCAACGAAAAAAAAAGAAAGAATAGGAGGAACGAGATTGAAAAGACAATAGCGTAGAGAAATAACAGTGAGACGAGATAAACGGAGGAGGGGAGGATAGCGTGATGGCCAGGCCAGAGAGAGTAACTGGTGAGTGGGGAGACAGAGAAAGACGGAGTAAAAGCTAAATATAAATAGTATCTACACGAGAAAGATTAACAGAAGGAAGGAGAATGAAAAGACTGCAGCGTAGAGCAGTAAAAGGGAGACGAGATAAAGGAGGAAGGGAGGATAGAGTGATGATCAGACGAAAGAGTAATGGGTGAACGACAGTGAAACATGAATCTGAAAAAGAAAACAGCAACGAAGGAAGGAAACTGGGCAGAAACGTGCGTAAATATCAGTGACGACGGAAGAGAGACTGTCGACAATGGACAGTGATGGGTCAGTGTGAGAGAGAGAGAGAAAAAAAAAATGAATGAGGAAGAAGCATAGAAAGAAGTAGACTGAACGGATAATACCACAGGGCAATATCAGTGAGAAATGATAAATAATGGAGAGAGAGAGAGAGAGTATTGTGTGTGTGTGTGTGTGTGTGTGTGTGTGTGTGTGTGTGTGTGTGTGTGTGTGTGCGTGTGTGTGATGGTTGAGTGAGAGGACAGGAAGATGGGGTCAGCTGAGGAGCAGGAAGTTGGATCTCTCTTAATTGGCCAACGTAACCTTTTCCGGACGTGGGAAAACGAGTTATTTTGCTGACTCCAGACGATTATGTTCATCGTACGAGTGGGTTACCGTTCTTTTAGGGTTAACTAATCTACCTCGTTAATCTTGGCCTGTGACTGGTGTGGTAGGGCGAGGTGTGGCGGTGTTGTGGTGTGATGGTGTGGTGTTATCCATTGTGATGTGGTGTGGTGTGGTGAGCAGAGAATAGGCGAGCATCAGTAGCGACATCATAACAGAATAGTTTCCATCATTATATTGATCACTATTTCGATGTCACTGAACCATAGCACTGTATCTTCACTGCCTCACCATCACCACCACCACCACCACCATCATTATCACTCCTCTTTCCTTGTCACTTCCTTCGTTCCACCTCCTTCGTCAATTTTCTCATTTCCTGCTCTGTCTGTCTGTCTGTCTGTCTCTGTCTGTCTGTCTGTCTGTCTGTCTCTCTCTCGCTAATAATTCACTTTGCATGATCTTGTTTTCACTGCTTCCTTCTTAAACAAGTGTTCAGGCTGAAAGTAACAAACCCTGCATCTTGACCCCCTTCAGTTACCTAACGTTATACAAATTATTTTCTCGCCTTGGACAGAGTACACACTGACTGGATTTTGTTTTTTTTTCGGAAAATTAACCTGGAATATCAAGAAGGAATATGATATAAATACCGTTTTTGTCAATATAGTGAAAATATAAGCAGGGCTTTGTGGAAGGAATGTTATGTTTTGAGGTATTTAGACTATGGATGTCAGTATGATTAAAAGTAGTGTGGTCTTAACGACTAATGTGATTTTGGTGTACTGAGTGTAAAGCTTTCAGAAATCATTGGACTATATAGTGTGGGCTAACTGTCAAATCTGATGTTGGGGTACTGAGAGTGTGGAGCCGGGAATAACTAGGCTACAATGTGATTTTATGGACTGGCTAATGTGATGCTGGCCTACTGAGAGAATGGATGCGGGATATCACCATGCAGTAAGGTGGTCTAAAAGAGACTGGATATGCATTACTGAGAGTGTGGGTGCAGGAATCATTAGGCTATCGTGTGATTTTATGGACTAAAGATATGTTTGGGCATTCAGTGTGGATGTTGTATATCACCATGTATTAGCACGGTCTAGAAGGATAATATCTCCTTTCTTTTATTAATCTCGCTGGTTTTTACTTTATTCTTGCACTCCTGCGCTTAGTTTCAGTTTCCCTACCCATTTTTATTGCCTCTTTATCTTCTCCCCTCTCCATCCTTCTCTTGGTCCTCATTGTGTATGCTAGTCTTTTTCTCCTCTAATAGTCCTCCTCCGTCCCATTCATTCTTTTTTCTCGTTCTATCCAGCCCTTATTTATCTTCAGCATTACCCTATTTCTAAAATGTACTGTTTCGGTGCTATAACTCTCTCACTCCATTATAGAATGTTTACCACTAACTACAGTATACACTGTTTACTTTACTGTGTTTACTATAAAGTATTTACTGTTAACATATTCTCAGCAATTAATTGTTTTTTGTTTTTATAATATGCATAAACTCAGTCGATCATAAAGTGGAAGAATAGGTCACGTGATGTTGATGGTGATGATGATGATGATGGTGATGATGATGATGAATCCCTGCCACCTGTCCACTGTGTCATTGTATCACGTTCCCTTGTCCATTAAACCTTTTATGTTCTGATAGGATTATTTTCAAGTCAGCATCTTCTTCCTCCGCCTTCAGCTCAGTGTCTTGTAATGCCACGTGATTATACCTGACTGTTTTATATCCTGCCCAGGTTGCCAGATAGACAGATACTGTAGATAGATAGATTTCACCAGATTATACGAGACATTTTCTGCCCAGGTTGCCAGTCTGACACCTTACTGCAAGGGTCCAATATGATTAGCTCTTTTAACAAGAAGAGAAAAATATGATACTAATTGTTCTGTATACTCACCAGGAGAAGGTAGGTCTCTCCACAGTAGGAATATTTGTCAGTATAAGCTTCCAATATCTGTACCTTTATGTGTCAGCCTATCTAACTATCAGTATGTCCATCTATCTATCTATAATGTTTGTCCGTCTGTTTATTAATCAGTCTGTCTTTATCTGTCTGTCTCTCTCGATGTCTGTGTAACTATATCTATGAATATATCTATGTCCGACTGTCTATCTGAATGCTTATCTAAACAGCTATCGTTATCCGTCTGTTTATCAGTAAGTCTGTTAGCGTGTCTGTTTATCTGTCTGTTTGCCTGTTTATTTGTCTATGTTTATTATCCAGATGTTTATTGTCCCATTAGAAGTGTAGAGGCTCGGGGGTAGGCTACTTAGTCCAGAAACTCCAGACAATTCAGGTAAAGGTTTCCTCTCTCTCTCTCTCTCTCTCTCTCTCTCTCTCTCTCTCTCTCTCTCTCTCTCTCTCTCTCTCTCACCTGAGCATACTAGCTGAGCAGTAAATTCCATCCACACCTTTATATAAGCAGAGAAAAAACTGATAATACAGCAAACTCGAATCCTTATCGCCCAGTTGGTATGAGCCTCTCCTACTACTTATCAGTGTGTCAGTATCGGCACTGCTGCTGCCTGAGTTATCTTCATACCAAACACTGTCTGTAGAGCTTAATGACTCATATGACAAAAACTATTGCCAATTGTCTCCTCATTAACAGGACTCATAACGGGACCATAGCATAACACCTCATATAACACGGGATCTCAGTATAACAGAACACATAATGCGACCTTAGTAGAACGACTAATAACAATTACTGATACATAACACCTTAGTACTAGACTCATATAACGACTCCTATAACGACCTCAGTATAACGACTCATAACTACTTCAGTATAACGACTCCTATAACGACCTCATTATAACAACTCTTTTAACGCCCTCAATATAACAACTCATTTAACGACCTCAGTATAAAGACTCCCATAACGACTTCAGTAAACGACTCATATAACGACCTCAATATAACGACTCATAACAACCTCAGTATAACGACTCCTATAACGACCTCACTATAACGACTCACAAACTCGACTCGTCCTGACATTGATCGTTTAAGTATCGGTGTATATTTTTGGCAGCAATAAAATCTCACCACCCTTCTAGACTGTTATGATGGTTTGAGATGAAGCGGGAAGTTACGACCACATCAACGAGGGTAGTGACAGGGATTTAGGCCGTGTGTGTGTGTGTGTGTGTGTGTGTGTGTGTGTGTGTGTGTGTGTGTGTGTGTGTGTGTGTGTGTGTGTGTGTGTGTAAAATATCCTATATAAACGAGTAATAAAATCGGATTCAGCCATGTTGTCGCACCAGTACCCACCGACATAATCATCTCATTGCTCTGTACACTCCGGTAACACGTATAGGCCCAATTACGTACTGAAATCCTTTTCTTATTTTTGGGTAATGCATAAAAGAAAAGCTTAGATTACCCAACACGGAACATTAATATTTTACTTATTTCATTGTTTACAGAGATTTCTTTGTGAATGTGAAAGAGTATGACCAGCGAGTATGCCTGTGCAATTCAGTAAAAGTGGTGGTGATGAGAGAGAGAGAGAGAGAGAGAGAGAGAGAGAGAGAGAGAGAGAGAGAGAGAGAGAGAGAGAGAGAGAGACCATGTATAATTACTCAGAAATTGTAAAATAGAGTATGAAGAAGTGCCTTGGTAGTAACCTGCTACTTTCTCCTGTACGATAGCGTCTTAATAAATGGTTCCTGGTATTTCTGGACTACTGTATATTGTTTAGGATGGGAGAAACACCTTATAGAGCATTTAGTTAGAAATCTCTCCAAGAAATACCTATTGTTTCGTGAAATAGATACAGGGCCTATAGAATGACGCAATAGATATGGTAGCGTCTAAGGTGTGTGAGGTGTGTGTTGCTTGCAGGTGAGTAGTTGCATGAGAGTGTCTTGTTAGCAACACTGACGTATGGTTCTCTGGACAAACATGGTACACACTACAGGCTCACAAGTCACGCGTAAGAGCCGTGGCCATGAGTTATCTTTGGTGTGCAGGGACTGGAGGAGTGAAGGTGGTGAAACGAAAGTGTGTGTTGGTTGTGTATAGTGTGCCAGGGTTTGCAGTATGTGGAATCACTGGGGGAAGAAATATGGATAAAAAGAAGAGTACGTGTTGGCAGTGCAGTGTGCAAGGATTTTTAACACAAGTAGTAAAAGTGCAGTATACGATTGTCAGAGCTGAAGGTATGAAATATTGAAGTGCATGCTTGTCAGGGTTGAAGGTATGAAATGTTGAAGGATACCGAATTGGGAATATGCCAGGGATGCCGATGAGAGGAAAGAGTTAGATCAAGAATGGAAGATAAGGATAAAACGTCAGATGGACTGCTGACAGGCAGGTGTTACGGTGTGTCAGTTCTTTTCTTGTGGATGAACTTTGTGTTTATGATTTTAAGATATGATTAAATTGTTGGAGGGGCGATGATTGTACCTTGAGTACTGTATGTTTGGTACTGAAACATTTTTTATTTTTATCTTTCATCCAATCCTCATCCCAGCATCCATCTCCACTATTCTGCTTCTTTCCTTTCATTTTGCCCATGTTTGTTCATTCCCCCCCCCCTTTTTTTTTTGTTTCTTCCATTTTTCTTTCCCTTCTCCCCTTTTCATGTTCGCCCTTTCTTTTTCCTTCTAACTTCTTTCATTATTTTCTTCTTGTTTGCGCTTAACATTTGTCTCCTCCTTATTCTATTATTTTCCTGGCTAATTACTTCTCTTTCAAATTCAGTGTCTTCTTTCTTCCAGTCATCTTCTAGTCCCTCCTCACCCTCCACTGTTTCTTTTCTCTCTCACATATCATTCATCTCTTGCACTTGTCTCCCCCATTCCCTATTTGTTCCTTTACTCTCTCTTTTCTTTATTCTTTATCTCTTCATTGCCTCTTTTTCTTGTCTCTTGTTCATTTTTCTCCTTTTCCTTCCGTACGTCTTCTCCTTGTTCTGTCTCTAGTCTTCCTTTACTGTTCCTTCTCTCCTTCTACTTCTATATCTCTGCTCACCCTTCTGACTCACCCTTCCAGTCTCTCCCCTCCATTTTCTGTTCCTTTACTCCCTATCTCTCCTTCAGTCTCTCTTCTCTCTTGTCTCTCGCCTCCATCTCCCTCTCCTTCTGTCTCCCCCCTCCCACCATTCAGCCCATGCTCTCCTTCTGCTGTTCTGCCTCCCGTCATCACAGTCAGTAACTCCCTACTGCAGCATCAAGTATTGTCCGTCACAGAAACACACACATGTGAGTCACACTGCCATATTGTAGGGCTGGGTGGCATAGATAATTTGTAGCTCCTGCCCTTCAGAGAGGTATTATGCATATCACTTCGTCTTCTCTTGTACATTACTGAGGCAAACTACCGGGCTTCAGGCACCGGAAGAGGTAAAAAGTGAGCAAAAACTATGACATCCTAGTGTACCGTTACAACAACACCGTATACTGTCACATCACTGTGCAACGTCACAGCAATACGTGGACCGTCACAACAGCACAGTGTACGGTCACAGCAGTACCGTCACAATACGGCTGGACCATTATTATACCGTCACTACAGTACCGTCACAATAATACCATTACAAGAGTGCCGTCGGAACAACCAAGTATACCGTCGCAAAAAAACGGTCCCAGCAACACTCTGCGCTAGCACAGTATCGTCCACCGTCACACCAGTACCTTGTCCCATCAACAACAATGCAGTGCTGTTTTTCACGCCTTGCGCTTCAGACAATTAATTGGATGACAACTTCCGTTTTAATCACTCATAATTTATGCTTGAAAAATAAACACTTGGCGACGGTTGATAATTGGTTGTTGAAAAATGACATGGTTGTTTTGTGTGCGTTAAGGTTGTTTCGCATTACAAGTGCTGTGCTTCAGTGTAAGCGTTATGTTACGTTATAAGCATTGTGCTTAAATACTAGTGCTGTGCTGCAGCACATCATTAGAATGTCACTCATCTAATCCAGTCATCCCGTTGTCTTCCTTATCCTTCTCGCTGTATCATCTCACTCGCGCCTCAGTTACAGTACATCGTTCCATCTTATCATAGGCGGTATACGGTACAAATGCTTTTAAATATGTCAATCCGTGTCTGTTTCTTCCTGTTGAATCCTCTGAGAACTCTTACACTTTGACATCCATGCACTACTGTACTTTCCCTCACAGACCAAAATTCCCACAAGCTGTACCACTTCGTTCTTGATATAGCTCTCCTTCCAGCCAGCCCACTGACATACACAGTCCTGGTCCCGTTAAAATTTCGCTCTCAGTTCATACAGTATTATAACTAGTATCTAACAAGTCGCCAATTTTTTTCCTCCTATAAAAATAACTTATACTGCGGCGGCCTGCAAACATGGATTTATAGGGGACCGTGGGGGGCTACGCCCCCTGCCTATTTGTAGCAGACAAGTAATTACTTATAATAAAAGAACCAGGTTATCTGCCAATATGATATGCAATAAATATCTCGGGGCATTTGCATTTGTTTTTAGTTTATTATACTCTATGATTAAAACAAGTACAGTAAAAGTGCATTTTGATTTTTTTTCTTAAATGCTTTAATTGTAGTTCTCGTAGGAATCACGCCTCCATTTTCCAAAGTGCTGGATCCGGCCCTGGAACTGACAGGGCTTTTCAGCATTGTGTTCACATTTAATCTCCCAGGCTTGAGTATTTTACCCTCTTATCATAAAGCTCTACTAATGAATGCGTTATATCTTAAGTACCCGGTACAGTAAAAAGAAAATCGTCGTGACTTTAGAAGAATATAAGCAGCTCTCCTCCTTTCCCAGCTCATTGTCCATCCCCCAGATTTTCACTGTCCAGTCAGTCCACAACTTCTTCAAGTACAGTCAGGGAAATGTCTACCTGTTGTATCACTGTGTCTATTTCACGTTATGTCAATGATTCTCCTCCTTAATGCATCATATGAAAGAGAATCATCTGTGGTCAGATAAACATACCATATCTCTCTTGTTTTGGGATTATTAGCCAGCAGAGGAAAGAAAAAAAAAAAGCAGAAGAGTTGAAGCATTAAGCCAAATGTTATCCTTAACTATTCATTCTTCACAATACGACACTCATATGTCTGTCCTTCCTTCGCTATCAGAGATATGGTGGCTTTCACGTATATGGTAAAACTGAAAAGTTTAATGGTGAAATTGATGACACTATGAGCACCAAAGTCAGTCCCCAGTACAAAGGTAAGGCATGAAAGACCACATGCGTTCTTAATATATTTACATATGACAGTGGTACAACTTTACGCTCTAACATTACTATTACCCGACGCTAGCCGTATTAATAGGACAATTAAAAATAAAAAATCACATCCCTCTTTCTTCACGTCTGACACTGGCAACATGTGACACCAAACACTAGCAACATGTGACACAAAATACTGGCAACATGTGACACAAAATACTGGCCACTTGAAATAATAACACTGGCAACATGTGACACACTAACGCTGGCAACAAGTGGCACACTAACACGGCAACAAGTGACACACTAACACTGGCAGTATATGACACACTAACACAGGCATAATGTGACACACTAACACTGGCAACATGTGGCACTCTAACACTGGCAACATATGACACACTAACACTGGCAACATGTGGCACCAAATACTAACAAATGTGGCACGCTAACACCGGAACACGTAACGCTGGAAACATGTGACACACTAAGGGCGCGTCCACACGTATCCCCGAACATGTGTTGTCAACACAGCTGGCAACATGTTTGGATACATGCATGCTGCAGTACTTAGACAAATGTTAGCGCAAACGTTTCATTACCGCTTCGAACTTACTGGCGGCAAAAACGATGCAATGAGTGTGTCCATACGAGGCAGCTAAGAGTTTACTATGATGCTACCAACATGATCTGGACTCTGCTGTTCCGAACATGCTTGCTATTTGTTCCTAATTGTTTTATTTTATTTTACTTTTTTTTACATACTGCCAGCACTTGTTCGAGCACACGTGTAGACGCAACTTAACACTGATTACAATTGACCCACTGACACTGACAACACGTGGGATGCTAACACCGACAACACGTGACAATGTTTCACGCTAACGCTGGCAACATGCGACACACAAACACTGACATGTGAACACTGGCAGCATATGATACGCTGATTCAGTAACATAAAGCCAACTCCTCCAAGTTGATTTCCGTCTTGTTCTTGGTCTTTCTCTTCTTCTAGCCATCCCACTCACACTTTCTCGCATCCTCTCACAACGCATTACTTTACTTTCAAAAACTTCCCCATGTTCACAACACATTACTTTGCTTTTACCCAAATACTCTCCCATGTTGGGTCTTCACCGCGAAGTTGGTCTATTCTTCTCTTTCTCACAACTCCCACTCTACAGTATACTCATCATACTCTACCCTGAACTCAGTACTGTGTCCGTCCTTCCTTCTTCTGATCCCCATCCTCTGCTCCTGCCCGTGATAGTGTTACCATTCCCAGCAGACCCCTGCCGCCAGACCCTGCCACCGACCTTTCACCCCCTGTCACCAGACCATGCCAGCAGACCTTCCATCCCTGCCACCAGACCCTCCACCCCTGCAATCAAACCCTCCATCCCTGCCATCAAACCTCAACACTGTCACCAGATCCTGCACCCCTGCCACCAGACCCTCTACCCTAGTCACCAGACCTTCCATCCCTGCTACCAGACCCTCTACCCTAGTCACCAGACCTTCCATCCCTGCTACCAGACCCTCCACCTTTGCCACTTAGAACCTGCGTCTCCGCTACTGGAAATTGTAAAGATTGCACCACGACTGTACTTGTCTGGGATATGAATTTGAGAGTACTGAAATGTACCGGTAAATATGTATAATGTATGACGGTGGTGAAGTATTTGCAGAATCTGTCTTGGCCTGAAACACTTCTTTGCGAATACTGGAGTCATAGGTTAGCAGTTTTTCTATCCTGGTTCTTCTGTCTTCTGAATCTTGCGAGCGTCTGACTGGTAAACTTTGTCTTTTTGTGCGTCAGGTCACTTCTTTGTGTCACGCCCTTCCTCGCCTTAAAATACACACTAGCTCTCTGCCTCATACCTTACGCAAAGAGGCCATTGAACCTTTCCCCAACTTTCAGCGTTATTTTCGCGGTAGTGTTTATGTGCGTTTTTATACCGAAGTTCCTGAAGCCTCTCTCGTCTGGTCTGCCTCAGCGTTGAACTCTCGTCCAGTATTGTCTAGAGTGTCTGTGTGACTTCATGAGTTTAGGTGGGTTGTGGGATCTGTAATGGGTGGGCAATGAAACCTGTGGTAGGTGGGCAGTAGGAAGTGCCGCTGCTGCCACACACTCTATTTGCCACTATGCCACACACTCACTATGTCGCTGATACCACCCACATTGCCCCCGCTGCCATACACTGTCTGTGCCGCTGCTACCACACAGTTTCCCTGCCACACACTCTGCTGGTCTTATGGTCTATAACACCTACCCTCGTACGTTTGATATTTGATTATTGACTAATTTACAAAAATCTATTCCATATCAGGACACTCATATCAACACCCGCCTCACTCTGCTCTTCAGTCCCTTTACATACACACACACACACACACACACACACACACACACACACACACACACACATATATATATATATATATATATATATATATATATATATATATATATATATATATATATATATATATATATATATTTGTCGCTCCACTGAGGTATCCGAGTTCATGCACCAATTTCTATCTTTGGAATCACCAGCAAACTTTACTGAGTCACTGTCTTCCTCAATAATCAGTGCTTTACCCCAGTTAGCATATATTTTTAGCTCTTGCTACTCGCAGACATTGACAGTACCCTGAACTAGTGTAAAAAAATGCAGCACAGCATCAGCTGCATATGGCATGTTTGAAATAACTTACTTATTGCTGGAGACTGCAACAGGACTGAGTGAAGGTGTGTTAATTAACGTATGGGTGTAAAACTTTGGTGTGGCGTAATAATATAAAAATCAGCAGCGAGACCAGTAGAAATGACATTGTTAAGGAATTTGTGTGCTTGAGTAGGTTGGCCAGGGAAAATTTACAGTTTACGGTACAGATTAATGAAAGATGTGGAGTTAATTGTTTGGGTCAGTTGTAGAGAACTGGCACAAATAAGGTGGTGAAAAGAATCAAAATAATGAAGTCAAAATGCGTATGTGTAAATCATGCTGTGCTTTTGTTCGTTTCTCCCACGAGAACGGTAACAGATATCGACCTAATTCTTTTTGCACTATGTTGGGGTAAATTCAGGGAGTTTAAAAAAAAAAGAAAAAAAAATGGCGATCGTGTGCGACGCTACGGCTCGAAATAGTTAGATATAACAACATGCAAAAATGTCTGTATTTGCGTTTGTTCATTTCTTTCACGAAAACGGTAATAGATACCTACCTAATTCTTTCTGCATTAGGTCGGGGTAAATCAAGGGAGTGTCAGAAAAATACCAAACCAACAGCCTGGAGATCGCGCGCTACGCGGCGGCACGAATTTATCGGAAATCACGACATGCGAAAATATGCGATAAAATCGATATTTTGGTCGGAATTGGTCGTCGTGGGCTTCATAAGTGTGTAAACATAGATAATGGTATTTACAAACAATTTGTGTTGCAAAGACTATTAGTCAGAACAGCAATTTTTGCGGGCAAGCACTGGTAGCTATATGAGAGTGAGTTTGAGGGTAGGAGGAAGTGTGGTAGGCCAGAAAGTAAGATATGGATGGGTATGGTAAATAAAATGGGAATGAGGGAGATTTTGAAGTTCTCTGTGAATATCTTGGCCAGTAAAGTGGAACGTATGATGTTCAAGACTAAAATGATGAGTAAATGAATGTGTACCCCATACCCAGTTTCTGGATCCCCGTACCTCGCATATTAGTGGGAAAGTAGGATTAGATGATGGTAATGATGATGTATAATTTATAAATCTCCCGACAGCGTGGCCAGAGGGATCATCTTCAGCAGGAGTCAAAGACCAGATTTCATTTATATTATTACCAATAGAGCACCCATTGTTTCACTGTGAATGCTTAAAATAAAAACGCCAGGGAGTTATATAATTTAGCGGATTCCATTTCTGCATTAAGATTATTGTTATCAAAGGTGAAAGGTTGTTTTTCTTCTGGGCTGAAGGTTTCCTCACAAAATCTCTTGGGGTTTTCTTTCCCCCATCTCTTGGCGTTTCACCTGATCACATCGAGCCATTCGGGTCTCATTTCTCAGTTTCTTTATCTCACACCTCATTACCTCCCTCCTCCCTTTCTTTCTACTCTCTCTCTCTCTCTCTCTCTCTCTTAATACTTTCCCTCCTCACTCTCTTTTTCATATTCTCACTTTTGTCTTCCTATCTTTCTTCATTCTTTCCTTCCTCGCCCCCTCTCCTCCCACATCATTTTCTCCCATTTTCCTCTCTTTCTCCCACCTCCCTCTTTTTCTCAAGTTTTATTGCCCGCTTGTAGCAAGGCGAGGCGATATAATTTGCGTGTGTGTGTGTGTGTGTGTGTGTGTGTGTGTGTGTGTGTGTGTTACCAAATATTTTGAGAAGTTGTGGACGGCTTTTCATCAAACTTTCAGGAAATATTAACTATGTGGATGTACAGAAGCCTATTACTTTTGGTGAGGATTTGTTCAAAGACGACCGAATGCCAGCAGCTATATATTATTTAGTATGGAATGGCTTTTTGTGAAACGCTGTTACAGAGTTCCGTAGACTTTTGCTAATTTTCGTGAGAGTTGGTTTGTTGGTAGCTTGTACCTTAGGAAACTTCATATTTTGGCAGGCGATTGGCATTCTCCCTCTCCCTTTCATTCTTCACTGTCTTCATCGTCATTTCCTCTTCCCTTCTCAACATCGTCATTCGCTCCATATTCGTTTTCTGTCTTCCTCTTCCTCTTCATTCTTTGCCTGCAACTTCCTCTCCCCACTGCAGGGTAACATTAAACCCTCACCCTGTCCCCCGTCTGCCGCCTGTCTTACCACACTCATCACTATTCCTGTCAGTATTCTTCACTTGAGACTCCACGTATTCCAGGTGCCAGAGGGGGCTACGTAGCACCTCTCCCTTACCTGTCTATTTTGGTTATTACATATTATCTTCCTCTTGTACTGTATTCATATCGTTTTAGGATTGAAATATTTTGCATGCACGGCTTAGAAGATAAAATTGGGGTGTAATGTAAGCAATGAATGGCTAAGGAAGAGGTGTTACAATATTTCCAAAGCAACTCAGAAGAAGAAGAAGGAGGAGGAGGAGGAGGAGGGGGGGGGAGAGGACTAACGACTATTGCCTACACGAGGGCCATTAAGGCTGATAATGTGTTTTTGCTAAGTCACAGTCTTCCCCTAGAATACTGCCTATGTTATATCCAGGTCCCCAATTGTACTGATGGGTGAAATGGGTGAACAGAAACAATAGGGAAGTAAGTTTGTCTAAGAGTCTCACAGGCGTAGAATCGAACTCGGGCTTTTCCAGCTGCGAGTTGGATGTGCTAACCAATACACCACCTGCTCCACCCACGTAAAATATGGCCTTCACTCTTTTGGTCGTATCCTAGGCGCCTGGAGATTTCGTAACGCCTCTACCTTAGCTATTTATTCTGTACATTACACCTCACTATTGTGTTATATGTCACTGATACGAACTGTGTCGATATAAAATGATATAAGCAGCATACAAGATAATGTCAAGGTTCAGTATGCAAAATAGATCGCTAAGGAAGAGGCGTAGCGAAGTGTCTTACAGTTACCACCTGGAATGCAGTTCCCCGTGTTAGGATGCGTCAACACTTGGGCCACTGACAAATGCCACGCCACACAAAGTTTCCACTGCACTTATCATAACAGGTAGTGTTATTAACCTTCTCTGCGCTCAGGTGTCCCTACTCTGTTGTAAAGCGATATTGGTTAACTTGTTCTATTGCTGCCTTTACTATTATAATATACAGTGAGGGACAAAACTTCGCCCTCTGTCCCACTGCGTTGGCTTCATGTTCCGAAATATTAGTCACATTCCTCCCTGACGCATCATATCAAAGAGAATCCTCCATGGGCAGCGAAACCTACCACGTCTCTCTTATCTTAGGAGGATTAGCCAGCGGAAGAAAGTGAGAGGTAGAGGTGAAATATGATGCAAACATTTTTCGCCGGTTATACATCGACGATCGTTTGTCATCTCATAGACCTTTTTATTTTTTCCGTCAGTACCTAACATAACTACAGTTTTCCATCACCCATATATATCGCGAGGTACCGTAAAACATCTGGGAATTACAAATGCCTAGAACAGGTTTATAAAAGTTATTTCATTGATGCAGTATCGTTACTTAATATGTATAAATGTCATTCTCTACTTATCGCCATGAGAAATACAGGATTTTTTTTTTTGTTTACATTTAGTTCATAGGCACAGATCTCTCACAAGCAACAAGGGTGTACAAACAAGTGTGCTTCCTGACGACATACACACTGCTTCTGTCACCATCCTTCCCTTCAACATACACTTGACTCCTCTCACCATCCTTCCCTCCAACATATACTTTGCTCTTCTCACCATCCTTCCCTCCAGCATACGAGTACACTTTGCTTCTGTGACCATCCTTCTCTCCAACATACTCTTTACTCTTCTCATCATCCTTCCCTTCAACGTACACTTTGTTCATTCCACCATCCTTCTCTCCATCGTGCCCTGTGTTCCTCTCACCATCCTTCCCTCTAACGTACCCTTTGATTCTGTCACCATCCTTCTCTTTAACATAGCCTCTCACCATCGTTTTCAGCCTCGACAAACGTGTCCTTTTAGCCTCTAGAAGACTGCGGGTCACCTTGGGCATCCTAGGTAACTGTGAGTCACCCCGGACGACCAAGATAACTGGGAGTCACTTTTGGAAACAGTGAGTCGCTCTTGGCCTCCCTGGGAAACTGTGAATCACCCCGGGCCAACCTTGATAAATCTGAGTAACAATACAAATTACTGAGTCACGTTGGTTCACTGAGTCACCCTAGGTCACTCTGAGTTACTTTGGGCCACTGCAGGTAACCATGGGCCACACTGGGTCCTGCAGCCACTTCCTCACTTAAACCAATTTGCTGGGTCCTTTGAGGCTGGACACGTGCGGCGGAGGTGGTAGCTGGTGGCAGACGGTGGGGGGGGGGGGGCTTTCGGAATGGTGGCACATACTGTAGGGTGGTGGCAGATAAGGTGGTGGCATGTGGAACAGTGGCAGGTGGCAGATGGGGTGCTGACAGGTGCAGTTGTGGTGGTGGCAGATGAAGTGGTGGCAGGTGATATATAGATGGTTGCAGGTAGGGTGGTGGATGGTGGAAGATAGGACGATAACATGTGGCAGATGTGGTGGTCAAGATGGGACGGTGACAGATGAAGTGGCGTCAAGTGGACTGGTGGCAGATGTAGTCGTCGAAGTTGGGTGGTGGTGGATGGAATGGAGGAGGTTGGGTGGTGGCAGATGTTGTGGTGGCAGATAGGATGGTGGCAAGTAGGATGGTGGCACATGGGGTGGTACAGCTGGGATAGTCAAGGTTAGTGATGTCAGATAGAGTAGTTGGGGTGGAAAAGTGGCAGATAAGTTGATGGTGTGGTGGTGGGAGGTGGATCAGGGGCTTGTGGGTGGTGGAGATGGGCTGGTGGTAGGTGGAATGGTGGCATATGAGTGGTCATGTGGTGGTAGATGGGGTGGTGGCAGGTGTTACGGTGGTAGATAGGATAGTAGAAGGTGGCAGTTGCGGTGGTGAGGTGGTGGTAGGTGCGGTGGTGGAAGGTGGTACGGTGGTACGTAGGAGGGTGGAATGTGACAGGTGGGACGGTGGCAGATGGAGTAGTAAGGTGGTAGTAGGTGGGGTGGTGGCAGGTAGGACTGTGGAGTAGCAGGTTGGGTAGTGGCAGGTAGGACTGTGGAAGGTAGCAGGTTGGGTGGTGGCAGGTAGGACTGTGGAAGGTAGCAGGTGGGGTGGTGACAGATGGTGATGAGGTGGTGGTAGGTGGGGTAGCGGCAGATGGTATGGTGACAGGTGGGATGATGGAAAGAGAAGTGGTGACAGATGGAGTGGTGGCAGGTGAAGTGGTGACCTGTCGGGTGGTGGCACGGGGAGTGATGGCAGGTTGGGCGATGGCAGGTAGAGTCATAGTAGGTGGACTGATGGTAGGTAGGGTGGTGGTGGGTGGGGTGGAGGCAGGTGGGATGATGGCAGATGATGTAGAAGGTGTAAAAGTGATGCAGGAACAGGTAAGGCGCTTGGGTGGTGGGGGTGTAAGAGGGATGAGGGTGGTTTTAAGAGGGTGGAGGGTGGAAGGGGACTAGGTGTATCAGCGTAGGAGAAAATATGTGAGTGGAGAGTAGAGAAGAAAAGATGCAGTATCTCGGGGGAAGTGTTGAGAGAGATAAGTGGAGTCATCAGAGAGAGAGAGAGAGAGAGAGAGAGAGAGAGAGAGAGAGGGAGGGAGAGAGTGCTCGCCTTTGTGAGTGCATTATGTGCGCATGCCAACGTGCGTGTGTGCGTGCGTGTATGCTATGTCGTGTTTTCGCGCGCGCGCGTGCATGCGTGCTTGCGTGCGTGCATGCGTGCGTGTGTGAGTGTTTGTGTGTGTGTGTGTGTGTGGTGTGTGTGTGTGTGTGTGTGTGTGTGTGTGTGTGTGTGTGTGTGTGTGTGTGTGTGTGTGTGTGTGTGTGTGTGTGTGTGTGTGTGCGCGCGCGTGCTAGTGTGAAGGGTCAGGGAGAGTGTCAGGGATGAGGGAGGATGTCAGACCAGCGGGTGTCAGGGGCGAGATAGCCTGGGTGAGGGAGGGTGTCAGAGAGGAAGGGTGTTGGGGTGAGAGAGAATGTCAGGGATGGGGGAGGAGTTTAGAGGTGAGGGAGAGTGTTGGAGGTCGGAAAAGTGTCAGGGAGGAGGGGGGGGGGTGTAGGGTCAAGGGGGACTCGGGTTTGTCAGGGATTAGGTAAGGTGTCAGGGGTTAGGAAAAGATATCAGGCTCTGTTGGGGGTATCAGGGTCTACCACCGGATTAGGGGTCAGGGGGGAGGTGGTTGGGTCAGTGTCATGTTTATGGGTTTAATCAAGGCGACTTAAGCGAAGGAGGTAAGGTGTTGTTGGGTGATCATAGAAATGGCTGGTTAGGGTCGAATCCCACTTTTTTATGGGTGGAGATATCTGTGGGATTTATTTTCTTTTACTGGTTTAATTACTATTCCGTAAGCCCACTGACATGCTGTTTAATGAACCTACTATTACGGTTGCCAATAAACCAAACTGTATAGATCTCAGTGCAGGAGAGGGTATGAGCTTTAAGTTATTTCATCCGGGGTTCAGTTTTAACAGAGGACCTGAGCTTCCCATCTGAAGGTGCCACGAACAAATAGGCATAGCGTCCCTGTCTAGTGGTTAAGAAAACATTGGCTATGGCTATGGCGGTTAGGCGACATACATGGGATAATAGGAGGACATGAGTGAGTGTGGCAATACGAGGACATGAGTGTGGCAGCAGGGGGACGTGAGTGTAGCAAAAAGAGGGCATGGGTGGGTGTGGCAGTGAGAGGACATGGGTGGGGTTGTAAGAGGACATGAGTGGGTGGGGAGGCAAGAGAACATAGGTCGGTCCTGCAATAAGATGGCATGGGTGAGTGGGACAGTAAGAGGACATGGGTGATGGGGTGGTAAGAGACATGGATGGGTGTGGCAGTTAGAGGACATGGGTGGTTGTCGCAATACGTAGACATGGATGGATGAGGAGGTAAGAGAACATTAGTGTGACAGGGTGAGGATATGGATGGGGCAGAAAGAGGACATAGGTGTGGCAGTAAGAGGACATGGGTGAGGGTCATAGGGGTCTGTGTCGTGGGAGACGCCGGCTGGGACTTAGGGGGGGCTGGAGTGATGATGGAGAGGAGAGAGGGAGAAGACAGGCGGAAAAAGAAAAACAGAAAATGGCAAGAGGGAACGCGAGGAGGGCTTTGTACCATGTGACGAGAGATGCAGGAGAGAAACAGGGATAGTTTTTGAAGAACATGAAAATACTAAGAGAGAAAAATAAGCTCAAACTTCTGTACAAAAAGCAGAGAGAGAAATAATATGATGAAGTTTATTTACAAAGTACGTACTGATTACGAAAGGAACTAGCCTAATGGTATAAAACAAAGATACTTCGCAGAGTGTCGGGTATAAAGAAAAAGTAGAGAATGATATGTACATAACAGAACAGCACAGGATACATTTTTGACAATAAGAAATGATATTTATAACATCAGTATATAATTGAAAATATGAACTCAGGAATACTCGTAAAGTAGAACTGGCTTTAAGAGAATAGAAAATATTTTGAGAATGTTGTAAATGAGAGAGAGAGAGAGAGAGAGAGAGAGAGAGAGAGAGAGACGTAACTGAAGGTAAGTCCACTTGAAAGGAACAAGGATAAACGGGCTGGAAAAAAGGAAATTCAATTACAGAGAAACGTCAGACTGAAACAGTTAGCTGTGATTGGCACTAAAAACGCACGCTCCGACGCTCGGGGCCATGAAGAAAATATGATTAACGGAGATCGAGAGTAAAAAGTGTAATGGTAGGTATTTTTATCCCACCGCTGCCACCAGTGTAATGGTGGGGATAAAAATACCTACCATTACGAAAGGGGAGAATGGACAGTGCCTAGGTGAGGTTGATGTTGTCGATATGCGTGGCCTCGCAGACGTGTGCGAAAAAGGAGAGCGGAGAAAGAGTATCACAGAGAACAGCAGACAACCCAGGTGTAGCCAAGAGACCCAGGCAAACACATACCTGCACAAAGCACAGTTGGCCAATCCCTACATGGTGGAAGGATAAGACTTTTCCCATGTTATTAAACTGTCCCCTTGTTCGTAGGTAGGGACTCCCACCACCCACTCACTGGATATAGTGCTGCCCTCAGGTGTATATATCTTAAGGAACTTTGCATAACCAGTGATTTCGTGAAATCACCAGTGAATTCGTGAAATGAGTTTTAAATTAGGATGGGTTAATTAAGGTCATGTTAATTTAGGCTGCAATTAAGTTAGGCTAGGATAATCTAGGTTAAGTTTAGGTTAGCTTAGGCTAGTTTAGTTAGGTTGGGTTAGGTTAATTTAGATGAATGCTTAACGTAACTTAGCATTCATTAAAATTAACCTAATATAACCTAACCTACCTAAGCTACCTAACCTTACCCACATCTAACTTAGATTATCCAAGCCTAACCTAACCGGAGCCTAAATTAACCTAACTATAATTAACCCATCCTAATTTAAACTCATTTCACGAATTCACAACGGATTCCATGAAATAACTGATTACACAAAGTCCCTGTAACATACATACTGAGTGACAAGTTAAAGGATGTGATGTAACCCAGGATACCGTTTACTATGCTAGGTAGTAACAAAATGATAAAATGACGCCTGATCGTACCCTGCGTTAAGGCGCCCCAACCGGATAGGCCCCGCATCCGAGGGTTGGTGTGGGTGTATTGCTTATATAATATCACACAAGGGCGAGTGAGACTAATTATCCTCATCTTGAACGCCGGATCTGTGTAGCCGAACTCCGGGCTTCAACGCTCTTGATGAGTCAGTAAAAGTTTGAATGATGGATGGATGGATGGATGGATTAAAGTATCTTCGAAGAAAAGAAAGAGTAAAGAAACGAAGATAATGGAAAACGGTAAGATTTGCAGCTTGTTTCTAATAACATGAGTAAAAGAGAAGCGCATAGAAGCATACTTGATGGAAGACAGATGAGTGGAAGCTTGAAAGAGATCTAAGGAATGTGTGAAGTGCCTGAGAGAAAGAGGAGTGGCTATAGAGCCAGGAGGAAGTAATGATGTATTACTTTGGTGAATATCGGAGGCATTTTGTGGCTGTCACACTGGATGAAATCCGGGATCAGGCGTATAACAACAGCTTCAGAGAAGAACTGGAAAAGATAAATTGTAGAAAGAATAAGAAAATAATCGAGAATTACCATGATATTTTCTGTTTGAGGGGAAAATTAAAATATAATCTATTATCAATTCCAGACAATTTTATGTAGCGTAGCAAAAACTTTTAGTGATTTAGGAATTAATGTTATAATTATCTAGCCTCACCAAAGCATAACAAAACTATCAGGCGATAAACCAAAGCTTAACAAAACTATCAGGTGATAAGAGTAAATTTTAAAAAGCGTATTCGTAGTGAAGGAGGTAAGGGGGTCTAGCTATCTCACCCTTTCAGTCCGAGGATATACTTTTTAATTTCTTCTTGTTCTCTTGAGATTATTCCGTTCAGGTCAGATTTTTTGAACTAGAAGGAGTTCCTGTAGTTGCCAGACCCTCCCAGGGGCCGACCTAGTAAAGGAATTGTCTCTGAGTCACTTACCATCAGTAAAGTGCACTTTGGGCGTGCGTGACGAACTAGCGAGCGCCATGTAATCACAATTTCCCACGGTGATTTCACCATTGAAACAACAGAAATGTTCAAGTAAAATTATAGACGGAATATCCGATATTTAATTACTAGAGCTGATGCTAAAAACACAGTGCTACAACGGAAAATCTTATTTAATTTGATTTCGTAATTGAGGCGTTCACAGAATAGAGCCGAACACTCCTTTGGAAAACCCGAGATTACAAAGGGTTCCCTTATGTGTGAGTTTTTAGTTGATAACCAAATTTATTGAACGAATGTTTCACGCTGAGAAAGAATTTCAACTCCACTTCACATAGGTGTAAAGTTATTAGCTTCTGATTATCGTGACGGTCGGGTCAGGTCGGGCCGAGTCCGGCCGGGCAGCTCATATCCAAACTTAACTGAAAGTAAACATTGCTCACTCGCTTCGTTTGCTCGCTCGTAATAACCAGGAGAGTATCAGTCGTTGTAATCACATCCCAGCCAGTCCCGTGCAGCCCTATCGATGCAGTGAACATTACCGTATTATAATAATAGATCTCTCATGTGAACATGGTATTCAAAGCTTTCATATATATATATATATATATATATATATGATAGTGCATACATGTTGCAAAAATAACGGTTAAAAAGCTAAGTAAATAAAGGTATACAAATGCGAATATTTTTTGTGTTCGTAGGCATCGGGCGTCCCATAGCAGGTCGCCCATCTCTCATTCTCCCTCGCCCAGTCTGGTTTTAGAATTTGGTTTGGAGATGTCAGCCACTCCTCACCCTCTCTCTTTCCTTCTCCTTATCCCACCTAATTAATGACATGCAGTTATTTGAAATATATATTTCTATATAGTTTAGTTGTGCCTTTTGAAGGGTCCAACAAACACATCGAATCCTGTCCTAGTTTAAGCTTTGATCAACCTCTTCATTCCTAAGAGAACCTTCATAAGTCGAATATAATCGTCTGGTAGTTGCATGATTAAGATTCAACTATGTCATTGAAGTGGAGCGGTTGTTACTAATGATCTCTTGACTTCCTGAAAGTTCCGGCTGATTCACTGAATACAATTGATCTTTCAGTTTTGTCCATCCACCACCGTTGGCAGTCCACTCCTTCCATTTAATTTATGGGGGGTAATCTCTTCACCTGCTCTCTTGCATCCACCTCCTTCCTCTACAGTTCCAGGCAGCCATTGTGTTTGTCAGTGGTCCGTTGAACGTCCCTCACGCCGAACATGTGACCGGCTTTTGCACAGTTTTATTGCTGTTGTTTAGGTCGTCTGATCGTTTGTCTGTCTCCCTGTGATTGGAAAAACTGTAGTTGTCACCTCCATTTTACCCCCTTCGATGTGTAGGGACCCGAGCGTAGGCTACCGAAGTTTACTACATTTATGGGCAGACGACCACATTACCCCCTGTGGAGGCATTTGAATGATGAAAAATTCACCAGTCACCTCTTACAGGGATCGAACCTGTGCAATGACGTTACTCCGATTGGGGCTTTTCAGTAACGAGACTACTCTGTGTTACTGCCTTACTTTATACTGACTTTTCTGGGAGATTGTTTACGTAAGCACTGTACCAGTGAAGATATTCACTCCATTTGATTCTACGACGACTTTTAAAAATCCACGTATGACTATTATCATCCAATTCAGCTCGGTTTAGGAGACGCCACTAGGACTGTGGGATTAAAGGGGATGGGTTATGCCTACTGAAATATATAAATCAATCATGTTTTCATGTTTTCCCTAGTTAGCAAACCAGCACTTTCTTGTCACAGAGTAGTTAACGTGAGTGTGGTGTGGAGTCTCCTTAAAAGTGATTATTGCTAAACCTTGTAAACTAACTGACCAGCTTTTGCACGTACTCTAGTTCCAGCCAAATTCTTGACTGATGGATGGTGGTATGTATTAACCTTGACAGCTTCGATTTTCTGTTAACTGAATAAAGTCTTTCGTCATTAGCTGGAATATTGTACGAAGTTTTAAGTGCTTTTGGTGCCCTGGATTTCTGTCGAGCATAGTACAATTAGTACACGCAGCCGACTATAACCTACATAATATACAAATCAGGCATTTCCAAGTCAGAGGAGTAAAAGTGACTAAGCAGAATGGTTTGATAGGTCAGTGCATAAAAGTGGGGGATGTAATTAGCTGAATGGATTTATTGTTATGTACTTCTAGGACATGCCCTTGTCAAAGTTGTTGATCAGTGCAACGTTGCAACGACGCATTAAAAAAAATATTTTAATGGAGCTGTACAATAACATCTATCCAGTGTAAGAAAGGATGTGCAATGAATCTTATGTCAATACCACGTTCCCATGACTGCCCTTTTTCACTGTAATATGAAAATACACGGGAGGTCCCATGGAGAATAATCTGTACTCCTGCATGGATGCATCTTTTTAACAAACTATGTTTTGATTGTCTATATTTTCATGGCTTAATGTACTTTTTTAATTTTACTGTTTACTTCTTTCGTTATGGATATAATGTTCTTGCAGCTTCTCCTTCCAGATCTTGTCTTCTTAGTCTTACAGTGCTGACACAATAAACAAGAAACGAAGCAGGAATGTAATCGTCAGACTAAAAAAGGATATTCATTCTAAACATTCATAAACTTATTAGCCATTATTAGCCAATATAACTGGACATGTGGCGTGGTTCACACACTAGCCAAATGCGGTCAGTGAGTAAACACACACACACACACACACACACACACACACACACACACACACACACACACACACACACACACACACACACACACACACAGATACGTACATACTCGTACTCGTATGTCTGTAGCATTTGTCGTGCAGCAAGCTGTGCCAAGCAGCAGCTGTGTCATGCAGTAGTTGGTATGCAGCGTGTGTATCATACAGCAGTTGTTCCATGCAACCGTTGTGTTATGTAGCAGATTAATTATGCAGCAGTTTTGTTATAAAGCAATTGTATATTGTAGCATATTTTAAAGGCATCAGCAAGGCAACAACTGTCCCTCGTAAAGTTCGTCTAAATTATAGGAAGAGGAGATAGGAACAAACTGCTTCAATTTCTCGTTGAAGTTGACAAAATAAATGGTTATCACCGAGCCGACAGTTCAGGCACAAAGTGTGAATGTTTGAACGCTTGTCTGTCCGAGTGACTGGCATCGCTGACTGCGAGATTGCAGGCCTGTTACCGCCAGGGTTCGATTCCTGGTAAGGGCAGCTGATGTCACTCGGCTCAGTGTCCATCCACTCTTTATTGGTTGGTGGGTAAAATGAGTAAGTAGGGTAACACCTAGGGGTGGTAACTGTGGTAACTTGAATGATGCAGTAACCTTGTATCACAGGATAATGGGTCGATAAATCTCCACTGGCTCAAAGACCTATGTTACGGAGAGAGCACCGCAACTGAGCGCCCTCGTGGAGTCTGTTCCCATCTTAACCTTTACATGTCTGTGCACGTGACTTGCTGTGTGCGGTACCACGTTTCAGTGCATCTCAAACCTCAAGAGATTGTCAACAAGGAAGTTACATAATATAGATCAGTAAAATGGGAAGCCAGACGCGTACCTATGTGGCTGGCGTTAGAGATATTTTTCTAGTCTTGACTCTTGGTGTAGTACAGAAAAGGATCAAACCTTCTTGCTTTCTTTAATTCTGGACTCCATCATCTTGTCGAAATATGTTACCCCGAAAATGTCGGCAGAGAGAGAGAGAGAGAGAGAGAGAGAGAGAGAGAGAGAGAGAGAGAGTGCATCAAGGAGCTTACATAGGGATGAGTGATCGCTGACAGTGAAGGTATCGCATCAGCAGACGTCAGCGAAAACCAACTTCCTGCTATTCTGACATCGTGGACAACCTCTTAACATAACTATATCGTCTTCAGACACTATACAGTGTTATGCATGTATATCACAAAGACACGGAGCGGTAGGCAGGTAGATATTCGGGTCAGCAGGCGGACTCGAGACTGTAGGTAAACTGAGATTCGGGACAGCAGGCAGGCAGAGACTCATGGCAGCAGGCAGGCAAAGGGACGACGTGAGGGGACGGCAGATGTGCCTCGTTTCTTGTCAGGCAACAACATTTTTGGATTATGGTGAAAGTTTTAAATTTTCTCTTTCTTCACGATTCTCTCTCTCTCTCTCTCACTGCATTTACATATATATATATATATATATATATATATATATATATATATATATATATATATATATATATATATATATATATATATATATATATATATATATATATATATATATATATATATATATATATATGTGTATATATATATATATATATATATATATATATATATATATATATATATATATATATATATATATATATATATATATGAATATACCCTTTCTTCCTTTAGTACTAAATAAAACAGGGCCAGGACCCCTCTGATATGGGCCACAAAGGCACACCACAAGAACTCGCCACCACCATAATACCATCAGTTTTAGGCGAGGCTGCAGTGTACGTAGGGCAGACGGCCAAAACTGGGGTGTAAAAGACTTTAAGAGGAGGAAACTGTGTTATGGTCTGGTATGGTTTGGTGTGGTGTGGTGTGGTGTGGTGTGGTGTGGTGTTACGTGCTGTTATACTGTATGGTGTGGTGTTGTATGGTTTAGTTGTGAAGGGAGGCTGGGGTGTGGTGTGATGCAATGTGAAGGGAAGCAGGGGTGTGTTTAGGTGTTCTGTACTGTGCTGTATAAAAGGGTTGGGCTTTGGAGCGGTATGGCAGACCTGTGGAGATAAAGCTGAACGATGCATCCAAGATAAGCAAAAAAATTTGTGCTGGGAAAGAAAGATTTATTAGTGTAATATGTTTTGGTAGAAGTCTGATGGGTGGGGGTGGGGGGATGACTATTGTTCAGCCCCCATCTCCCAGTAGGTAATTAGTTTCATTAGTTGGTTAACGAGTCAGGGAGGAAATTACAACAATCGCCTCATCTGGCTAGGCTGGACTGCAAATGCTGCCTACCCATCGCCTCACGACAGTGGTACCACTTGTTGGGTTGTTGATGGTGTTCAGGGTAATGTGTGTTTGATGGTGTTTAGGGTAGTGAGTTGACGAGGTGGTTATGTTAGATGTTACTGATGGTGTAGAAGGTTGATATGCGTTGTTAATGGTATTCAAGGTAATGGTGCTAGGTGATGTCGAGGGAGTTGATGGTAAAGGTGTCAGGCGATGTTGATGGTCCTCAGGGTAATCATAAACAATTGTCTGACTTTATCTCACAAGGCTGCAAATCCCCGGTAACCTTCGTATGATACGCGAAGTCGGGTTGCAGAAATGTCGACTTTTCTCTCTCTCTCTCTCTCTCTCTCTCTCTCATTCTTTCTTCATTAGTCATAACTCCAAAATGAAAACGCGTTCACATGCGTGCTGCAATCCAAAACTCATCCTAACATTCGAGGATGTTTCTTTTTATACTTAAAATAATTCGAGCTAGCGTGCGCGACTTATAGCCCCAAATCATTCTCATTTACGCAGATCTCTTCTCAGAGTATGTAAAACTATAAAGATTCGTGTTGCCACATTATACGTAAGCATTTAACGTATACTGTGCCAGTAATTGTGATATCGTTTTTCATGTATTTAAAAGTCGTTTTGTAATAAAGCTAAATGTTCATTTGGTAGGTATCTATCTCTCTAAGTATTTCCAGACGCCTTAATTCCGTAAGGGGTGGCCACAGTCATATCGCCTCCAGGTCTCCGTGTCCTCCGCCATTTCACTACCCTACCGTCGGCTCACACTCCCGTCTCTCATATACCTCTATCTTCCTCTCTACATATAAAACTCTCTTCCGCCTCTCAGCTTCCTCCATGCCTTAGCTTTCTATCCACCCACAATATGCTTTCTTCTTATGTGCCACAGTATGTCTCACCTCTTCATTCCACCATGCTGTTCTTTGCACCCCCTTTCATCTTCTCTTCACCCCACACACAACCTCAGACGTTGCACGTACTTCTGTAAATATCTTGGACACATCTTCCACATCCCTCATCTGCTCCAAATCATATTTACCCAATCGCTCCTCCACTCCTCTCTTATATTCTGTCTTTTTTCCATCCTCTTGCAACCTTTCCACCCTCCTTGTATGGACTTCTTTCCTTCTATTCATCCATTGCATTTGTACCTAGACTTTCACCACCACCAAATGGTGGTCCGAAAGTGCACTCCCCCAACCTCTGTATGCTCTTGCATCCTTTACATACCTTCTCATTCTCTCATCCACACGCACATAATCAGCCATTGCCTTCCGTTCATTCAGTTCAGCATCCACCCACCCTTCTCATCACTCGCCACGTATACATGTGGATCATTTTATGCCTAAAGAGGGTACTAGCTATCACCAACCCCCTCCTGGCACAAATGTCCTCTAGAGCATTGCCTTTCCCGTCCACTTCTGCAGTCACACCCCAATCACCAACTACTCCATCCACCTTCACATCCCCTACTTTTCCACCCATATTTCCAGTCAAAAATACTCTCTCATTTCTTTCAAACTTTTCCATGCACGCTTCCACATTAGCCCAGAACTCTTCTATCCTTCTGTTCTCCCGGTCTTCCGTTGGCGCATATACAGTACACACACAGTCGACCACATTTATTTTCCTACTCTCAATCTTACCCACACAGTCCTTGAACCAACTGATCCATACTCCCTTATATTCTCCTGGCATATCTTGCACACGACAGTACATACAGTACACCCTCGTTTGCAGTCTCATATTCGTCTACTCCCACACAAATACCCCATCCATACCCACACTCTCTGACACTCTTACTTTTCAGTTTAGTCTCAGTCATTCCACATATGTCCACCTTTGCACCCTAAAGCACCTGGACAATCTCTATATATGACTTTCACCTCATCATTTGCACCCCTTACATTCCGTGTCGAAATCCGTACCATGTCCTTTGTACTGTCCTTGGTCGTCACCTGTTGGTCTGTCCTGGTTCGCGGTATTTTGTTTGTCTTTTTAGTTATTTGATTTCCGGTGAGGGGCACTAACCCTTCGCCAACCCACTTGTTTACACTTAGGGAACACGTATTGGTTGGTTATAAGGGTAACACCCAACGTATTAAATTATTTCCTGGTCTAAAGGAAATCATTTGGCTTGTCACTCATTGTAGAGTTACCCAGGAATAGAGTATCACTACAGTGAATGAGTGGATGATGAGCGCCCACACCGACTAGAACAAAAAATTTCATTCTCAAACGACTGTTAAAATGTAGGAATGGAAAAAGTGCAGGAACAGGGGATGAAATAAAGCACAAACACAAAAGAGTATTTGGGATGTGAGGAGATTCAGAGTTACTATATTCCACATTGTACTGGCAGAATGTTTTTAGCTGCTGAAATGTAGTAATGCATATACAGAACTCTGAATCACCTCCCATCTCAAATGCTGTCTTGTTTTTCTCTCTCTCTTGTTTCTGCTCTCCTTTTCATCCTTACATTTTAGTCATTTTAGAGTTTTTTTTTTTTCTAGTATGTACACTTTGCAGATAATACTTTCATGATTTGGACAACTCTCTTATTCTCTTCCAGATGACAATAGATATTTTTATTCAGCTGAGAGTGTGTATTAGAACTTGAAAGTATCCAGAGAAAACACAGCAAATCACAAAGAATCATAAATTTTTTTATATTATAGCTAACTGCTAGTCAGTGAAGAAGTCACGGATTCTATACATTAATACAAGTTTCTTTGAAGCGGTATTAGCAAGCGATCTAACATGAGAGGTCCTACTGAGAGCCTTGTTGATTGAAACACAGAGGTTTTCAGTACTTTTAGAGGTAGGAATCTTGGTTGCATCGAAAGTAATATAGGAATCAGGCAATAGCTTTTTATTGGTAAATTGTACAGATATATTTGGTTTTCCACCATTAAAATATGAGACAATGTCATTTTGCCTCCAGTCATTGATTAAGAAAAGTCCTCATTTATGGAGATGGTTGTACTGAGTTGGGAGTTAGAGACATTGAACTTTGTGAATGGGTGTTTATGTGTGAAGGAAGTGTGAAGCCTTGAGTCACCTGCATATAAGTCAATGGGATTATGAGTGGTAGACAAGAGATCATTAATATGAATTAGGAATAGGGTTGTAGGGTTGATCCTTGTGGCATGCCGGCATTAATCGAGTGGAAACTGGAATATACATCATCTTATTTTATCCTTTTTTTCTTTATATGAAACGGGTGGTAAAAAGATCAAGGTATATTTGTGACGCATTATCATTTGTGAGGCGACAGCAACAAACGGAGATCCAGGCATTTCTGTCCCAGTACAAATGCTACTAATCATCCCACAGCACACCAATTCTCCGATAAAGTCTCTCACTATTATTAAAATTAGAAACTGATATGTTACATTCATACTGTGTAGAATAAGCAGCTTAAAAGGCCCTGGTAATTAAGACAATAGAATGATAACTCACTAATGGACTTGGGGTTAGATGTAGCCTGAGTTGAGGACCAGACTGATCTATGTAAACCTTTGACATGTCGGGCATGGATGGTAACAACTAATGACCAGTGGCTATATCAAAGTTCAGAGAGAGTCGTTTGATGCGAAGAGGACAAACAGGCTGTTGAAATCCAGGTTCTCCCACAGTATCGGGCTGTATTCAAGGTAGCATGGGAGACTTCCTAACACTTCTAATTCAGCTGTATAGTTTGCATATTATATCTTATCATCATCTTGGTATATATAGAAATATAAAAGAACACCATAGTTTAATATGGATAAAAACTCGTATCGAAAAAGATGCAACAGAGTCTGCTAAACTTCCTATAATTCAATCCGATGTCCACAGAACACCAGTAAACCTAATCATCATCAGCAGTGACCTTTGCTCGTGTTCCTTGATCCATTAGCTGCGAACTATCTTCATATCTGTGAGGCTAACGTTAAGCAATTCCATAATGCCTTAGAGAAACTTAGGATACCAAAGATTAAATACAGGTATATATTATGCCGACTATTCTTCTGATCGGGAATAAAAAAAACTTCCGGTAATGTTCTGCTTTATGCTGGATGGCTTCACTCGGCTCACAGAAACGCCGCAGCCAAATAGAACAATACAAGCCATGAAATAATTACCTCAAGTGAATGACAGATTGCGAGTTAAATAATGAGACTAGCTGACTTACTAGATAACAAGACTTAGAAGTGGAATTCTTGGATGAATTGGAATTAGATCATAGCCAGCAGAATAAAGTAAGAAGTAGGCTACAAAATACTTTACTTACATATTTATAGTACTTGTTTATGACATTAGAATCTTACTAGAAAAGTATATGTGAATGAAATAGAGGGCGGGAAGGGGAAGGGGAAACCGAGGATGAGATGAAGGGCTGGAGAGATATATGAGAGAGAGGGATATGCACCAGAATGACAACCAAATGGCAGGAGACAGGGTGTCATGGAGGAAATTTGTTTGTGGCTACCTCTTATGGGATTCAGGTGACTGGCACTAGACAGAATGTTGAAAATTCAGGAATTGCATGAACCAGTGGGACAGTCGTGGTGGCTTGTTCTGCGCAGCTGCATACTCTCTTTCCAACTCCACTCATATGTCACATCTCACTGCCTCTTTCACATCTCTCACTGTTACTCACTCCATCGCACTCGCTCATTCCCTGCACTCCCGCCGTCAGCACCAGCCACCCAGCCCATCGACTTCATCTGCCCTCTCCTTCTACACCTTCCACTCAGCCCATCAACCCAGTCCTTCCGGATCATCCACGTAGTTCATCTGCAAATAGTGACTCAGTCCAGCCGCACCTGACACCCCATTCACGGCTTCCACTCAGTCCATCCATAACATCAGTTCAGTCTTTCCACATTATCCACCCAGTACATCCGCTCCTCTTACTTAGTCTCTCATGAAGCTCCTTATCTCTCCCCAGCGCTGAGACATCGTGTGGTGTGTCCTGCTCCAGCACTGAGAGATAGAGTTTTAGTATGCCTGTCCCTCACCTGGACCCTCACCCTCACTTTCACCTTCACCTTCATCTTCATCTTCACATTCATCTTCACACTCACCACCCTCACCCTCACTCTCACCCTAACACTTTCACCTACATTTCTGGCACATAAAAGCCCCAGAGCGTAAGGCGTGGCGGCATAATGTAGTATCTTCTTAATCAGCCGTGACGACAGACTTTGGCCGCACCAAACTTGGCCACATCCGGGCCACAGCCTGGCCGCTTTAGTGGGCATGGGAAGCATGAATCACTTCCCCACCAACACAACCTGCTGACACACACGTTAACACCTCACACTCACACTCTACCCTTACACTCTTGCAGGAAGCACCATTCCCTCACACTGTGAACACACCCTAACTCAAGCTTCATTACTACACCACACCCCCACTTCATCCACACACACCCTATTCACAGTTCGTGTTTCCAGCATATCACTCCTTCGTATTCAACACCACAATACTCACTCCCCCTTCATTTACTGCCCATTAGTGCCTTTACCCCCCTCAACGTTTCACCTCGTATTTACTGCTTTTATCAAGTGCATCCACTCCATTCTGTTTTATACGAGTTAACACGGCCATTCAATAATTTTCAAGTTACCAGACGGAGTAATGCATAGTCCCACCAAATAACCTGCCAGTACGTCTCTCGTGCGTTGAAACACATGCAATAACTTCCTTTCACCTCCACTCTTACGGCATTACAAACACCGGTTGTTGACGTGTATTGCATCAACACCACGGTGGCGTCACCTGCAGGTTACAGCACCTAGTACCCTGATTGTTGCATCCATATGTAATGTACACAGGTTACCCTGTCCTGCCCTACCCGACCACAATGACTAACTCTCTGCCATACATTACTTACCTTGTCTTACTATATCACGGCAACCCCTTCCTCCCACTTTGCCAGTTCCATTCTACTACCTTACCTGGCAACCCTGCTCCATCCCCTGCCATACTGTGAAAACCTCTGCTTCCAACAGTAGCAAACCACGGCAACCCACTCCCCTATCCTACAACAGTACACCGTGAAAACCCACTTCTCCTACTACACAATACCATGGAGGTCTCCACGCCAGTCCCCTTGACAGTGGTCTGTGATTCTCAGTAGTAACAGCTTATGCAGTTTGAGGCGATTTTGAAATGTTAATGAAGGCTATTTAAAATTCATTTATGGTACATCTTCCAGTTGAATAGTGGCCAAGTGCTGATCACAAGAATGCGAAATAGATCGTAGATAGGGTAGAGAATTGCTTTTGGATCAAAATTTCACCATTAAAGTCTGAATTTTATCCCAAAAGACCCATCGTCATGTCAAAATATTGTCCCCTTTAATACCATCACTCGGCCTGAATGATATGCCTAGCATCTTTCAGGGCACTGTAGACGGTTTAGCATTATCCCCAAACACTGACATGTGAAGGTGTTTGTTCCATATGCACTGAATGTTGATATGGGGGAGCACTGCTGATCCTCAAGAACCGAACTGCCTTATCCATGCAGAGAGTCAGATACATTACGCGATCAAGCATCAACATGTAATCCTTTTGCGCCTTCTTATTCGTATACAACTTGCATTTCCATTTCAACTCTTATAAGATACGTTTGTCCCCGTTATTCATTACATAATTCTGAGAGAGCTTAATCTCTCTCTCTCTCTCTCTCTCTCTCTCTCCATGCTTTTTTTTTGTTTGTTTTTGGTGGTGCAACAAACTTGACTCTGTAACATCCTTTGTATATCATATCCAAATTTGAAGACGTACAACTCCAGATCCACTCTTTCTTACCTCTTCCTCTCCAGCTTTAAGCCATGTGCTGATCAGTAACTCACTTCTTCCAGTATATAATCGGCAAAGATACGAGCTTCCTAACTTCAGGCTTTCTCTTTGTTGTGAATTATACTATCACACTAAAAAATGTGGTGGTTTATCAGGCAAGCATTCCGTTAACCCTTGCTTCCTCTGTGCAAGGGAGGAAAAGAAAACATACTGAATAAGAAAAAGATGTAAGAAGGTTTGGTGGCTGTGTTGGTGGCGTAGGAAGCAGTGGCGGCCTGGGCGTGCTCACATAAACCTTCCGCTGTACTTCCTGCAAGAGGGTAACCCAGGCCTTACATAACCTAGGTGCTGGCGTCGCTCTGCACTCTTATTTATTCATTTCTTGCTCTTCAGTGGTCAAAATCTTCTTGCCTGGCTCTACAGACTCCTTATCTCACAATGCAAAACAATATTATCTTGGTGTCAGTTGCTTCTTTATCCTGGCCCAGACGAAAAGTTCCATACCACCACCAGGCGATCACACCACCACCGCGCTGTCACACCACCTTTAGGCTATCACATCACTACCGCAATACCACATCACCCTTACCCTCTCAACCACCACTACCGCGCACTGTAAGCACTACAACACAACCTCACAGCTCTTACCAGTACCATACCACCACCATAGTTTCAGCACTACCGCACTATCACCATACAATTAACAATACCACACTACTCCTGCTACACCATCAAGGCTGTCTCATCACCACCACACCATCTCCACCACCATCATCACCACCACCATACGTTCAACATTGTTGCACCAACACACAACAATACCACACCACCACCACCCTATCAGCATTATCACACAACCACACAGTACCACATCATCACATTTCTCACAGCACTACCATACCACTACCACACTTTGAGTCTACTGTAGCATCTCTCTCTCTCTCTCTCTCTCTCTCTCTCTCTCTCTCACACACACACACACACACACACACACACACACACACACACACACACACACACACACACACACACACACACACACACACACACACACGGCACAATATCCAAGAGTAGGCTGGAAAGCGGGCTCCGGCACCCGTAGTTAATGTTATGGTGACAAACACAGCCATATACCGAGAGTTTATGCAGGTGTTTACAGCCAGTGTGAGTTGTGGTGTAGCCAGGTCAGTCTGTCATTACTGTACCTGCATCACACCGCCACCACGCCTGCACCACACCTCCATCACATCAATACCACCCTTGGACCACACCACCACTCCTTCACACCACCACCACGCCTGCACCACACCACCACCACACCTGCATCACATCACCACAACACCTGCACCACACTACCACACACCAGCACAACACTTTCACCACAACAGCATCACTCCTGCATAACACCATCACCACAACTGCACCACACCTATGTCATATTTACCATAATTTACCTTGGCCAAATCAACACCAGGCATTAAAACTACATATTATTATTGCCATCGTCATGTCCACCCGCATTACCACATAAGGTTTAGAGGGGAGCGGGATCGGGAAACAAGGAAGCGAAAGCACACAAGCAGGGAACGCTGTGAAACCGATCCCCTATTTTTGTTGTTATCATTCTGTGTTTCTTGATTCCACATTACCACATCTTTAACCTGGGAATTAAATTTGCGTGATGATGGCGGTGGTGGTGGTAGTGATGGTGGTGTGGCATTCTAGTATACCATCAGCCGGTATGCCATAACACCATGCATGTTTCCCCCCACCTCACCCCTCTCGTGGGTCTTACTAAATCCTTTACTTTGAATGCATTTTTTACCTTGTTCTGACAGCCTACACTTCCATTTTATGTTATTACCCTTCTCACAGTGAAGGGATTAGGATCTCCGTTATCTAATTACTTGCACGACAATATATTCTCGCTACATTCAGGCGATTTTATGCACCTAAAGAAAAAAACAGTCTTACTAGGAAAGGGGATAAATATGAATCTCCCCAGACCATACAGTTTTACTCAGCGCTGGAGAGAAACCTTCATGGTAAGGAGATCAGAAGGATTCCTTATGAACCCTTTCAGTACGATGGCATTTAAAATTTCATTCAGCTTAGAACAGACTCCCTCATATGTGATAATGGTAGCGATGGTTATGGTGGCGGCCATGGAGGAGGGGGCTATGGCAGTTACTGGATTGGACGGGGCCCCGGCAGTAAACAAAATTACCTTTGATCCGACTGGAATGAAAATGGAAGCCCTGGTTTTATGTATATCTGCCAATGAGTGAGTCTGCACCAAGTAACTATAAATTTCTTGCTTTGTAATTTCAACGCTCCTGTTTCTTTTGAGGGCATCATAACTTTGGTGGGGTTGAGATTGTTAAGGATAAAACTGTTATTGTTCAGTAATGATTAAATTCATCACACTTCGGCTAAAAAATCTGCAGTGAATATGAACACCTACATGGTGCGAAATAACTGCACTTTGTGAAAAAGGCAAAACCAGTGATGACATGGAAGCAGTGTGTTATGTGAAGTATCTGCTGTTGGTGAATATAATAAAACCAGCGATAGATTAGAAAGCAGTGTCTAGTGTGAGGTTTTGATGTTGGTGATGAAATCATTGACTGACGTAGATACAGTGCACTGGAGAGATGTTTGGTGTTGTTGAATATAGTATAAACTGTGATATAGACAGATATATACAAAACAGAAAAAGTGAGGAGGTGTGTAGAGTAGGGACGAGGAGGAAGAGCACAAACGGTATAGGATGATGGAGTGAAAGAGAATATAACTGTGAATAAAATACAGTTAAACAACAAAAACAATCAGTTGTTAGAGACTATAACCAAATAAGGCGAAGAAACTGATGAAGTTGATTATAAAGCAAAGAAGATCACATGTTCTGGATAAAGGAAGAAATTTGGGAAGTGCAAAAAGTGAATGTAATGAGTAAAAGTCAAAGTACAGAGCAGGAGGACGAAGAGGTATGTATCAGATTCCGAACGTCACTCACCTGCATCATGTCTGGCAGTGAAAAGCGATATGCCCAACACGTGGCCCAGTGATAGGGTGTTGTTCTTCCAGTTTTTACCCCGACCTACGCGATATGACAATTTGCGTGTATGGGTGGCGAACTAGATGGCATTGGCGGCCTCTTAGCACCTCATCCTTAGCTACTTATTTTGCCTATTGCACCTTGACGGACTCTTCATATAACGTATCGATACAGTTTGCATCAACAGCATGAAGGGTGATACTGAAGTGTAATTTGTATACTAAATCGCTAAGGGAGAGGTGCTAGGAAATTTCCAAAGCCACTTAAAGTAAGGCTTTGTGTTAGATTTTAGTCCCAGTGTGACGAGGTCCTTATCCTGGCTTAGGACGGACGATTTTATTAAGCTGGAAACTCACTGTTACTATGGCATTACTGCAATGCATCATTGAGTTGTGTTGCCAGGAGCCTTTCCTCTTGTTTATAGCGATTGGAAAAACATCAGCTCCCGGCATTTGATATAAAATTTTGCTGCACAACTCATCACCGTGACTGAGAACTAATAAAAACTGTCAGCCAGTGTTAAATTTTACCCAGTGGTAATCTGGGGCGTATTTACATGCTGTCGTAAGCAAAACTTGTGAGCGTGAATGCTATCACATACGATTTCCCTCACTTATGAAGATACCAAACACTGCATCGTCAAATTAAACCTTGTATCAAAGTAGAAAAAAAAAAGAAAAGAAAAAGGTAAATTATCTATAATGACAAAGGTCTATTTATCCAGTATTTTAGTTAAGATCATTTATACATAATTCTAGAGTTTTTTTTTTCGTCACAGTGTGGGTAGACGCTAAAATGGTTCAAAGATTTCTCAGTTGTCACGCTGGGACGATCCAGCTGGATTCTGTGTGGCATTGGAGACTTCGTAACACCCCTTCCCCAGTGATTTATTTTTTTGTGTTTTTCTCCTTAACGTTCTTTAGTATGTAGATATTAACCCTCTCATCCCGAGAACGTATTTTCCACACTATTATTGCTGCTCTGAGGCGATCTTACTCTGCTTAAGGGAGATTTGTGGAGATGGAGGGGATGGGAGCATCATTCTTATAGCAGCAAGAGTTAGATAATATAGAAAATATGACGTCCTCTGACTGAAGGGGCTAAAGGTACATAAATAACAAACAAGATACTGATATATTCCAAGCAAAATATATCGCTTCGGAAGAGGTGATTCGAAGTTTCCTAATCCAGGTACTAGCCAACTTTAACACAATGAAGTGTTTTTTTCCCTTTTTCCTGTTATCTGTAAACTGTTGTGCACAGTTTAGGAGTGATTTTGTTCTTAATGGACTGCATACAGCTGTCATTAACTTCACTACGATGGTCGTCTCTCAAGCCGAAGAAAACCGTGGGGAAGTGGCAAGAACAAGTGAGTAGCTTAGGTCATCTAATTCAATGGCTTTGTCATGTGTCAGGAGGAATTATTATTAGCCTCATCAGTGCGGTACCGTTATTATATTTTACTCTTCTTACCAGCATATGATTTTATTCAGCTTAGGGAAGGCCTATCGTGCCGAAGAGGACAGATATAACCTTCATTACCTCCTTGAGTCCAAAGAGTTTCCGTAAATTGAATGAAATCGTTTGGTTGTGACCTCAATAAATGGAAAAGATGTCATCACAGGGGTGGGACAGTGTGAGGTGTAGTGTTCAGGGTAGAGTAAGGGGTGCTGGAGGCCGTGTCAGGGCCGATGGTGGCAGTGTGAGGCCTGATGGTGGTGGTATGAAGGTTGTTGGTGGTGAAAGTATAAAAGCTGGTGGTGGTGACAGTGTGAGGGCTGGTGGTGGTGGTGGTGACAGTGTGAAGGCTGGTGGCTATGGTGGTGGCAATGTGAGGGCTGGTGGTGGTGGTGGCAGTTTGAGGGCTGGTGGTGGTGGTGGCAGTTTGAGAGCTGGTGGGCAGTGTGAGGGCCGGGTCAGGTCAGTGGGTCGTAAGCCTATGTTATAAGTGTCCTGGTCAAGGCAGCCGCCACCTGCAACAATTCTGTTATGTTGGTGAACAGTGCGGAAACGATGAACCAATATATCCATTCGATCAAGGAAATAATAAATATCGGTGCTCACTCCACGCGAAAGAGTTTGGTACCATAGACGATGGATATTGTAATGCGTCCAACATTCCCAGACTTGCTCTTAGGATGAAGCTTAATATCGCTTGCTTGTATCATTTTGTTTGTTTTCTAAGCATTCACATTCACATGAAAAAGTACTAACTCTCAGATATCGTGAGTTGCGATCGTCATCTGGGATATCGTGGGACCCCTCTTGCATGATGCCTTTTTACCATGAGTACATCAAGCTGTCAGTGTGTAGTGTGTGGTGGTGTATGGCAGTGTTCTGACAGTACAGTCTGTGGTTTGTGATGGTGCAGGTAGAGTGATGGTGCTGTGTGATGTGTGATATTGGTGGTAGTGCGTGGAGCGTGATGGTGCTGGTTGTGTGAAGGTGATGGTAGGGCGATCATAATGAACTATTTTGGAACAGACCATAACGCTAACTTTCTTCATAACAAGCATCCTAGAATGAACCTTTATGTCTGTTGCTGTATGCTTTCCTTTGTATTTTGTATTCCTGTGTTGTGACGGTGTTTGGTGAGTGTTATGGTGTTAGCAGTGCATGGAATGTTATGAAGGTAGCAAAACATTCTAAGTGTTTTGGTTCTGCACTGTGATGGTGGTGGCAATATGTGAACTGTGCTAGTATTGTAGCGTGATGGTAGCAGTATGTGGTGTTTTAATATGCTGGTAATGTGATGGTGGTGGCAGTATGTGGAGTGTAATGACGCTGTAGTATAATGATGTTGGCATTATGTAGAATGTGGTGTTCAAGGTATACCGGTAGTGTCGCTGTGTGGAATGTGCCTCATCCAAACACCCGCCTCATCATCCGTGGCCAGCAGCCGAGGTAAAAGGTTGGCAGTGATAGAAGTCCAGGAGGGGGAGTAGACTTTGCAGCAACTCAGTGTTATCGCCAGCATTTGTGCATCACTGAAAACATACGACCACTGGTGAACAAAGCCAGGCGGCGGTGGAGGCACGTAACGCTCGCCCGGAAGTTACGGGACTTGTGGGCTTGCCTCTCACGAAGGCACGATGGCCTGGAATCGGGGAAAAGACTAAAGTTTACGTTTTGCCTTAGCTCGGTGATTTTGAAAATTAGGCTGCATTCTATGTGTCTTTGAAGAAATAGTAGCACATCTTCCCTTGCGGTTTATTTTATGCATTACCCCTCAGTACCCTCTTGTATGTGCTATGCAGACTGTTTTGATATTAAAATGATATAGGTACCATACAAGAAAAATGTTGTATCATAAGATTATTCACATCCGAAAAGGGTATTACGAAAACTCCCGGGCCACCAAGACTACGACCCAAAGACACGAGTAAAAAGAGAGACTAAAGCATACATTTTGCTTGAACTTGGCGATGCTGAGCCTAAGGTCGCTTAATTAAAACTTAAATTGTGCAGGTTAAGGGAAGCTCCTCATATCTGGCGGTTATTTATGGAACGCCTGTGGTTATTGGGTATGATTAGACTGCATCCTACATAACAAAATGCTGTTGGCAATTATGTAGGGATGCCTGGCACTTTATATTTTTACTACTCCAGAAAATTTCGTAAAAACTTTTGAGGTTTGCCTTTCCCATGGCCTCTCAAGTTTTAAGAATACGGCTGTTGGTCTAAAATTTGTATTAATTCGGAGGTCATTAAGCTAAATCTATCAAATCTTACGTTTCTTGTCCTTAAATGGTAAAACTGAGTCAAGGTTAAAGTAAGATCACTGAAGACTGCAGGTGTGGTGGTTCTACTTCGTAAACAAAAAGAGAAGAGCAAACTCTTTTTTAAAAGTGTTTCAAAGACAAACTGTATTCCTCAGGAATACAGTGACAGTAAGCTACTTGAGTGATACCTATTTCATAATACTTCGACATCACACCCTCTCTACCTACTACAAATGTAACGCCACTGATTCAAACAGCTAAGCTGTCTGAGGTACCAGAAAATGGTGAAGGAAAAACACTAATAATTTATGCTAACCATTGAGTTACCATATATGTACTAAATGTGAACTTGTGTAAACTGTATAAGTCGTGCTGTGCTCAGGTCATACTGATATTACCTGGCAGATCAGAGTGAAACGCGTAAAGGTAAGTAAGTGAAACCATTACAGCTGACCATTATCCTTTATGAGGATATTCTGAAACTTAGCGAAGTCGAAGCACTTGGTGGCCCTGCTGAGGGGTGGCGGGAAGGAAACGGGATGAGGGGAAGGGGTGAGGAGAGGAGAGAGTGAGGAGAGGAGGAGAGGGGAGGGGTGAGAAGAGGAAGAAAGAGGAGGTGGCGAGGAGAGGAAGAAAGGGGAGGTTGCGAGGAGAGGAAGAAAGGGGAGGTGGAGAGGAGAGGAGAAGAGGGGAGGGGGTGAGGAGAGGAAGAGAGGGGAGGGGGTGAGGAGAGGAAGAGAGGGAAGGGGGTGAGGAGAGGAAGAGAGGGAAGGGGGTGAGGAGAGGAAGACAGGGGGAGGGGTGAAGGGAGGGGAGAGGTGACAGGGGCCAGGAAACTCTGTTAATGGGTATAGAACACACGCCACACCCAGGAGGGTAAAACTATTAAAGTAGTGGAAATAATGCGTGCCTAGGACGCCAGTTATCATATCATTCCAGTCTATTACATCCATGATTCCACCACCTGGTAAGTGAAGGACTACAATCATGGCCTGGAAAAGAAGGAATTTAAGTTTCAGGATACCTGTAGTAACTAGGAATAAGAGTAATACTGTATATTTTATGAAGTAATACAATATATTTTGCTTTAGCGAGACCACACTTGGACTATACGATGCAGTTTCGATGTTCGTACTATAGCATGGTGATTAGTTCCTTTGGCAGTTGTTAAAAAAGAACTGCACTAATGATTCGTAAAATCAGAGGTTTTTCTTGTGTGGAAAGAAGAAAGTTAACTTTGTACTCCCAAGAAGAAGGGTCAAAGGAGATCTGGCCAGGAGCTGCCTGTTTAAAACTAACCAGCTAACTTTTGTTCTTATGTTAGTATGTATGTTGTACCTTTTATGTTTAGAAAACTTCTGTCGTTTATGTAACTTCTGTACCTAAGGAATAAAACCCTGACATTTGTATGTCACTTATCTAGCTATTTTGTGCAGGAAATACGAAAAAGAATATTTCCCACGACAGATGATACTCTTTCGACAAAACAGAAGGAAGAACACAGAAGAGCTGGGCACAGAAACACTAGGTAAGGAACACAGGCTGAAATCTCAGCTGAAAACCAACTGACATCCAATCCTTCCTCCGACGCCAGGTTTTGCACACAACCAACACGTTCTTTCATTCGTGTTACGAGTCAGTGTTCCGTACATACCCCTCTGGCAGTCTTTGTTCCCCTGGTGGCCCTGCCATGCACCCGCTGATAGGGCAACTTCCCGCGTCGCTACTCCTGAGTTCCGACACCATCATTAAACATTCAGAGAGCAACTAGGTAGATTTTATAGCCGTATGGCCAGTTGCTGGTGCCAGCGCGGTGCGAAACAGCAAAAAAGAAATCGGAAATGAAGTTGTGTCAGAGTCTCGGCTAAACTTGAACTCTCCTTGGGATGGGTTCCTCGTTTGGGAGTGATGAATTTGTGGCTAGATAGCAAGCTGGCAGGAACAAACTATTCCTATACAAGTGTCAAGAAAAGGCCTCAATTTTTTTCCTCAACATTAGGTTGTGAGCGATAGCAAAGGATATGGAGGTGAGATGAAGTAAAGAAGTTACTGAATGGGATATCATGATCTCCACACTGTAGTATGGAAGGTGGTATCCTATCTTAGCAGCTGCAGTACCATCAGCCGACAAGGTAGAAGAACCTAATCAATGATAATTTTAATAACTTTGCTTCACAGTGCATCACATTACTCAGACACGACTCATAATACAACAAAACAGCTGCTCTGGGTTCACTTCCTCATGATAAATGTATTGATGATAAATGTATTGGATACGTGGTTGACTTCTTCTTCAATATCAGTAACGTACAGTAGACGGCATATCTGCTTGAGAGGTGATCTGCTGTCTCAAAGGATGCTAGCTTGAGCCGGGAACAGTTTGACGATTAAAATTTTGTTAAAATAGACTTTCTTGATCTACCACAAGACTCACTAACCTATCAGACTATCACCTCTGCTGATGTCATTATCCCAGTCGCGTATGAGACAGTCCTAACAATGATTATATATTTAATGTGGATGGTGGATATTAGCTCAGAAGAAGTAACATGAAAAAGGTGTGCTTCGCGGAAGGACGATTAGATCTCAGAGATCAGGCTGATAAGTCTATGCTCGGAGTCTGTCACAAAAATAAAGGAGTTCTGTTGTTAGTGCAAATGTGCTAAGCGTTGCACGAACCACGATACTTTTTGATAACCAAGACAGGAATATGTAGGCTATTCAGATAGCGGGAGGACCGTGGAATCGTCCCTTTGATGTATGAAGAACACTTTAAAAATTACCATAATATACTATTCTTGAAAGTGAAGTGCTTACACTGGAAGCAGCTGTCAAGCATGGGCCGATCGACCTACCGTAACTGTCCTCTTTTCTTATTTTCTTGTTCCACACATGTTCCTAAACTTTATATTTCCCAATTACAGTTAACTAATTTTATATATATATATATATATATATATATATATATATATATATATATATATATATATATATATATATATATATATATATATATAGGGAGGTGAGTATGGAAGTTAAGAAGTCACTGCATGATGGTATTGTGATCCCTACCCTGACGTATGGAAGCGAGGCGTGGACCTTGCAAGAGGGGAACAAGTCAAGAGTGAGAGCAGTGGAAATGAGTTACTTGAGAGGAGCATGCCGAGTGACGTGGAGGGACAGGTTGACGAATGAAGCAGTGAAGGAACGTTGTGGGGTAGATGTGGATGTGGTTGAAAAGATTAGGAGAAATACACTGAGGTGGTTTGGACATGTGGAGAGAATGGAGAATGGAAGACTGACTAAGAGGGTGTATGTAGATGAGGTGGAGGGAGGGAGAGGGAGGGGCAGACCGAGGATGAGGTGGAGGGATGGAGTTGAGAGGTATATGAGGGAGGGGGGGGTGAGTTGGGGGGAGGGAAGTCAAATGGTGGGTGACAGAGTGACTTGGAGGCGTTTTGTCTGCGGCCACCCTTTGCGGGATTAGGGCGTCGGGCTATATATATATATATATATATAATCTCATCTGCCGTTTGATTGTCCACTGCAGGACCGGCCTATCCCAACCGAACCAGGAACGATACAGCCAATGTATCTCTACAAAGTGGCTTAGGCTGTCTGGTAGAGATTGTATGTAGGGTGAGAAGTGCTTGTAAGTGTATTGTTGTGTTGCAGTGGCTTTGGATGTGTGTGTAGTCTGTGAACCAAGTGAAATCGGCCCGCGCAAGCCGACTGGGTGCAAGCATACTTTATAGTATGCGACACTGGTTCAACCACAGCACCCCTGATGTCCGCCAACACAGTAAGTGGCCAGAAGAACGCTCCTAAAGTTTATTACCCTGGCGGGGCGCGAACCCTCGTTCTTCAGTTTACAAAAAAAAAAAAAAAAAAAGCACACTTTACCACTGTACCACAGAGGCTCCATATATACGGTTACCTCTCAGCTAACACGAGTTTTAAAAAACGCGTTTTCGTTTTAACACGAGCAGATATTTAAGGAGGTATGTTTAACTAACAAGGGTTTCTCGATTTAACGACGCATTTACAGGTACGTGATGGTTTCAAATTAGCCGCGCGCGACTTGGACAGTCCCAAGCTGATAGACCGTGTGTGGCAGTTTATGCATAAATACAGTTTTTTATTTGTCTTTTGCTTAAACTGGTTTTATTCGAACTATAATATTCGAAAATGAAATTTGGCCCCATTCTGAGCAATTTGGCTCATTTTCGGACAAAATTTGGCCAGGAAAGTGATGGTAGATCTAAAATGTTACAACTTGATGCCGCAGAACAGAAAGAAGAAAACCACTCAGACCAAGATAGAGCAGTTCTTTGTGAAGAAGATAGAAAACTTAACTTAGTTATCTTCATCACCAGTAGCACGGGAGTCAAAGGAAGAGGAAGAGGAAGGACAACAGAGCGAGGAGGGACAACAAATTTAGGGTGTGGAGCTGCGGGAGGTGGGGTAGAGGGGTAAGGAGGGACAGCAGCAGACGACGAGTGATGCATAGATGAAGTGAGGCTGTGTTGTTATTGTTTGTGACCTACTTACTGTAATGAAAATGTTGCTTTTACTGTAGTGTTTTTATGACCTACTAATGCATAAATAATGGTGAGGAACTTTCACAATGCGCTAGGGCTCAAATGTTGTTTATTTCTCCTCAGATATAGTTTTTGTTTTTTACGCGGATTTTCCTTCAAATTAATATTGTTGCTTTTAAGTTTAGAGTAGCATAACTCCCCAAATGGGTAGACTTTCCCAGAGTCCTGGAACGTAACCCCCAATATTGTCATTGTTTCTTGTGGGACAATTATGTTTAAAAAACGCGTTTTTAACTAACGTGACCTCTCCAGAACCTAACCCTCTCGTTATTTGAGTGGTTACTGTATATATATATATATATATATATATATATATATATATATATATATATATATATATATATATATATATATATATATATAGTATCTATCTATCTATCTATCTATCTCTATATATAAATATAGATTAGATATAGATATAGATATAGATATATTTGTGTTAGTGAAACAAATTCATTCACATCAGTAAGAAGCTGCTGATATTATAATAAGTAAAGCGAAGCTTAGTGTTGTATAAAGTGAAGTGCAGCGGCAGGTGGCCGTGAGCTGCGAGTCCAGGGACCAGCACGATAAGCCTTGTCCATTTCACTCCAGAATTCAGAGAGCGAGTCCTAATATTTTATTATTAGATTCGTATCGTTTAATGTAGTCGGTGAACATAGAGAAGCGGAGAGGGGGACATGGGGTGAGAGAGAGGGGTGGGGATGCTTTAAAGGGGAGGAAGTTATAAAGTGAGGGTGGGGTGTGAGAGGGGACAGGGGGGGTAAGGGTAAGCAGGGAGTTGAGGGTAGGCAGGGGGGTTGAAAGACGGGTGTGAGGGTAGGCAGGGGTTTGTATGCGGGGAGTGAGGATAGCCAGGAGGTTGAAGGTGAGATGCCAGGGTCCACAATACAGTAGATCAGGCACTCTGAGGAGAATTTCTAATTTTCCCAACATTGCTGATATCATTAAGTCACCTTACTCGGATTTTGCGACTAAAGAGTTCAGGTAGTTTTTTTTTTTTATCAAAGGTTAATTTTTATTGTATGATAATTTTCTTGGCTGTTTAAGTGTTAGATTTTTCCTTTTTTTTTTTTCACTGTTTCGGATGGTCCTGAATCACTGTTGAGGGTTCATTCATTCTTCTCTCTGTACCATTTTGTGCTTCACCCACTCTTAATGCTTCACGTTTTCTTGTGTGTGTGAGTTATTTGAGAGGTGCATGTGGAGTCACATGAAGAGACAGACTGACAAATGAGGATGTGAAGGAGCGTTGTGGTGTGGATGTGGATGTGATAAGAAGCGTTAGGACAGGGTTCCTCTAGTACTTTCTATGAAGGTCCAGTCATATTATCTTCCGATGTGGCAGAGGTCCAGATGTAAAATCTTGTAATTAATACTAACAATGGAATAAAAAAAAACTTGCATTTATTTTAGGATGCAGAGTAATTAGTTCTTTAAAACATACCGAAACTGTGCTGAAAGCTAATACCCTCAGCAAAATTAAAATATGCTTTAAAATAGATATTCTCTTGTACTGTTAACGTGGTTAAATAAGACACAAAAATCTGTTCTCTAGACTCCCACCTTCTCAGAGAGACAAAATCACATTAATCTATTGCCTAAATTACAATTACCACCCCTACATAAGCATAGCCACTTTAGCACTACCACCACCACCTGTCAATATCCGTCAGTTCACCGAATGAACAAGCTCATTGACAACAATCTGTGGGTACCAGTACATGCAGTGCAGTTTGCTAAATGCAGAATTCCTACGGCTAGGGATCCTGTTCTCATGTTACCATTATTTAATGCTGACGAGATCACAGTGATAATATGCTATTTGTTATTATGAAACTAACGTTACTCTGACTAATGTGGGCACCTAGAGTAGCTGGAAAAATTAGTAGCTTCTGTGTTAATCAGTACGCTCACTCGTCTGCTTTGTAACCATCAAGTGGACAGGATGGTACTACTGCAGTAGTTAAACATAACTGTCAACCCGATGAAATTATATTTATTTGAGCAGTGCTGTGGACATAACTCATCCAGAGATGCTAAATACTGTGTTACTTTCATTCGAGAACGATGCTGAACATTTAATGATGGAAGTCGCTGGGGTCCGCACCAAAACTTGTCACGGTCCGGATTCGGACTGCGGTCCGCCGTTTGAGTACCACTGCGTTAAGAGAAACACACTGAGGGGGTTGGCCATGTGGAGAGGATGGAGAGCGAGAGACTGACGAGGAGAGTGTATGTGAGTGAGGTGGAAGGAGAGAGAGGGAGGGGAGAGGCCAAGGATGAGATGGAGGGATGGAATGGAGAGGTATGTGAGGGAGGAGGATGTGAGTTGGGAGCAGGGCAGTGAAATGGCGGGAGACAGGGCGACGCGTAGGCGATTTGTTTGTGGCCACCCCGTATGGGATTAAGGCGTCTGGCAATAGATAGATAAATAGTGTGTGTGTGTGTGTGTGTGTGTGTGTGTGTGTGTGTGTGTGTGTGTGTGTGTGTGTGTGTATGTGTGTGTGTGTGTGTGTGTGTGTGTGTGTGTGTGTGTGTGTGTGTGTACATGTGCGCGTGTGTGCGTGTGCACTTTTTTCCTGTTTCTTTTATAAAATTAAATCAGTTGGTAGTGAAAATTCTTCTGCAGTTGCTCTGACTTAAGAGAAGATTGCCTAACGGCTTCGTCTTGACTTTTATCCAACATTCGTCTTGACTAGATTCAGTAAAAAACCAAAATAAGAGACCTGTATTATTTTTACGTAAAAACGCACCATTAGTTGTGTTGTCCTACTTAACCTATTGTTATCTGTGCAGTGAGAGGCCAATGCTGTCCTAGTTTTGTACGATGATCACATATGGGATCTGTGATACAACCATATGCTGTTAAATGGCCAGCCTGAATCCACTGAAACCTAATACGTTGCTCACTGGATAAAAGATCGATTTATGTTGGGCCATTTTAAAAGCTTATACTGATGAGACCATGATTTACACATTCGACTATCATTTTTCTCAGTGGAACTGAGAGTCATATTCGCCTAGGCCGCAGTCTTCCATTCTGCTACGGTGCAGCATTTACAATGATGTATCATGCGACTGTACCACATTTATCATCATTTGCAGTGTATGGTATAAAAACGATGATGCGGTAATTATTACAGCATTACGAACAAGTGTCTTGATAATCAAAGAAATCCTGGAAAGTAAGAGCGATCGCATGTGTCTTCAAGAAGGATGGGTACAGGGAATATCATCACAGAATATATTGTTGTTCGTTGCAGTCATCAATACTCTGTTAAGCTTATTATATATTTCAAATGGAACGCCGAGAACTCGGGCCACGAGCTGTCGTCGCAAAGCGTTCCTTGGTATGCCTCCGCCAAGCCTTGTGCGTGGACTAGTCATACAACCTCCATGGCAGGGTCCATGAGTGAATATTGAAATGAGACTGAACAATAACTAAGTCGACCCTATATGACCTTGGCCTTGCTGACCTAATCAGTACATCGTCCCTTCATACTGTATCACTGACAAAAGCTTGGTCGAAATCCGTCGAGGGATTCAAGAGATATCGAGCCCATAAGATAAAATAATTCGACCTCATTTGACCTTGACCTTTGACCTCGTAACCTAGCTGACCTAATAAGTTCATCTCCTCATACTACATCACTGACAAATGTTTAGTGGAATTCCGTCGATGGGTTCAGTAAATATAGCTCCCAGAAAACTGTTATGGCCGGAAGGACGGACGGGCGCACGCGCCCACACACGGACCGACGAGCAGCCCACCGTTGGTGGGCGGAGGCATAATGAGTGTCACAGGCATGCTGAACCATTCATATCAACACAGCCACAGCATCAGCAGCAACTGGCAACTCTTATCAGAGTTCACAGCCTTACCCACTGTTCCGATAATGGAAAATACGCTCACAGAAAAGTTCATCTTTCAAAAGTTTTTACCACTATCCTGGACAGGACTTTTGTCTTTGTGTTTTGCACCGCCCACTGACTGATCACATAACTGGCAACTTGTGGCAGCATTGGCAGGTGGTCACTGGGCCAATGACGTGCCTGGGGTCACTTACAGCAGTATTGCCAGGTAGCCACTGAGTCTGTGATGTCTTTGGGACCACTTGTAGCAACATTGTCAGGTGCTCACTGAGCCTGTGACCTGCCGGGGGCCACAGCCATACTGCCAGATGGCCACTGAGACTTTGCAGCGGCTGAGGCCACTTATAGCAATATTGTCTGGTGGCCGCTGAGCTCTGTAACGTGCCTGGGACCACTAGTAGAACTGGTAATATTAACATGTGGCCACTGAGCCTGTGTCTTGTTTGGGGCCACTTCTGGGCTACTGCACCTGCTAAGATATTATCACCATTAGCAACGGCGCGGCTGTGACGCTTTACAGCCACCACTTGACTAATAAAATCCAACCCAGGGCCCTTGAAGGCTGCAGTATGCGCCTATTGGTCGTGGATGCTCTTGCCGTGAACATATCCCTTGACTGTGCATAAGCTGGTGCGTAAACTGGTGGGAATGTAGCCGAACAGCTGATCCTGTATGTAGGTGTTATATTATAATCTCGCTAACTGCAGACAGTTTAACCCAGCTGAGCCGACTTCAGACATAAAGACTGTTAAGAAGCGTTTCACGAAATGGACGATACAATAACTAAAGGTATCCTGTACGAGTCTGAAAGTTGAAGTTGCACCTCATAAGGGGAAAGAATGACAATAAACAGACCATAGGAGAGACTAAACATTGTCTTCATTAACCCTTTCAGTTCGAGAGGCCTTTCCTCGGTTGAATAAAATGGTCTGGAAGCAATAGGAATAAGCTATTAATTATGTTAACGGATTCAAGGATTTACCATCAGCCCTGAGTGGCAGCCAGTAACGCAAAAGTAGACTTAAAGGAACTTCAGACGTCGGTATATATTCTTTTCTCATATTGTTCTCGCAACCTCATCATCATCACTGCATCAAGACTGCCATCACCATCATCACGTCAGCATTCCTTACACTATCATAGCAACTCCATCATTGTTATTACATCACAGGTACAGTACCCTCATCATTACCATCACTTTATTATTACTACATCATTATCACCACGCTCTGCAGGTGGGAATGATGCTTGGACCCAAGTGAAGAGAGAATAGGCCAATAAGAGTGAAGTAAGAACAGTGGAATGCAGAGGAGTAGAGAGGCGTAATCAAAAGGTATATTAAAGGTGTAACCAAGAGGTAGAGTAATTAACTCATCCATGGTCAGGATAACTTTAGCATTCTACTCGAGCTAAGGCCATACGATGTTATTCAGCTGAGAGCGTAAATATTTTCATCTAAACCTACTCATGGTAGGGACAACTCCAGCACTGTATTCCAGATAACGCCAGACGATTTATTCAGGTGAGAGTGGTAGATGGTGGCGACCAACAACCACACATAATGTAGTGCTGCCTACTTCTTCCTTTATCTTTATCACTCTTTTTCAGTGTCTGTCCGCGCTCTTCCGATTTCTCCCATCTTTCCTGTCACTTTGTTACTCTTCTTTGCTCTTCAGCTCATCAGATGACCTTACATTGAGTGACAAGCCAGAAGGTTTCCTGAAAACCAGGAAACCATTTACAACGCTGGATGTTAACCATATAACCAACCTATACGCGTTGGTAAGTGGGTTGGCGGAGGGTTAGTGCCCCTCCTCGTAAAACAACTAACTCAGCACTCCTCGTAAAACAACTGAGCACTCCTCGTAAAACAACTAACTCAGCACTCCTCGTAAAACAACTAACTCAAAGACAAACGACCACCCCTTACGGGATTATGGCTCTGGCTATACGAGTAGAGAGACAGACAGACAATGAGCCATAGGAACACGAGTGTTAAAAGGTGTTCAGGAGGAAATTATCATTGTGTATATAAGAGGTTGGGTAATCAAGAGGTGGTTTAATAAAGAAACTGTATAATCAAAAGGCGGTACAAACAAGAGGTGGTATAATCAAGAGGTAGTATAATTAAGAGGTGTTGTAATCAAGAAGTTATTTAATCACGAGGTGGTTTAATCTAGAGGTGATTTAATCAGGAGATGGCATAATCAAGAGACAATATAATCAAGAAGCAGTATGATTAAGATGTGATGTAATCAAGTGGTGGTATAATCAGTGGTGGTGTAATCAAGAAGTAACATAATCGAAACGGTGTAATCAAGAGGAAGTATAATAAGACATGTAATCGAGAAGTGGTGCAATAAAGTTGTGTAATCAAGAGGTGGTGTAATCAAGAGGAGTGAGGGAGGGAGCAAGGCAGAGGCTGTGATGACTCTGAAAACAGCCTTACAAATGGAGAAGGAGCTGGACACGGCTTTGTGGCTCACCATACCCCCTGACACCACCACCATACCCTCTGACATCACTGACATCACCACCATACCCCCCTGACACCACTGACACCACCACTATACCCACTGACACCAGCACCATACCCCCCTGACACCAGCACCATACCCACTGACACCACCATCATACCCACTGACACCACCACCATACCCCCTGACACCATCACCATACCCCTCTGACACCACTGACACCACCACCATACCCACTGACCACCACCGTACCTATTGACACCACCACCATACCCTCTGACACCACCACCATATCCCCTGACACCACCACCATACCCCCCCTGACACCACTGACACCGCCACCATACCCACTGACATCACCACCATACCCACTGATACCACCACCATACCCACTGATACCACCACCATACCCACTGACACCATCTCCACACCCACTGACACCACCACCACCATACCCACTGACACCACCATCATACCCATTGACACCACCACCATACCTATTGACACCACCACCATACCCCCTCTGACACCACTGACACCGCCACCATACCCACTGACACCACCAGTATACCCACTGACACCACCACCATACCCACTGACATCACCTCCACACCCATTGACACCATCATCACCATACCCACTGACACCACCACCACCATACCCACTGACACCACCACCATACCCACTGACACCACCACCACCATACCCACTGACACCACCATCATACTCATTGACATCACCACCATACCCAGACACCACCACCACCATACCCACTGACACCACCACCACCATACCAACTAACACCGCTATCATGAGTATCGTCAAGATCATTACCACCAACACCCTTGTAACACCAAATACAACAAGCACAGAAGGGAAATTAAACTGAGCGATTGGTATATATGTTTGAATGAACGAACATTTGAATGAAAAACTGGAAGAGAGAGAGAGAGAGAGAGAGAGAGAGAGAGAGAGAGAGAGAGAGAGAGAGAGAGAGAGAGAGAACCTTAACAGCAAAAGGAAAAAATCAGGAAAACTCAGCTGCATTGAGAACAGAGAGTTCCGGCAACCAAGGTGACAATGTTATCCATGAAAGACCAAAGGAGATGTCTTTACAAATAGTTCAGCTGAATATAGCATAAAAAGGTCCTAATCCTAAATGCATGAATGTATCCTACTGTGAGGGCTTTCACACTTTCTTATGAAGGTGAAGGACATCTTCCTTCTGCGACTTTTGTTCCCTCTTCAGTGTTGTCTCCGGGCGGACGCCACACTTCGTCCTTTCAGATTAAGCGTCTCACAACACAAGGACGTTTAGGTGGCTCATATCACGATGCAAAGGCATCCCAGGTGCGTTGTAATAAGGAAGGAAGTTTGTTAACGATTAAGAATGCCCCCACCAGTGACGTAGGAGACTTGGACAACGAAGAAGAGGACTATGATAATGCAGGAGTGGGCGTGAAGTGTTCTTGTGGTCACTGTGTGCTTGGTGGCCCTGGCGCTTGAGATGGCATTGTAGGGAATACTTGTAAAATGGTACTGGGAGCTTAAGATGGCCATGGGAGGGTAAAAGATGAATGTGCATAAGGTGGAATGACGGTATAAAATGGCGGGTCTGTAGCCTATTGTTGTCAGAATAGGACGCTTCCCAGCACCAAACTACTTAGCTGCCAGATTATTTTTGCATTTGACACACTAATATTCAGATCAATTTTTATTCCAACTTTGTCTATTAAAAAGTTATATAAAGAACATGAAGTAGAATATTAAGCTGCAATATGCAAAGTAAATCCCAAAGGAAGAGGTGCTAGGCAGTCTTCTAAACCAATAAAAATACAACTCAGAGGGGCTGTGTCGGTCCTGCTTCCTGACCGGCTGCAACTCCATATACTCGTACTTTACTCTCATTAGAGAAGGCTGTGCGGTTTCCAATGTTCGGAGAAATAGGTGTGTTCTGTGAAGAGGTGAAATATCTCTTCGCTTTGTGGTCCTTTTTTGTTTAGAGGGTTGGCTTCCTGAGGAAGGGGCTGATCTAGCACTGTGCAGGCTCTTTGCAGAATTACCTCTTTGTTGCATGGATCAGTTAGTTTGGGTAGTATGGTGTTTTAGTGAGAGGCATACTGATAACGGGTACACCCGAGCAAAGTTCCGCCTAATACACCTGCCTGCCAGTTCGGACCTTTATGCGTGAGATTACCACTTGTGAAGCAGTAGCCAGACACTCAAATGTCTGGTACCACTGTGTGAGAGGAGATAGGTTAAGGGAGGAGGAGGGCTGTGGGAGTTGATAGTTCCTACCCCTCCCTCTTCCGTCCCCATCCTTTTCATACAGTTACCAGATAGATGAATGTTGGTTACTGCTTCGCCACCACTTGTCTCACATTTCCTATTTCGAAGCGGTGAGCGAGTGTATAACGCGGAAGTTTTCCCCGGGTGGACTACCATCATCGCCGCCATTGCCATCTTCACCACCACCAACGTTACTACTATGCACCTATCATTACTACAAACACCCACAGTTACCAGCCTCCATCACCTTCATTATCACACCAACACAACCGCTGTTATCGTCACCATCACCAGCGGCAGCGTTCCCGCCTACATGAGTGAGAAGAATAACATCACCATCATTGTTGTCAATAACAAAAGATTCACCACTTCACCATTCTCACCAGTATCATCATAGCTTACAACATTGCCGTACTGCCATCATCACTGCTAACATCACCATTGCAGTCACTGTCTTTTATATAGTTTTCCATAATAGCAACGATATTGCCAGTATCAAAAACAGTGACAGCTGCGCTATCATTAATGTGTGCGACATCACCACCAACATCTGCAACATTGCCTCTAACATCCGCAACATTGCCTCCAACATCTGCAGCAACAGCATGTGCAATATCGTTACCAACATTCGCGACATTACTGTTAATATTAGCAACATCAGAAGGAACATCTGTTATTGTTTTCATCCCATGCTCATCCAGACGTAAAGCCGGTGGACTGCAGGCAAAAGTTGCTCTTCTTCCGCAGTCCGTCATCATCATCCTTTCAGGGGATAGGGAGCGAGTCGGGCAACGTTTATGTAACCAGACAACCTCTGTAACCTCATTACCAACATCTGTAACATCACTATTACCATATGCCATATTGCTACTAACATATGTAACATAACCAACTGCAAAATTACCAAAGATATCTGCAGCACCATTGTCGACTCTTGCAGCATCACTCAACTTCATCACCACTGTCAATATTTACAACATTTGCAACAATCTCTTCAACGTCATTACAAATATTTACAACGTCAATACCACTATATGCAACATCATCATCATCTGCAACATCAGTGCCATTATATGCTATATCATCATCTGCAACATTAATCTTAGCTGTTTATTATCACTATCAGCATCTGCAATATTACTACCAGTATGTGGAGCATTTTCATAAATAACATCTACAACATCACGAATCTCGGCAACATCTCTACAAACACATATAACATCACTGTCATCTTTCAGAGTCACTGATAACATCTGCAACAATCACTGCCAGTATTTACATCCCTACCAATATTAGCAAACATCACCACTAATTTCCCTACAGCATCATTACCAGCATATGCAACATCATGCCAATATCTGAATCTTTACCCCTAACATCTGCACCATCCACAATAGCATCCGAAACCTGAAACATTACCACGAGATTTTTCAACATCCTCAATAAAATCCGAATTACAGATACCGTCAACATCTTCAACAACTTTACGAACATCTACAGCGTCGCAACCAACAACGTGAACATTATTTTTAACATCTGTAACATTACCATTATCTTCATCATTACTGTCAACATCTGCAGCAATACCAACATCCCTGTCATCACTGTCAACACCAGTGTCATTATCATCACCAGCAATATTTACACACACACACACACACACACACACACACACACACACACACACACACACACACACACACACACACACACACACACACACACACACACACACACACACACACACACACACACACACACACACACACACACACACACACACACACACACACACACACACACACACACACACACACACACACACACACACACACACACACACACACACACACACACACACACACACACACACACACACACACACACACACACACACACACACACACACACACACACACACACACACACACACACACACACACACACACACACACACACACACACACACACACACACACACACACACACACACACACACACACACACACACACACACACACACACACACACACACACACACACACACACACACACACACACACACACACACACACACACACACACACACACACACACACACACACACACACACACACACACACACACACACACACACACACACACACACACACACACACACACACACACACACACACACACACACACACACACACACACACACACACACACACACACTGGTGGCGCGGTGGACTGCCAGTCACAGTGACCCAAGTTCGAGCCGCTCTGGTACACATGCTGCTGGTGTGGGGGAGGTGAGACCTCCTCTGTCAAAAGTAGTTCAAGGCGCGCTGTGATGGAAGACCCGCAAGGATGCGAAACTTGGAGGGGTGAAGATTAGAATGTCCCCTTGTGCCTACCCTTCACGCCAGCCTCGGCCTCGGTGAAGCTTGGTAATGTATCGAAGCTCCTCAAAAGCAGCTGGGGTCAGCCTGTTGACCCCTTAAGATTAGAATACTAGGTTAAGAACCTGTGTATTTTCAGTCCCCGTAGATTAGGATACTAGGTTATGAATCTGTGTACTTTCAGCCCCCACAGATTAGGATACTAGGTTATAAACCTGTGTATATTCAGCCCCCATAGATTAGGATACTAGGGTATGAACCTGTGTATAATCAGCAGTGTTGAGCACCGACAACTAAAAAGTTAACTTCGATAACGATCATCCGATAACCAATTTTTAAGTCCAATATCGATAATCCGATAATATTTATAACTGGTTGTCGGAAGTTAACGATAATCCAATAACTAAAATTTTTCAAATAAATATTTAAAATACAAGTAAAAAAGCTTCAGAACCCTTAGAAAATGCTTGTTTATGCTAAATCCAAGAATACGTCAGCATTTACTACAAGTTTTGAAACTTTTTTGTTTAACATTTTTTTTTTTACATGATTTAGTTTTATACATAATATTACAGAGTTTATGAATCTCGGTAGAATTCTTTCTCTCCCAGATAATTGACAAATATCAACCAACAAGAACCATGGACACGGCTTGTAACCCTGCACTGTACCTGTTCGGTACGGGAACAGTATAGGGGAGGGATGGGAAGGGGGACTGAGTTAGAACCGGTCTCCGGGAGGGAGTCAGCAATGGCGTGTTTGGTGGCTGAGCTATTACTAACATAAACTGTAAGGCGAAGATTAATCTGTTTTTAATATTTGCAATATTTTACAAACTAAGTTAAAATTTTCATCACTGTACAGAAGTCTATCTATATACCTATGCTGCTTCCCCAAGGAAAGGGAGGTAGCCGAGACAGGACGACACACTCCCAATTTACTCATCCACTCAAACACATTCATTCGCATCATAGCCCCAAAGGGGAGAAGGGACAGATCCTCACCGCACCACATCGCACGATGGTCAACTGCGCTGTGCAATCAGTGACATCCGCAGCAGGGCCCGACAACAAACCTGGTTTACCCCTGCCACATCATAATAGACACATCCCCTTACTCGCACCTGACCTGATCAGCTGATCAGACAAAAGCGGGAGAATATCCCCCCAGGGCTGCGTCATCATTTATTCATTCATAATTTCTCTCCAGTCATTTCTATCACCCACAGCCACTCTTCCTTACTCAACAGACATCCCTCTAGCATACAACGCTCTCTTCACACTGTCCATCCATCCTATTCGTGGTCTTCCTCTCAGCCTTACACCTCGCACATCAGACCTAGTTATCTTTTTCACCAGTCGCTCATTATCCATTCTTTCCATATGCCCAAACCATCGCAACACCCTCTGCTCAACTTGATCAGCCATCTCCCGCACAACTCCAGTTCTCCTTCGCACTTCATCATTTCTCACTCGATCCCCATGCGTCATTTCACACATACTCCTCACACATCTCATCTCCATTACATTCAAACTTTTCCTCTCTGCTACACCCATATTCCATGTTTCAGCCCCATATAACGCAGTCGGTACCACAACACCCTCATACAGCCTTCTCTTTACATCCATTCTAAGCGAACGACATCTAAACACCTTTTTCATTCCTCCCAGCACCTTTCCTACTTCATTCATTCTAAACTTCACTTCTGGATCTTTTCTTCCATCAATAGCAACGTGTGACGCTAAATATTTAAAACACTCTACCTCCTCAAGCAATTCACCATTCAAAACTATTTTCATCCTCCTACCATCTACCAACCTCGTACACTTCATCACTTTACTCTTATTCTCATTTACTTTCAATTTCCTCCTCTCACACACCCTTCCAAACTCCTTTGCGAACTGTCTCAATCTCTCCTCTGAATCAGTCACCAGTGTAGTATCATCTGCAAACACCAGCTGCTTCAGATTCCACTCTCTACCATCAACATTCACCAGAATCAGACCTCCACCTAACACTCTTGCATTCACCTCCCTTACAACACCATCTGTATAAATATTAAACAACCAAGATGACATCAAACATCCCTGCCGCAGCCCCACTCTCACGGGAAACCAATCACTCACAATATTTCCCATTCTTACACACGCTCTACTATTTACATAAAAACTTTTCATCCCTTTTAGTAACCTACCATCAAGTCCATTCAATCATAAAACAGTCCACAAAGCCTTCCTATCAGTTCCATCATACGCTTTCTCTAAATCCATGAACGCCCAAAACACATCCTTACCTTTCGCTAAATACTTTTCACACACCTGTTTCACAGCAAACACCTGATCCACGCATCCCCTTCCTCTCCTAAAGCCACATTGCTCATCACCAGTCACTCCCTCTGTACCCTCCCTAACTCTCTTAAATAACATTCTACCATACACGTTACCTACAACACTCAACAGCCTTATACCCCTAAAGCAAGTACATTCATACTTATCACCCTTATCTTCATACAAAGGGATCATACAAGCACTTGCCCAGTCAATTGGCACCATACCTTTCACAAAGCTCACATTCAACACTCTTACTAACCAGTCAAAAGAAGTAATACAAATTAATCATGGCATGACTATGTTGGACATACGAAACAAATAAACAGTATCTCTGAACTATATATTTTATTTATATAACTCATATAAATGTTAATGACAACAAACAGAACGAACAACAAAGTTCATCAATTATATAACCAATTATTTATAGTTTAAACTTTCCTAATACAAAAAACAGAATTAGCAACAAAGAGTTACAGTTCTACCCAAGAACTTAAAACGAAGAAGTAAGACGATAAAAACTGTATCGGACAAAAACTTAACGAACATTATAGGACTAAAGAATCGATTTATCTGAAGTTAACTGGTCCGATAACGATTATGGTAATTAACTTCCGGTAACCGTCCAATAACAAAAATTAACTTCGATAATTATCTGTTATTAGATCATCGCTTTAGGGCCCCGCTTTGATTTTCAGCCACTGGGTGCAATGAACAAATAAATCAAAAATTATTATTATTATCATTATTACGGTATCATTCTTATTCTTATTGCTGTTGTTGTTGTTATTCATTCTTATTTATTATTATTATTATTATTATTATTATTATTATTATTATTATCATCATCATCATTATTATTACACACACACACACACACACACACACACACACACACACAGCCACTCTGCTAATTGCAAGACAACTTTCACAAACACCAAAATATCTCCAAGCCACCGATGCAACACAGCACAGCTCCTCCACAACAACCTTAGTGATACCTTAAAAGACAACGACACCACCACAAATCATACCAGTAACACCACAACACCCACAATAACACCATTAACCGTAACAGCCAGTCCGCACACTATAACCGTAACAATATTGTCACGGGGTTTTTATATTATCACGGTAATTTTGATATATATAAATGGTTAAATATTATTTAAATTGATAATATTCAATAATATTGAAGAGCAGAGACAATGGTTGTCTTGCTACATCAAGCAACGATTACTTTACGTTGGCTTAGCACGATTCTCTGAGAACGAGAATTTATAAACTTCCTCAACAGTACACAGCAGAGACTAATTACTCACAATTGCTGACTTACTGTACTGTTAGCCTCTGGAGAAAGTTACATCACCCCTGACAATAAATAACTAATACTAATAATAATAACATCAGGTTCTTGCTGATGCATTAACTCCTGGCACAACGGATTTTAAGTTAATACAAGACTGGTCTAAGTACCAGTTATGAAAGCAAACATTTATGCAAGCTAGGAGCTGTATGGAAAATAAGCTTAATTATGGAGAAATGAAACAAGATTTTTACTCTACATTAAGCTCAAGAAATAGAACTGTTAAATTTATTAATCACAAAAATAAATTCAACATTACATTTCAAATCAAATCAATGAGACGCACTCGCTCACTCACACAGAAGCTAAATACTTACGCCTAGGAAAAACACCTTAACTAAGCTCTTAAAACTACAAAATACACAAAAGAAATACCAGTCGATGAATACTATGTATCACCACTAAGGTGGGAGTACCGGGATTAACTGTACTAATGGAGCTTAGGGCGCTAGCTGACCTCTCCACTTCTGAGCACAGACCCTTTCTCCGTCACAGCAAACACAAGACTGAATTCAAATACATTGAATGGGCAGGACGCAAGGCGTGGCTAACGGTTGAGGGAAGCAGAGGCAAACGATAAAGAAATAATTGTATCGCTCAGTAGCGCACTTAGTGACGTGCATTAAATCGGTCACTTTTTGAAAACGGTGACGAATTATTTGAAAAGTATACCCCGAAATGGAGAGAGAAACGGTTAACTGAGCGATACACAGTGAGTTTTCCACTAATAGTTCGTGGCTTCTCACAAAAAGGAAATGTCGCGAATTGATTCGTGACATTACGCCCCATGAAAATTAAATCTTTCTTCCTTCAGAAGAAAGATTTCAATATATATACATATAAATCCTAACTCAGTCACACAAGATTCACACTGTGGTGTGTGTGCTATCCTGCTACAGGAGAAAGTCGCAGTCGTCAGTGAGCGAAAAAACCTCGTATTTACGTTAATAGAAGCAAGCTTGAGGGAAAAACTCCGTGACGACGGTGAAAATCCTGTACTCAGGTCAAACTGAGCGAAAATTCGCTACATTTATACTGACAACTAATTGTTGTGTAGCGTGGTGTATGTAATACACGGTGTAGGTGTGACAGTTGTAGTGTAACTGTACCTACGTGTAAAATGACACAGTAAATAATATGGCGACGACGAAGGCAGAGGAGAAGAGGCGGCAGCGTGCGGCAGACGATCAGCTGGCCCGCACAGCAAAACTGCTACACCCATTGCTGAACCTGCAAAACCAATTAAGGTGGAGCATCAAAAGTGTCAATGAGACAAAATTCTTATTAAGTTACAATTACTCTCTCTGCCTAGCAGTCAGTACATGCTATGAAAAGTACACTCGAGGTCGCCATTAATTTTAGCACACGATTATGGTCGGCAAGTTGAGAATCCCTGTGCAAACTCGGGTCTTCCATAGCCTCGAACCGCACACGGGTCCTCAACCTGTGCCTTAACCTACAGTTCTTATATTAGTATCGGGGAGCTGAGAATCCTTGTGCAAACTTGGGTCTTCCATAGCCTCAAGTCGCCACTGCGGAGTTCTCTCTCGAACTTCCCCCTTAACCTACAATACTATACTTATATTAGTACCGGGAAGCTGAGAATCCTTATGCAAACTTGGGTCTTCCATAGCCTCAAGTCGCCTCTCAACTTCCCCCTTAACTTACGGTACATAATATGTATGTACAGGCCCTGGACATAATGTGTCCTGTGGGGCCAATGGGCGAGACGTCAGGTCTGCACCCACTTCACCACTACCCTGTCTCTCAACTGACTCAGAGATTACAGGTGTAGTTACAAATGGCACAGGAAGGGCATGTTCCTGATCAGTGGTGATACTTTGGCACACACTGCAGGAACGGACAAAACTATCTATGTCCCGTCCCATCCCTGGCCAGAAAAAGTCAGCTCGGATACGGCCCTGAGTCTTCCTTTTGCCCATGTGACCTCCTGAGGCTGAACAATGACCCCATTGTAACACTGCTAGGCGGTACTTGGCGGGAACGACAAACTGCAGTCGAACCTCGCCCTCGGGTGTTCGTGACTCACGGTAGAGCCGTCCTTGTTTACGAAGGAACTTGGCTCGACCTCCCCGTGAATACTTTATCACTCGACCCTTTTGTTTGCTCCGCACGGTAGCAAGTGTCGGGTCAGAATGTTGTTCTTGCACAACAAGTTGACTACACATCAGATCTTGCGGCGATTCAATGATCACTGGGGTGACACAGTCTGGAGCCTCAGCCATGGCTCGTGTTACCGCAGCAGCCGAAGTCTGAGTAGCGTCATCGGAGCAACTATCCTTGGCTCCTTGAATATTGCCTACTATCAAGTCAAATAGAGGCTCTGGCATGACAACTGCAAGTGTCATACCAGTATAAAATGGAGATGCCACCTGGATACATGCCTCAGGGAACAATCTCACTGATCCATCAATAAGCTTTGCATGGATCTGTCGACCTGTATACTGCTCAGGCCGAACTAAACTCTGCTTAACAGAGCAACCTGAGGAACCATTGTCTCTCAGGACCTTCACAGGAATGTCTCCCACAAACCCTTGCTGAACAAGGAAGGTACTGTCACCTGTGGGAGGGCCTGTGGAGGAAGCAGCTAGCCACTCATGAGGCTGCTGAATTGATGTGGCAAACATTGTGCCTTGAGGGTTATATTGGGAAGATGGAACATTGGCCATCTGTGGAGGGGGGTTCACTGTCACTGTGGGACTAGTGAACTGTGGGGAAGTACCCACACTGGTAGGGACGTGACCACCAGACTGCTGCTGAGGAATGAAGGCTGCATTCGCTTCCTGCCTCTTTTGAGTTGGTGGTGAAAAACTTTGTCCCGTCGGTCGGTTGCGTGGCTGATACTGCTGCTGGTTAGGGTACTTGTTGTACCTCTTCCACTCAGGTTTCCGAGTGTTTTGCCCCTGGTCCTTCCACTGCGGTTTTGGACCTTGACCATTACTCTGAGAACGGCCTTGTTGCTGGGGTTCAGTCTGAGACGGCTTCCCAGACTTGGCAGTATCTTTTCTGCTCCAGGTGTTTTGCTTACGAGCTTGATACCCGTATGCAGTAAAGAATGCGTCAGCCTTCTCTGCCATTTGGCTGGCATCTTTCACCTGGCAGATCTTAAGCTGTGCTATGAGCTCAGCAGGCCACGACCTCTCTAGCTGTGTACGCAGCATAAGGTCAATTATCCCCTCACGCGTGGAAGGAGTTTCACCTTTCTCCATCCACTCATTTAAGTAAGCTGTGAGACGATCAAGGAACTGAACAGCTGTCTCCTTGTCTTGGAGACGAGCTCGCATGAACTGAACTTTGGCGTCGTCTACTGTGAGACCATACGCCTTAATGAGTGCAGCTTTCATCATCTCATATGTGAGATTGTCTCCACGAATTCTGTGGAGAATATCGAGGGCAGGGCCCTCAAATAGGCTAAGAAACTGAAGCCGCTTAGCTGCCTCATCCAGTTGATATAAGTCTGCCATGTCCTCAAAACGAGCTATGTACGGCTCGATTCGCTCGCTTTCCTTGTATGAAGGAAGCTTGATGCGTGGGGTCGCCAGGACATGTGCAGGGAGAACGCTCGTGGAGCTTTGACCAACTGCACCAGACGTGTCTGAAGCCAAGGAATCTCGCTTGAGCTTCAGCACTTCAAGTTCATGTTCTCGTTCTTTGTCTCGTTGTTCACGCTCGTATTCGCGCTGTTCTCGCTCTTTTTCTAACTCGAGCTCGCGTTGTTTCTGCTCGTGTTCGCGCTGTTTCTCACGCTGCTCTTGTTCATATGCACGCTCTCTTTCACGTTCCTCACGCTGTTCTCGCTCGTATTCGCGCTGAATCCTACGCTCTTCACGAGCATCATTCTCGCGCTGCTGCTCCTGATTATGCCGTGAGAGTATATACTCTTTAATTTCGGTTGGGTCCGAAAGACCCATTTCTTTGGCTTCCTGTAAAAATACAGTAGTAGCCATGGCGCTAATTTATTAAGCAAAACCGAAATTGAGTACTGACTGCTTAGCGACGAATACTAATAAACACAAGTAAAGAGTACAGACACAAGCTAGTGGTGACCAGTCTTATCTAGTTAACTGGCAAAGAATAAATCAAAAATGTAAATGACTGGGAAGACTCAATAATAAACAGAATGGTACGGCGACTTCCCAGGAGCGAATAAAATCGTCTGGCGTTACCAAGAATAAACTAGAGTTAAGTACTCTATGGATTGATAAAGCAAAATTCACTTGCTAAATTAAGGGTAAACACCAGTAAGCTTGTGCCTATAAACTTTAATGATAAATACCTAAATATGAATGAGTGAGCACTATCTCGTGAATAGCTTTAGAGCTAGGAGTTAATATCCTGGCGAGGTCGCCAATTGTCACGGGGTTTTTATATTATCACGGTAATTTTGATATATATAAATGGTTAAATATTATTTAAATTGATAATATTCAATAATATTGAAGAGCAGAGACAATGGTTGTCTTGCTACATCAAGCAACGATTACTTTACGTTGGCTTAGCACGATTCTCTGAGAACGAGAATTTATAAACTTCCTCAACAGTACACAGCAGAGACTAATTACTCACAATTGCTGACTTACTGTACTGTTAGCCTCTGGAGAAAGTTACATCACCCCTGACAATAAATAACTAATACTAATAATAATAACATCAGGTTCTTGCTGATGCATTAACTCCTGGCACAACGGATTTTAAGTTAATACAAGACTGGTCTAAGTACCAGTTATGAAAGCAAACATTTATGCAAGCTAGGAGCTGTATGGAAAATAAGCTTAATTATGGAGAAATGAAACAAGATTTTTACTCTACATTAAGCTCAAGAAATAGAACTGTTAAATTTATTAATCACAAAAATAAATTCAACATTACATTTCAAATCAAATCAATGAGACGCACTCGCTCACTCACACAGAAGCTAAATACTTACGCCTAGGAAAAACACCTTAACTAAGCTCTTAAAACTACAAAATACACAAAAGAAATACCAGTCGATGAATACTATGTATCACCACTAAGGTGGGAGTACCGGGATTAACTGTACTAATGGAGCTTAGGGTGCTAGCTGACCTCTCCACTTCTGAGCACAGACCCTTTCTCCGTCACAGCAAACACAAGACTGAATTCAAATACATTGAATGGGCAGGACGCAAGGCGTGGCTAACGGTTGAGGGAAGCAGAGGCAAACGATAAAGAAATAATTGTATCGCTCAGTAGCGCACTTAGTGACGTGCATTAAATCGGTCACTTTTTGAAAACGGTGACGAATTATTTGAAAAGTATACCCCGAAATGGAGAGAGAAACGGTTAACTGAGCGATACACAGTGAGTTTTCCACTAATAGTTCGTGGCTTCTCACAAAAAGGAAATGTCGCGAATTGATTCGTGACAAATATTAACATCAGTATCACCACTAACCACAGCTGTAACGCCGCTAAAAACAAAAACATCACTAACCTCAACAGTAACAGCACTAATTACAACAGCGACAGCAACACCAATAATTACATTTTCACAAGACAGGAACTTACATTATCTCTCCTTTGGTCAAGACAACTCCAGCATTCCATTACAGTTAACGCCAATTTGTATCATACAGTATATAAATATATACAGTAGATAGATAGACAGAGAGGCATTATGGAGAGAGAGAGAGAGAGAGAGAGAGAGAGAGAGAGAGAGAGAGTCATGGAGGCCTGAGATACATATCAGTGTGTGTTATAGGAACCTGATAACGTTAATAGTGTTACGGTACATTAACCTCCTCTAGGTCGGAACAATTCTTCTAGTCTTACAGAAAGCAGGTAATTTTACTCAGGTAAGAGTGAGCCATAGGGTCTGAGAGGTAATCCCACTACCCACAAAACAGCCCCAAAACATGACCTTACCCTCTTCCTGCACTTGCCCGTAGCGCCACTTCTGTCCCACAGTATTTTCTTCTCAGTTTATCCTGTCTTTCCACTTAACATATGCTCTCCCTCTCGTTTCCTCTGTTCCTTCTATTTCATTTGTATTCTTCCCTTTCCTTCCTTCCTTCCTTCTTCTAATCTTCGTCTTTATACCTCCTCCTCCTCTTCCTCCTCACTCTTTATAGTGCTAAGAACTTACACCATTTTCTTATTAATGGGTAAGGCTCTCCTCCTCTTCCTCCTCCTCCTCCTCCTCCTGCCAACTTTTCAAATGGCTGGAGGTAAACGGAGAAAGATGTGGTCAGATGCTTTGTTGAGGAGATTGAAAACTACTCAGCCGCTCGACTCCCGAAGGAAGTTACCAAATTAGCTTCCACCCCAACTGCAACCTGACCCATCATTTGCCCCCGAGTTTCTGGGATCACTTGGTTCACTCAGGGGGCTGAGTCAGTTGTTGGTGCTGCTGTTGTTGCAGATGTTAGCATTATTGCTATTATTATTTTTTATTATCCGTCCCCTCCCGGAGGGGCTTGGGGACGGGTATTGTTTTCACTCGGTTTGTCTGTTTGTTTGTTTGTCTGTCTGTCTGTTAACTTTACACAAAAACTACTGGTGCGATTTTGACTAAAATTAAAGAGATGATGGGGTATGACCTGATCACCTAATTAAATTTGGGGCCAAATTGGGCCACGTCCCAGGTTGTAGGCCTCAAAAATGTAAAACAAAATCTATTTTTTTTTTCGCCATAACTCCTTTCAAATTCGTCATATCGACATGAAACCAAAACGTAAAGGTGCATCTTTCAAATCTGCATCCTATAACATGCCTCATTACATCAGGGCGGTAGGGGGGTCAGTGTCAGGTAGGTCGGGCCTAAAATTTCAAATTGGCTTAAATCGTCAGTTTTCACCCGATTTGCTCCAAATTTGATTTGTGATATCTTTGACTAGATATCCTGTTGTGTTTAGACGTCAGCATTAAAATGACTGCCGGGGACGGGTTTGCTGTGCCTTTGCTCCGTTTCTTGTTGTTTCTTATGTCTGTCCACGCTGCTTTACTATTTCGGGTGACGAGTGTCCCTGGCCTTCAAAACTGTGTGTCTTTTCTTTAGCATTTCCTTCACTTTTTTTTTCCCGCTAATAGCTCGTATTAATTTTCAAATGATTCCTTTATATACCAGTATTGTTTCTCCTGGTTTTTCTTCTACGCTTAACCCCTTTTATGATGGATATTTAAAAATTATGTACTTCAATCGTTCCCTGTCATTTCTGATTAGTTCTTTTCCATCATCAGACTTTCAGATTTTATTATCAATATCAACTACCTCGCATCCTCCATTCCCTTGCCTGTTAAAGCTGTATCTTGCTCTCTTCACTGATTTTTTTTTTCTGCAATTCTTTCTTGTACCCTTCTCCTCCCTTCGTTAACATCTTCCTTCGTTATATATGTTTCTGTTCCATACCTTACCACAAGGTCCTTAGCCTTTTTTTCATTATTGACACACTCTCTCTTTTCCCAGTTTTCAGCAACTTCACATCCAGCCTCCTGCAGAGTACATTTGGGCGTATGTAAGGTACTGGTGATATTGTCATGGCACATATGTCGAAGGCCTAAGTTCGTGAGTGGTTGTGGTGATGGTTAAGTAGCAGTGATATGGTGGTGGTGGTGATGGTTAAGTAGCAGTGAGGTGATGGTGGTTGTGGTGATGGTTAAGGAACAGTGAGGTGGTGGTGGTTATGGTGATGGTTAAGGAGCAATGAGGTGGTGGTGGTTGTGGTGATGGTTAAGTAGCAGTGAGGTGGTGGTGGTGGTTGTGGTAATGGTTAAGGAGCAGTTAGGTGGTGGTGGTTGTGGTGATGGTTAAGGAGCAGTGAGGTGGTGGTGGTGGTGGTAATGGTTAAGGAGCAGTGAGGTGGTAGTGGTGGTGGTAGTGGTGGTGGTTGTGGTAATGGTTAAGGAGCAGTGAGGTGGTAGTGGTGGTTGTGGTGATGGTTAAGGAGCAGTGAGGTGGTAGTGGTGGTGGTAGTGGTGGTGGTTGTGGTAATGGTTAAGGAGCAGTGAGGTGATAGTGGTGGTTGTTGTGGTGATGGTAAAGGAACAGTGAGGTGGTGGTGGTTGTGGGGATGATTAAGGAGCAGTGAGGTGATAGTGGTGGTGGTAGTGGTGGTGGTTGTGGTAATGGTTAAGGAGCAGTGAGGTGGTGGTGGCACTTAACGTTCTCTTGGCCACATCTGTGCCTGACACAGACAGGACGCAGATTTTTTGGTCCTATCTGTATCTCACTCTGGCACCAAACGATCTTCTGGTTCAGTCTGTGCCTTACCTGCTGGCTTCGTCTGTGCCCTGCATTGTTATCTCCGTTTCCGCCCTAAACTCTGATTCCCTTTGTCCCCTACACTACAGATTCCATTTCCGGCCTGCACTAATGGCTCAATCGGTGTCCCACGTTGTTAACTCCATCCGTTCCTTAGCTACATTTTTCTTTTCATCCCATCGTCGTCCTATACTTTTTTCCTTCATTGCCCCGTGCTGTGTTCACCCAGACATTGTCTTACTGTTGTGACACAAAACTACCTCACAAACGCGTCCTGACGCCTGCTTCTGCCGGTTCCGCCTCACATAACCACAGCAATTAAATTAATCCACGGAATTGAATCCCACGCCCCAATTCCAAGGGAAATGCCTTTCCCGACCTGATTGGCCAGAAACTAACTCCCCGATCAGCGGGAAGCTTTGTAAATCCAGGAAAGATATTCTAATATAAATTCCATTGGTGATTTTTACTGTGGAAATTCCACCTCCTCCACTGCTGTAATGCCAAAGACGGAAAGATACTTTGCAACCAAAGAGAAAGGAAAATTACATATTCCTGCTGAGGCCCTGTTATCACATTCTGAGTACACATCCGGGTTGGGGTGGCTGGAAGGGACCTCAGTAATTATAGCCTGCAGAATTCCTTGGCTCGAGTTTGTGCGCCGATAATAATTCAATGTCCGTGATGTGGCTTAGAGTCAGTAGGTGTGACGGAGAGAAGAAGGGAGGTGACGGAAGGGATGACAGATTGGAAGGGGAATGAAAAAATGAAAAAGGTAGTGACGGAAGGGGCTGAGGGATGGGGAAGGGAAGCGACGGAATGAGAAAGGGAGTGATGGAAGGGGTGGCAGAAAGGGAGGAGGGGAGAGAAGGAATAATGAGAAAGGGAGTGACGGAAGGGGTGACACAGGAAGGAAACGAGGGTGATTAATGAGAGAGGTGAGTGCCAACCTAACAGTTCCCACCATTCAATACCTAAGTAGCTCCACACTCCACCTTCTCTTTTCTTACCACCATTCATACTTCCCATCACATTCTCTTGTTCTCTTATTAAGTTTCCATGCCATAGTGGGAAACTCCCGATTATATAAGTACTATGTGAAGGTGTCCCCCTCCAGGAACAAGAAAAATGTAAATGATGTAAATAAGAGAGTGGAAGCAGTGGATGTTGTTCAAGGAGGCGGAGTATGATGTTATGATGCTGTGTGATATCAAGATGAAAATGAGTAAAGTACGTGAATGGGAACATGGGAAACGTGTTATATCAGATACAGTATGAGCATGTATATGCGGAGTATAAAAAAGGAGTTGCTTTGCCCATGAATGATAAATGACAGAGGAACGAAAATATTTAAAATGTATCAACTCGAAGCGAATGTACGGTATGTCTTGTTTAAAATGCAAGTGATACAGAGTAATGGGTGCGCGGCATGTACTGATAGATGCGATAAATAGAAAGATAGGTTTCGGGACCAAAATGATGAGTGACTGGGTAAATGCTCAAGAATTACTGACTGTAAAGATCTGAACGGAAGAGCTGACACCGACCATTAAATGTTGTAAAGGGTTGTTTTGTCATGTCAAGGATAAACGATTATGGATGATGGCTAAAGGATGTTTTTCAGAAAAAAGCGATTATGTATTAATAATTCGTATTGAAAAGACAAAGAAACATATAATAAACGTGACATAGAGAGACTGGAGAGGATGTAGAGAAGAGACTAACTGATTACGTACTCAGAAACATGACGAGAATATTGTTGACATTAGGGAGATGAGAGGACAATGCTGTGATTTATCTGATGATGTGACTGTGCCGCGCAAAGTGACTCTGAGTGAAGTTTAAATGATAAAGGGAGAAAGTTTACTCAGAGTTAATAGCTTAATGAGGAGAACATGAGCTAAAGAGCAGTGGTGGATGGCTGTGAGCTTAATATAATGGAGTCAGGTTAATGAATTGTGAGGCAACTGATCTGGAATACGTGTGGAGTGCAAACGAGGAGTGTCTGCCTAACATTGCCGTATGTGGTGCTGCAAGGGTGTCACAAATAAGAAAGGTACAGGTTGGTGGGATATACAGGACGAAAGAGCAGTGAAACAAGAAGAACACTAAAAAAGTAGATGCAAAAAAGGAGTTCTAATTAATGGGGGAGGAATAGGAGAATATTCTGAGAGTAATAACCCCATGAAAAGTTCAGCAAAGAAATAAAGTAAATGATAAACTAAGAAGAAAAATTTGTGTAAGCAACTCAAAAATAGAAAACTTTTGGAAAGGGTGTAAAAATGTAGGTGGCTGTGTGGAGAGGTGGTGGAAAAATGGTTCGAGAAGTACTTTGCTGTCAGAAAGAACGCGAATTCGATAACAAGCTGGGGCAGGGAACAGTTTGGTTTTTGAATTTAGCTAAAACAGATTTCGTTAAGCTTCCACTAGACCCACCAACGTTATAGAAAAAATTGCCCTTTCTAATACCATTAAAGTACAATTAGAATACACCACGCCTGAATGAAACAGCCTTTACGTGTTTGTAATGCAGACGATGATTTTTAGCGCCGAAGTGGTAACATGTGATGATGTATGGCACGAAGGAGGAATGCTTGACCTCATTGATCGGACTAGACTTTATGGCCAAGGTGGGACTCATACAGAAATGTAAAACAACACCTTCCACAAACCCCCCTAAGACTTCCATCTCACAAAAACTTCCCCGAGATACAGGAGCGTATCCAAACAGGGAACGATGTGGCCAGCACCTTCCTCTACTTTAGTACGAACACAAAAATAACTTACAAACAGTACATTCTGCCAACACTATAATGCAGCCCCTCACACCACAACACACTAGCTCACCTCATGTAAATGACTCTCGTAACGCAGAATTACCTTCAACACAACAGGCAATCTCTTGGAGCATCCGGCTGAAGCTGCGACATTCCTGCAATCCATCTGGATCACATCTGGGTGTGCCACGGTTCACAAAAACACCTTCCCCTTTACAGCCAGCGTGCTTCCCTCAGAGGAATAATGTTGTTTAGCGATAATCAAAGAGAAAATGTATACGAGTATATCGCTGTTCTTGTCCTCTGAGGGCTGACTGAATGTAACAGGTTTTAAGTGACTGTTAAAAAGTGTGGCCGTATCATGTAGTCTGTCAGTTGAGATTCTACATAACACATAGGTGACCATTCTCTCTCTCTCTCTCTCTCTCTCTCTCTCTCTCTCTCTCTCTCTCTCTAAGATGAGGGCTGTCAGAGGCTCTCACTCTCACTGCTCCAGTGTGTGCACAGTGATCTGATGACAGGTTTGAAAATGTGTGTGTGTGTGTGTGTGTGTGTGTGTGTGTGTGTGTGTGTGTGTGTGCGCGACGTGCTTTCATGCTTGTACTGCATTGCTACGAATGTATGCTTGACTAACGAGTGGTGTGAGCGTGTGTGCATGTGTGTGGTGTGTGTTGATCATGTGCACATTATTGTACAATGACGGTGAAGGCAACGAGGGTACCGTCACTTCTTTGCTCGTACTGTTTGTTATTGGCAGTTATTAGTGAAGCATCATCATCGCCATTACCACCACTGCCAATATTACCACCACTGCCGTGAGTACCGCCACTGTCACCATTACCACAACTGTCACCAGTGTCACCACTGCCACCATTACCACCACTCACCATTACCACCACTGCCACCATTACCACCACTACTACCACTACCACCACCGCCAACATTACCACCACTGCCAGCATTACCACCACTTTCACCATTACCATCACTGCCAGCATTACCACCATGCATTCTTTGCCAGGACCACCACCACCACCACCACCACCAGTATGTGTCACTGTCCTTACTCTCTCGTTTCCTCTTGTGGACACGATGTGTGTGTGTGTGTGTGTGTGTGTGTGTGTGTGTGTAAGAAGGAACTGAAGAAGAGATCAGACACTCACATCAAGATTCAGAGAGCAGAGCAAGCAGGAAGGAGAAAGAGTGTGGTGAGGGAAGGGAAGGAAGGGGGAGTAGCGAGTAATGGCAACCATCAGCCTGCTTCACTGTGGATTACTATCAGAAAAACGGCCATAGACATGGATGACAGCCAAAGCATCATGACTCATTGTCCTCTTCTTTACTATGACTCATTGCATTTTGAAATGATACAGTGTATATACATGTCATTACGAGAACAGACACATTGGCAGTATATATACATACACACCCACACCCACACCCATTCCCCCCCCCATATATATATATATATATATATATATATATATATATATATATATATATATATATATATATATATATATATATTTATATATGTGTGTGTGTGTGTTTGTGTGTTTATATATATAAATAGATGGTGAGAGAGATATACATATGTAAAGATAGATAGATAGATGGTGAGAGAGAGAGAGAGAGAGAGAGAGAGAGAGAGAGAGAGAGAGAGAGAGAGAGAGAGAGAGAGAGAGAGAGAGAGAGAGAGAGAGAGAGAGAGAGAGACGAAATAAATTCCTAATGGGAATAAAAAAATTGTCATGCATTGAAAGGAACAGACATCATAATAAAAAAATGATAGACTATAATGTATGCAGTATATGCCCCTGGAAATGCGTAAGAAAAAATACAAATGGTGTATGCACTGAGCATTTTAAAACGAGTTACCAGGGTGAAAGATGGAAAGAATGGGTAACACGAAAACAAACAAAATAAAATAAAAACTACATCTATCTACTGCCAAACGCTTTAATCCCATAAGAGGTCGCCACAAACAAATCGTCTCCATGTTGCCATGTCCCCCGCCATTTCACTGCCCTTCCCCAAGCCCTCTCTCATATACCTATCCACTCCATCCCTCCATCTCATCTTCGGCCTTCCCTTTCCCCTCCCCCCCCTCTACCTCACTTACGCACACTCTCTTCGTTAGTCTCTCACTCCATTCTCTCCACATGGCCAAACCACCTCAGTGCATTTTTCCTAACGCTTTCTAACACATCCACATCCACACTACAACGCTTTTGCACTTCCTCATTTGTAAGTCTCTCTCTCCATGTAACTCCAAATGTTCGTCTCACATAAATCATTTCTATTATTTTTACTCGACTTGTGTCCTTCCAGCAAGGTCTAAGCTTCGTTTCCATACGTTAGAGCTGGTATCACAGTACTATCATGCAGCGACTTTTTTACTTCCGTGCTCACATCCCTATTTCTTATCACTGCTTTCAAAGAATCAGCAACCTTTCTTCCCTGTTGTACCCCATCAAGTACTTCATCCTCCAAACTTCCATTCTTACTCATCACACTACCCAAGTACTTAAATGCACTCACATTTTCCATTTCCTCATCATCCAATTTTCCTGGACATTCAGTGACTTCTTTTCTCTCGAAGACCATAACTTTACCCTTCTCTACATTCGTCTTTAGATTCCGTTTCATACACACTCTTCCCAACTCATTCACCAAACTTTGCAAATCCCCTTCGTCTTCACTTAACAGTACAGTATCATTTGCAAACAACAGAACAGGAAATTTCCAAACATTGCCCTCTCCCGTTAGGGACGCTTCAACATCCACTGCCCTGCCTTGTATCTCTTTTAAAATCCCATCCATATAAAGACTGAACAACCATGAGGACATGACACATCCTTGTTTCAGTCCAACCCATAGATAGAAAAAAATCACTCAGTTCATCATCCAAACGCACTGCAGCCTTAGTACCCTCATACATACAGTCCACGGCATTCAACAGCTTCCCATTTACTCCATGTATCCTTAATATTTCCCACATTCCTCGTCTACCATTCTGTCATATGCTTTCTCCAAATCCATGAAGGCCGCATGCAGCTTCTTTCCCTTCTCTAGAAACGTTTCCACTAAAGATCTAAGGATGCATATCTCATTTACACAATCTCTTCCCTTCCTAAAACCTCCCTGTTCTTCTCCAACTAATTCCAACCAAAATAAAAACAAATAAGATAAAAATGCTGGACAGCCAGAAAACATTTCATCAGAACACTAAATTCAGGTAAAGAATAAAACATGCACACGTTGCTCTTGTCTACCTTGCAAGGAGGGAGTGAAGATAATCGGGAATGAAGACAAACGAAAGACGGAGAGAAAAGAGCAAAGGGAATAGAAAAGATGGTGGTGTGCCTGTGGGGTGGGGGAAAGAAGGAAGACTCAGCATCTTGGTCTTTTTTGGGGTGTCGTAGATATTTTCCCTCCAGCTCCCTCTCCCCTGGTCGATGGTTGTGGCTGTGCTGAGGCCAAGATGAACTGGCTAGATAGACCGCGAAAATCAAAATGAAAATCACGATGCAGTCAAGATATCATGGCCATCAAAACACCTTCAAAGGGAGTGTGACTTTATGTTTAATCTCAACTTAAATATATTTATGCATACCGGACATTCCAGGGAAGAAAGTGATACACACACACACACACACACACACACACACACACACACACACACACACACACACACACACACACACACACACACACACACACACACACACACACACACACACACACACACACACACGAAAACCGATACAGTACAGTGAGACTGGAACGTGTCTTAACAGTGATGAAAATAGGCATAGATGGCGGCATCGTTAAATACCAGTCGGCATCATCACCTGGTATACCTGACTCAACACGATCACCTAATAAATTAGACCACAGTCAACACCATCACCTGATATACCACAGTCAGCACCATCACCTGATATACCACAGTCAACACCATCACCTGATATACCACAGTCAGCACCATCACCATATCATAAAAACGCTGCCACTCATACCTTTACATCACTCTTGAATGAGACAGTCCTAGCATGAATTCAGTATGAACGGTGGGTGTTGGCGCCGAACTGCTGACATGGGAAGGTGTGTGGCAAGTACGACTGCTAGGCCTCAGGGAATGGGCTGCCTAGTTGATGCCTTAAATTGGACTCTTAAAACAATGTCTTATGTGTCCTCCAGATGGGTATCGATGACATGTATTACAAAGGTTACAAATTCCCAGATTACTTACGTCGTCACAGGTATCAGTGTTAACAGTCTCTGGATATGGTGGCTACTGGACTGTTTTTTTCGTGTTTTCACTCAGTTTTTTCGTTTTCTCACTCACATGCGGCACTACCTTCTGTCATGGTAAGGTTCGGCAGGAATTATGCCAGACTTACGATAACGGGTGTGCTGCCACGAGCAAATGGTCATCTATAATCCCCTGCCAGCTTTGTCCTGCTTTCCTTATCTCTTATTCCTTCCCGAACTTCAGAGAGTATCTCTCTTTTTCTATAACATTTTCTTGTGTATCCTGTATATGGTTATCGCATAAGAATATTTCATTTAACACCATTCATCGCCACAGCCGTCAGTTAAGTGTCGGCAATATTTTGGTCGTATTTATACAATCGTAGATTTATGGCGAGACAAGTGTGGAAGTTGTGGGACACTGAACGAGAATCAAAGAAATGTATCATTGGTTTCTCATCGACGAAGAAAGGCAGGCTGTAACAGTATCCTCGTCTGTTTTATCAAACTGTCCATTGGCCAGGGTAGCCACACCTACACCAGCAGGCTTTCGGACGATGGGTGCACGCATTCCAGCATCAACCACCACCAGAATTTTGTCGATCGTAAAGACCCACACATTCACTCCCAGAATGCACGCCTGTGGCTAAACTTTAAGCGTTTTTCTAGATGGCCGAGATAAACAATTGAATATTTTAGGCTATAAATAAATAAATATTATATATATATATATATATATATATATATATATATATATATATATATATATATATATATATATATATATATATATATATATATATATATATATATATATATATATATATATATATATATATATATATGCTCTGTATATAGATAGATAGTTAGATAGATCGATATAGGTATAGATATTGATACCAAGGTTATGAGTCGCCAAGGCAAGATTTTTGGAAATAAAGTTAAGAATAACAAACATTGATTAATAACATACTTCAGACCTAATAAATGGAAGTGATGGCGTGGTGTTCTAATAGTGAATGGGATATCTGCAGACTGATTCAACGATCTGCTTGTGTCCATGAGCACTGAGGCTTAAAATATGCTGGAAATAAGCGTGGTGGTTCGTGGAAAACAATGTGAATGACAAAGTAATATGTTGGTGAATTGTGCTGATAGAAGATTTGAATTATTCTGTGCAGTAACAATAACAAGAGAAACGCGGTGTCCACAGTATCATTAGCTATTAGAGCCATTCTCCGATGATTTTGTTTTGTGTGTGTTACCAAATGTAGTGACTGTGCAGTGTTATAAATCGCTTTACTTGGGACCTCTTTACACCGAGATCGGAACCGCAGATATTCTGACGTTAACCATCCGATCATGTAGAATGGAAGACAAACTGGAATAAGAACACCTATATCACTGGAGCAAGGCTCTGGAGAACCTGTGTCTCGCTGCAAGATATAATAATAAGGTGACAATGAGAAACGACTTGCGTAGAACATGATGAGGTGAAATCGAGTGTATTCCAATTCTTTATGCAGAACTACTCGATCGGATAAATTAGCAGCAGAATACATCCAGTTAGGGTGTCATGGTGTAGAGGCCCTTAGAGGGAACAGTTTTATTGGATCATCGGGGACGCAAGGTACATTTTTGATAAGTTTTAGTCGCTGCGGATGGTGGTGTGCATGGGAACCAAAAAGCAGCTCTCTCCCGCCGCCCTTGCTGCTTTGCCCCTGCTCAAGAGATTTTTATCCCTGTGTACGCGCGCCCCTCCTTAATTGCTGGCAGGAGGAGCGGGACCTCCAGCCCCGTAATAAATTAAGCAAGTTACCCGCACCTTCACTCCGGTCGGTGCCATTGTGCAGGCTTTAAGAATTCAGATTTTTGTTTTTATATCCTGTCAGAATTCTTTATTTTCCTAATTGAAATTTAACAAGGTATATCTCTAGATGAAATACTTTTAAATTTTTACAGTGTTGTTCTCTGCTCCAGTAGTTTGAACTTTTGTAGTTTTTATTATTAACTGTGCAATATATATGTTTTAGCCTCGACACCAGCGTTCCAGCGTGATGGAGTGACGCCGTCAGTCAATTCTCTGCTGGTGGAGTGGACAGGGCGGTGGGCTGGGGACTGTAAGGTCCCTTGTCAATCACGGCTGATACATGAAATAGTTTTTAGGTATTATCTGGATATCAGAGCTTTCACTGCACCTCCACACTACCCTAACGCCAGATCTGGATACGATATTGCTAGCTTATCACAATAGAGATGGTGGGGTATCATTGCCCATGCGCCAAGCGACATGTGAGTGATGTAAAAGACCAGCATACTATTTGTGTGTCGTAGATGGCCTAATGGACCTTGGAAACGGGCTTCCTATCCTATGTCCAGAGTCAAATGCATAAGAAATAAAACTCCCCTTTCCTCCTCAGGAAACACACACACACACACACACACACACACACACACACACACACACACACACACACACACACACACACACACACACACACACACACACAAACAGTATTGACTGATGATATCTACATGATCAGGCTGATGTGTGTGTATGTGTGTGTGTGTGTGTGTGTGTGTGTGTGTGTGTGTGTGTGTGTGTGTAAGAGAGAGAGAGAGAGAACAATCGTTGTTCCCGTAACTGGAATAATCTTTCCTGTTCTGTTGTCTGCAGACGATACTGTATTGTTAAGTCAAGATGAAGGGGAACGGCAAGGTTTGGTGAATGAGTATGAGAGAGTACAGTATGTATGAAACGGAATCTAAAGGTGAATGTAGGGAAGAGTAAAAGTTGTGGTCTTCGAAAGAAGTGAAGTCACTGAATTCCCAGTGAGGCTGGAGTGAGGAAATGGAAAATGTGAGTGTATTTAAGTACTTGCGTAGTGTGATGAATAAGGATGGAAGTTTGGAGGATGGAGTGCTTGAGAGGATACAGCAGGGAAGGAGGGTTGCTGGTTCACTGAAAGCGGTGATAAGAACTAGGGAAGTGAGCACGGAAGTAAAAAAGTAATTAAATGAGTGTAGTGTGATCCCCACTCAAATGAATGGAAGCGCAGCTTAGACCTTGTTGGAAAGACACAAGTCAAGAGCGAGAGCAGTGGAAATGAGTTATCTGAGAGGAGCATGTGGGATTACATGGAGAGACACACTGACAAATGAGGAAGTAAGAAGCGTCATGGTGTGGGTGTGGAAGTGTTAGGAGAAACACACTGAAGTGGTTTGGCCATGTGGAGAGGATGGAGAGTGAGAGACTAACTAGGAGAGTATATGTGAGTGAGGTGGAGGGGGGGAGAGGGATGGAAAGACGAAGGATGAGATGGAGGGATAGAGTAGAGAGATAATTATATGAGAGAGGGGGGGTGTAAGTTTGGAGGGAGGAGCAGCGAAATGGAAGGGGACAGGGCGACATAGGGGCCATATGTTTGTGGCAACAACTTATGGAATTAAGGCATCTGGGTATGGACAGACAGATAGATATTATTTATCGTTGGGCAGGGATACAACAGACCAAAGGTAGACACAGGAAAGACCTCACAAACTTAAATAATCTTACGTCCATCACATTAAGTCAAACTCCTCTCTTTTTCTACGAGCGACCTGAAACAAATTGCTTTTTATTTCATTGTTCCTACCCATTTGACTGTGACCTAATAACTCGTAGTACAAACTTTCACTAGTATTTATAATTAGATCTTTCTTGGATTAATATGTGCATCTCAATATTTTCTCAATGCACTTATCACGTTAGTTTTCCTGTAATCAAGCAGACGCACAAGCAGGTGATGAACATTTAACCAGATTGAGCATACAGTTAGTGACAAACATTTCTCCCACTATTCCACAGCGTTTACTTACACTTAAGGCATATCCGTCTTTTTTCCCTTGACAGATCACACTGAAAAGAATCAACTAAAGGCGACGAAACCAAACCTCTCTCGCCTTAGAAATATTAGCTAGCAGAGGAAAATAAAGTCGAAGTGAAATTATAGGCTAATTTTTATCCCCAATCCTTACTGCTTGCATAACTGCAAAAGCGTAATTTATAAATCTTGGATAGATACGAATGGGAAAGAAACAGGGGAAAAAATTCACTGCGGCAGCTGACAGGCCTACACGAGAGAGAGAGAAAAAAAAGTAGGAGCCACGCCAACTGAATAGTAAAAGAGGACGGCGAAGGAAGTGAAATTGGTTCTTTTTTTTGGGGGTGGGTGGGGGTCAGGTCAGGCGCATCGACAGTGGGAAACGTTGGCTGAGAACTGGCTAGCCTTTTCTATCTCCCACACAGGATCAAGAGGTTATATTTTCACCTTTTCTCTCTACTGGTATCTCGATCTGTTTGTCAGTTGGATCACTGGAAATCTGATTGTAGAATCATGATTATAAAAAATTGTGGGGAAGCTCCAGTTTACTCAAGTGATTAAAGTGATAAAATTTTGGTGAATGTATGTCAAAGAACACAGTAATGAAATAATGAGAACACCTGTACTGAGTGGTTTAGGACAACCCGAGGAAATATAGACACTGGCTTCCATAGAGTTTCCTATATAAACTGACCACAAGCACTCTGAACATCGTTTGCTTTTGTATATTTGACTCTGGGCATAAATCCTAACGTCAGTTACCGAGACCAGGTGGTCCACCTACTCTCATCAAATGGTGCCTCACGCCTCCACGTCACCACTTGGACACTTATGTTCATCATCCATACTAACTGTCAGTTAAGACTGGTGTGAATAGCATTAAAGAGGGTGGAGGGTTATTACCTGTAGAAGGGTCTTGTAGAAGATCGTTAAGGATTTTTAACGAAATTCTGATCCCCCAAATTTTCCTTGCCCCAGACTGGGATCAGTCTTGTGTCCTTTCGAGGGCAGCCAAAACCTTAACCAATAGACTTGCACCTCCTGCTTACTGAGCCGGACTTATACGTTATACTAATTGCTCACAGGGAAAGTATGAGGATTGTTCTGAAGGCTATAGGAAAGTCTCAGATAGTACTGCTTGATGCAGTATTTCAGAAGTGGATTGGCCAGAATTAATCAGCCGAAAATGGAGAAACAAAACCCCACAATATGTAAAGAACCTGGCATGTAGGCTGTATCCAGTCACCACATAACCAGATCACGGGGTGAAGTGGACCCTATTGTGATGCCCCCGTTAACTGGGTGAACAGATGCAAATACGACATCCACCCAGGAACCAGACTTTCACACGTCTTCCTGCACCTCGCTCTAGCGAGACGCTGTCAACTGCAAGGAACATCAGTTTACTGCACAGGGCGGGCGGTTGTTTGCCTGTGGTTGATGGTTCTGCTCAACCAAACAGATTGTGGTTGATCAACAGGGAAAAAAACAAAAAAAAAAAACAGCAGTTTCAGAATTTAGAAAAAAATGCAAGGAATTAAGAGCACAAGAAAAAAGTTGCTCGTTTTTTTTTCTCAACCACCTTATGCCTGTATGATTAAAGACAGAAAAGTCAGCGTACAAATAGAAAGGTAAAGTACCGGTAGGGAGAAAAATGACTTCCCACGAAACGAGGTAGTCCAAAAAAATACGCTGTCAGAGGCAAAGGTAGAAGTGGGCCAGAGTTGTGTTCTGTGTCTGCACTGTACTGTATTTACTTTCGCTATGCTGCTCGACTTTTAAATAAAGGCGCTGTGCCCTCGTGTTATGGGACGGCTTGCTATTAGCTCCAGAACCCAGTGTGTTTTTTGCTCGTCAATAGATGTAGTTACTGTGTATCGCTTTTATCAACCTCATGTCTCATTAAAGGTCACAATTGGACACATTTCTGCCGTCCTCAAGCGCTTTAGCTTTTCCGGGACTTGGCAATGTCTGCGCAGAAAAATACGTTGATTCTTCGGCACTGTATGAAACGTACAACTCTTCTGCGATCACAGTTTTAACACCGCAGGGGCATTATGAATGGTACTGTATACAACTCCAGGGATGATGTAATTAAAAAGTGTTGTGCTTGCCATAATGTTCTGGTGCTTCTGGTCACTAACAGTGGTCTGGTGAGCATCACTTTAATACTGGTGTAATAGGTCGGTGGCGGTGGCTGCTGCACCTAACCGACCACTACCAGTCCTACATGTTCCAGAGGGGACAGTGTGCCAATTTGAACGGTTAACTAAGAGGAAAACCTTCACGTTTGAACCAATAACTTATCATGGTGAGGCGGTACACAAATCGTGGTACGGTAAGCAGAGTCTCCGTCATAATTTAACCTGCAGCAACGTTGAACCAGAAAAGTTAAAGTCTACGATAATACAGATCTGGGAGCGTCACATCAGGGGTATGAGAATGTGAGTGTCAGTGGATCCAAGGCTGGGTAAGTGATCAGTGGATGAGAATCACCTTTCTAGTATTTAAACCATCCAGTGTACCTGAAAACAATGAGGTGTCAATGAATGTGTTACTGAGTATGGACGAAGTTCAAGAGTAATATGCTGAATGTCAGGATAGGAGTGAAGACAGAGAGAGAGCAACACACACACACACACACACACACACACACACACACACACACACACACACACACACAAACACACACACACACACACACACACACACACACACACACACACACACACACACACACACACACACACACACACACACACACACACACACACACACACACACACACACACACACACACACACACACACACACACACACACACACACACACACACACACACACACACACACACACACACACACACATACAAGAATAATAATACTGTCCATCGTATGAAAAAACATTTACAGTATGTTGCCGGCACGACAGTTTACTGTCAACATGGATATTACCACTACCTCTCTCTCTCTCTGTCTCTCTCTCTCTCTCCTAAATTGTGAAGAATCGTCTTTTGGTAGGAAAAATACAATTATTATAATCATACTGGAATGGTTAACCTCTTCCCAGCGATTACGTCTTTGTCACTGTCTTCTTGCTGCTGCCAACACAAGATTTATTTAGCTCTGGAGATCCCCCGGTAATGAATGTGTTAATGAAACTATAATTATCTAACTCAGGTAATTCGAAAAGTGTCACCTAAACCGAATAAAATTGTATGTAGGCAGCACCAATAAAATAAAAATGAGATTCGCAAAGATCAGTAGTTAAACGGATATAATTTTGTGCATGTAGGTTTTAAGTCATCTATTGGTGCTGGAGAGGGACGCTTTCATCGGTAGTACCTATATGACTGGGCGGCTCCACTGCCCAGTTATATAAACGCCTCTAAGCTTAATCCATATCCCCTGAAAGAGGAATGGTGGACTGCAAGAGGAAAGGAACTTCAGCCTGCAGTCCACTGGGTTCACGTTCTGATGAACCTAGGGCCACAGCTACTGCTGCTACAATGAAAACCATCCCCTCCACTTAACCACGCACACACGAACAAATGATTTGTTGAGAGACTGCTACCCCAAAGGCAAAAATTTTCATTGTGTTTCGGAATATCATGAGTTAGAATGACATCATGATAAATAATAATAATAATGATGATGAGGATGATGATGATGATGATGATGATGAAAATAATAATAATAATAATAATAATAATAATAATAATAATAACCAGAATGAAGAGCAAAAAGATTAAATTTTTCCGGACGAGGATGTTGTAAATGTTGTGACAGTCTAAGTTAGTGAAGGAGTAAGCGCTGGGATGGGTGCATGGGGAGAAGTGGAGACAGTCAGTGGAGGTAGAGGGAAAAGGGACGTGATCAGGGTATGGAAGGTGAAGTGAAGGGAAGGTGAGGTGAGACAGAGGAAGGTGGTGGAGAAGCTGATAGCTGTAAAGCAAGATATATATTGATTGTGATGGTGGTGGAGGTGACAGGTGAGAGGAAACAGAGGGAGAGGTAAGGGGAGGGGAGATAATGACAGAGAGGAGGCGATGGGAGGGGAGCTCAGGAGAGATAGAGTGGAGGGGTGACAGGAGGCACGATGAGGTGGAACAGTGAGAAGTGAGAAGAGACAAGGTGATGGGAGAGGTGAGAAAAGATAGTGAGAAGTGAAGCGATAGGGGTGTGAGGGGAAAGAGACTAGGCTGAGGGAAGAAGTGAGGGGAGATAAAGTGAGGGAAGTGAAAGGGACGAGGGGAGGTGTGAGAAGTTATTGGTAACCATAAATCACGACACTTATGGACTGTGATAGTGGTGGAGGCTGACATAGGAGCACTGTGCATGTACAGTACACTGCACAAGTTTTTCACTTATTCGATAACCCTTTTCACCGTCACTGTTGAAGGTTTTATTCTCGCCGACGTCAGACGCTTTTATGCCGCTGAAAGAAACCCAACGTATTTGAAAATCTTATTATGTCTGTATAAAATTTTCATTACTGAAATCGAACTCACAGAGGATGTTCTGGCTACTGTCAGACAATTTCTGCCGCTGAAGGAAACCCCAAGCAACTAAAGTGCTAAAGTCTGCATTTTTACCTTATTCACCGACGTGGTTGAAATGAATATTTATTGTCGCTAATGCCGGTCAGTTTTATACAGACGAAAGAACCCTGCACATGAGTTAATAACTGGTGTATTTATATATTTTTATTATAGCAGTTACTAAACTTGTTATACTCCAGCTTATCCCGCACGATAAAATATAGCATTAAAAAACCAAATATTTAAAAAGATAGCAGCTACCTCTTTCAGCTGTCCGGCCTGGAAACGTCATTTTTCTTATTATTCATTCTATCTCCAGGCGATTTAATAATCTTCAAGGAGACTTACTGAGCTCCTTTGAAAGCTAAAGAAGACTGTCTGATGGCATCTAATCTTTAAGGTCAGATGTCAGGAAAGGTAAGACACAGAAGATGTAATGTAGGTGTAACTAGATGGGCCAAGGGATGTCTCTGGGATGGAGGTAATGAGCATCACACGTGATATTTACAACCACACCTGCACCACCACACCTGCACCACCACACCTGCATCACAACACCTACACCACCACACCTGTACCACAACACCTGCACCACCACGTCTACACAACACCTTCACCACAACACCTGCACCACCAAACACGTCATGTTCACCTGCACCACGACCTCCTACATCAACGCGCGCGCTCACACACACACACACACACACACACACACACACACACACACACACACACACACACACACACACACACACACACACACACACACACACACACACACACACACACACACACACACACATTATATTCATCTGCTCCACGACAAACATCAGCGTTTTCTTATACCACCAAACTAGTCTTAGGGAAAGTGTCTAGCTCAGATGATACTTTCTCAAGTGGTCTTTCGAATAATTTGTACGTTTTCCACCCACATAATTATTAGTCTCCACTTGTTACACAGACGGAGACTTGTTTTTCGCTGGTGTTATTAATCCCTCCTCAGTGTCTCGCGACGATTCCAGGAGAACAGGAGACTGCACAAGGAATCTGAAGGGTCCAGGTTATGTGTCCTGGCATGGGCCATTGCTGATAGAAAAAAAATCCAAATCCTTTAAATGCAGTGGAAGGGCATGTCAGAGAGAGTCATATTAGTACAGGATTATGTTGTGAAAGATTTATGTTGGTCGTGTGTACTGGAGACTTCAATGCGACCTGCGCAAGGAATCTGCAGGGTATGACCCATTGCTGATAGGGAAAAAAAGAAATGGTATAGGCCAGTGCTCTTCAACCTTTTTTGGCGTCGTCCACCCCTAGTGTTGAATTGGTAAAAGCTGTCCACCCCAATCGGTTAACTGTATAGTCTCATGATCCTAACCTTATATATTTAATTTTTTATATTCTTGAATGTACAAATACGTAGGCAAGTAAAAGCAATATGCAAATATATATTTAATGTTCACAATTTGTGATAAATCTGAAGGGAAAGACAGAGAGGTTAAATCTTGTATAAATTTCATTGTACAGTGTATGCATTTCGAGATAAAGCTGGATTAAGTGCTCATGAGCCACAGAAAAATCAACATACAGGCTATCTTTGACTAACATATGTAAATTCTCCACTTGTATTAAATTATTTATTTCTTCTTTTTTATTCTATCCATATACGGTAATGATCTGGTCCACCCTCTGTCCACCCAAAGAAAGCTGTCCACCCCACACTGAATTTCGTCCACCCTAAGGTGGACCGTCCACCCAGGTTGAATAGCACTGGTATAGGCCATTGATGACGGGGAAAAAAATTGGTATGCTCCTTTGCTGACAGGAAGACAAATCCAAATCCCCAATGGGATCAAAGTCATTGTAAGAAACAGTAGGTGGAGTCTAGAGACTGTCCGCAGGACAGTTACAGAGTTCTAGTTACCTCATATCCTGTGCATGAGTAATGATAATGCACCACCACTGTCTTCCAATCCCACAAACCGCCACACCTCCCTGCGCCCTCACCCCCACCCCCCCACACACACGAACCACCACCACACACGGTCGCATTCTGACCTGTGAGACAGCCAACTACATCCACTCCTGTATTTACTGAGACATCCACCGATAAAACCACTCCAGAACCAACCACGGTGCTGCTCTCACAGCCGCACTGTCTCTTAAACTTGGTAACGACTTGGGTAAAACAACAACTAAACCAACGGCGTCACTGTTACGAGACGTCCACGCAGAAATGACAAAACTTGGACGTCCCAGTCGCTCCTGCCTCAGCCCAACAAAATATACGATCAAAGGTAGCTCGCCATGTATTTTCGGTAAAGTTTGTCTGAAGATTTTACTTATTACATTTCACTGTGCAGGATGTAGGAGACTGTTGCCATGGTTACCGAAGTTTAATACGGTACTGAAGACAAGCGCGTGTAACTGTAACAGAAAAATATGCAAGTAACATAAAAAGGTTACTGGCAGCTACCTTATCTCCCTTCACACACCAACATGGCCGCCTAGGGCTGTACGAGTACGTTGGCTTTGATAATTAAGCTTAGACAAAGGAACTCAAAACTGTTACCTAAGACAGCATTCCTCGTTACTCAGACTCTCAACGTCAAGTTTCCCTAAGCAAGAAGTTATAATATATTAAACTTTGGTCCTCATCACCACACAACTTATACACCACGGCGACAACTTATGCATCACATTACCACATAACTTACCACTCCTCTACAACTCCACAATTTATACACCACAAGACCACACAACTTACTCAGCTTTACACCACAACCACATAACTTATATACCACAACACCACACAGCTTTACATCACACACACACACACACACACACACACACACACACACACACACACACACACACACACACACACACACACACACACACACACACACACACACACACACACACACACACACACACACACACACACACACACATACACACACACACACACACACACACACACACACACACACACACACACACACACACACACACACACACACACACACACACACACACACACACACACACACACACACACACACACACACACACACACACACACACACACACACAACGAGAGGACTTAAACCTCAATAAAAACTCTTGTTACCGATATTGCTGTAATGTTAATAATTCGAAGTATTCTCCTGGTGGACGTATCATTTGGCCATAAAATCTTACATCGACAGCTATATCACATTACGCAACAACGAAATGAACTGCAGTATCATTTATCTGGGGGGTTATGACATTGCTATTGTTTATCATTAATGATAAACATCGCAATCCGCATCACCACTTGCACCACCAATAACAGCATAAGACATCTCTCATTCTTAGCCACCGGTGATAACATCACCACTAACAACTCAACATGGCATAGTCTCGGCCTTCGGTATCAACAAAGCTAACATCAGCAGCGTTCAGTGACAGAACCACTAACACTATCACAACAGATCTCAGTCTCAGCCTGCAGAGACACCACCACTAAAACCACCACAGTCTGAGTCTCAGCCTTCATTTTCAGCACCACCGACACCACCAGTAACACCGCTAAAATATCTTAGTCTCAGCCTTCATTAACGCTATCATTTGTACCAAGATTATGTCAACTCAAGATTTCCCTCACTAAGTAGCTCTTTTACTGCCAGTTTCTCTTTGTGTACTTCATATATATATATATATATATATATATATATATATATATATATATATATATAGATAGATAGATAGATAGATATAGATAGATAGATAGATAGATATGTGTGTGTGTGTGTGTGTGTAATTTCATGCTTTTTCTCTTTTGTCTCTTTCGCAGGTAAGTCTGGCTTGCTGTAGTGTTGGTGGGGGATCCCTGTGGCGAGTACCGTGTAAAAGATTATGTGGCATATTTATGTAGGCATCGATGCATACTGATTTACAAATCTAATCTTATACAATATCTTTGTGAATCACACAGCAAACCATCTTTGTCACTAAGTAATAATGGAGGGGATAATGTTGACTGACGAACAGCTCGTCTTTGCAATTATGACAGTTAGCAGGAATGAACGATATACTGTATTATGCGACAGGAATCATAGAAGATGCTTTCATCTTCAGGGTATACATACCTTAAGCAAGGCTGAGATCTGGAGTACCTGGTACCTTGCCAAAATAATTTATCTTTGTCCTTGTGCCCTATCCGCCTCTTCTGAATGTCTTTATAGACTACTGTTCTGTTTTAACTTTCGTCCATCTTTCAAATAAGCCTTTGGTTCATTCACGCAAGAAACAGTGTTTCTGGCTGGAGGCACTGAATTTTTGTTTAGTAAGCTGCACATGGTAACCGTTTAAGTGTCCGTGTACGGTGCCGCCTTTTTCTTTTAGTTTTGTTTCTATCAAGCTATTTTATTCAGCTTAAGAGAGCGTCCTAGCAATGAAGGGCTTCGTGACGGCTGCATGTGACCACTCCAGATCGATATCTCCCTCCTATGCTGAGTATTTAGTACACCTCCGTACTGAATGAATTGATAGATACAGTAAATACAGCATCGTTGAACCCCTTTTCGTTATTACAGATGATGTCAAAGCTTAGGTTCGAGTATTTTCCGGTAGACAGCATTAGTTGGCATTAGTTACCGGTATACTTTCCCACAGCTGGATGACATTAATTGACATCAGTTACCAGTATACTCGCCCTCATCTATAAGGAACTAGTTGACAGTAGTAACAGGTATACTCGCTCTCAGTTAGAAAGCATTAGTTAACATTAGTAACCAGTATACCCGCCTTCAGCTAGGTGACATTAGTTAATTTCAGTTATTGGTACTGGTATACTCGTCATCTGTATGGTCAGGGAAGAGGAAGGATTGGCTGTTACCGTAAATCAACATAATTTTTTCTGTATTGTGATCTTTCTTATTGCACCCCACTATTTTTTGCGTCACATGCTGGTATATTCGTGAAGCAAATTCAAACACTGATCTGTATGAAACCAGTTCTCCCTCCGTCTGTTCAGAAACTATAGACTTCGAGGAAATAATACGAAGCTAATTTTCAGTCTTCTTTTCATGGAGGTGGCATCAAAATGTTTATATTTTTTGTACTGCGACACACACACACACACACACACACACACACACACACACACACACACACACACACACACACACACACACACACACACACACACACACACACACACACACACACACACACACACACACACACACACACACACACACACACACACACACACACACACACACACACACACACACACACACACACACACACACACACACACACACACACACACACACACACACACACATCACACATCACACACTCACACAACAGTTTCATACAATAATAACAATATCCGAGCAACACCAAGAGTGACAAGGAACAACACCAATAGTGCCACATAACAATACAAGTAGCAGGACTGCCGCGCAATGTTACTAGCACCAACAGTGCCGCACAATAGTATCAACACACACGGTGCCACACAGTAATAACAACATCAGCAGTGCCGCTCAGTAACACCAGCACACATAGTGCAACATAGTATCTCCACAAATGATGCCACACACCCAAGATGTTTACGACTGTTGTGCGGGCTGGAGGGACTTATTGTTGACCCAGGAATGTTGACACAACACTGCCAGTAGGCTAATATTGGCTTACTTCCTGCCTTGTTAATTAACGAAAAGCAAAGAGTATTGTTGAGGTTTTTCAAGAGCATGATAGGTACATACATGATATCATTAAAGTAGCCACAGTTACTAACTTTTTATTTAAGTATTTAAAAAATCTTGATTTTCAAAAAGCTTTATCCAGACAGAAAGTATGTCAGCTTACCCTGTGAATTTTAGGTGAGGTTCTCATAGTTTCTGAGTTATTACAGTTAACCACTACACTAAGATAAAGTTATTTGGGTGACGACGAAATATCCATGAGTTTTACATAGCAACAGGGTTATGCTACAAGGGGTATAAAGCAATGGTTGTTAACTCTTTAACTGCAGCTCCTTTACCTAGCTGTACTCTAAAGAAAATAATGTGAGATATCTACCAGGATAGTATTTACATTTCGTGTGGTGGTACAGAAAATGGGACGAATGGGTGGAGGAGAACGAGGATCGGACGGGATGCTGGTGGGAGGTGTAGGAGAGTGTGGGGGATTTGGTACCCCGAGAGAAAGTGGATATTGTAAGTAGGATATAATGGGCATGGTGAAGGTCGCAATCGAACTTTTCTCCAAGGAGAAAAACAACCACTAAATGTAAGCACGCATTGCTCTCATATATTAGGCAGTCCATACAGTCTTAGGCACATGTATCGACTAGGCCAGTGGATGAGCAGAAATACAAGATACTGCGCAACGAGAAGAGGAAAGTGTTTTGTAAAACTGAAACTTCTTGCCAAACAACTTTCTTGGTACGAATTCCTTGGCTCGTGTAAGGATTTCCAAAAGACTTCCAGACCGCCAACACTTCCCCCATATCACCAGCACTACCACCACCACAACCACAGATACTGCCATTAACTCCCTACCCTCCACCACCACCCCAGCACAACACCTCCCACCATCACCAAGGAAAAACTGGCTTGCGCAGTGTAGAGGAAGGACGTATCGTATCTTACAGCCTGGAAAAGTTTACTCAAGTGCGGTGATGGAGGGAGAGAGAGAGACCTGGATATAGTTTATGGAGGCAGGATAATAAAACCAGTGGCCATAGGAGGAGGAGGAGGAAAGAGAACAATGAACGGAGAGGAAGAAGAAAGACAAGAGGAAAAATGAAAGTAGGAGAGGGAAGGGGAAGAAAGAGAGAAAGATAACGGCGTGGAAGGAGAGAGACAAGAAATGGAAAAATGAGAGGATAAGGAGAGGCTGGGGACGTGACTAAGAACTGGGACGGAGGAAATGAGAGCGAGATTGAAGGGAGGAAGCGATAAAAATGCCATAAGGAAAGAATGAATCTGAAGCTGGAAGAATGGAATACGTAAATAGGGGCTGGTTGGAGGGACGGAATGAAGGAAGGAAGGGGCGTATGAATGAAGCAAAAAGAGGGAGAGAATGAAGGAGGAGGGAAGGAGAGAATGAAGAGGAGGGGACTGAAGGGAAGGAGGATGATAGCAAATAAATGAGAGGCTGGAGGGAGAGACGGGGAAGGAAAAAATGAAGAATGAACTTGAGGGAAAAAGATGGGGAGGAAGGAAGAGACTGAAGGAGGAGGAACTGGAAGGACAAAGAGGTAAAGAAAGGGGGAGAGAGAGAGAGAAAGAGAGAGAAGAGGGACTGGAAGGAAGGAGGGGATGATGCTGGGAGAGAGAAAGAATGAAGGAGAGACTGTAGGAAGAGAGAGGGAAGGAATGAAGAACGATCTGGTGGAAGCAAGGAAAGAGGGAAACGAAGGAAAGGCTGGAGGGAGGAAGAGTTAGAATGAAGGATAAGACGGCGGGAGAGATGGAAAGAAGGAAGGAGGAGGTGAAGGAGGAACATCACGGCAGGAAAGAAGAGAAAGGCGATGATAATAATGGAGGAGCTTGAGGAGGGAGGGAGGGACTGAAGGACACTGGTGGGAAGGAGAGATGAAGGAGATAGTAAAAAATGAAGGGGTCTGGAGTAGGGAGAAAATGGGAGAGAAGAGGAATGGGCTGGAGGGAGGAGAGAAGAGAGAGAGGGATGGAGAGGAGACAGAGGGAGGAACCGTAGAAGGTCTGGAGGAAAGAGAAAAAGAAAAGAATAAGAGGAGTATGAGGAAGAGAAAGGGTAGGAGAAAATAATGATAGAAAGGATGAAGGAGAGAAGAGAAAGAGAGCTAGGAAGTGTCATTGTTTTCTCGGAGTGTTGTTAGATAGGCGGCTGTCCCTCCACGCCTCCCTCCCTCATGTCCCTCCACACCGCCCTCCCTCATGTCCCTCCACACCGCCCTCCCTCATGTCCCTCCACACCGCCCTCCCTCATGTCCCTCCACACCGCCCTCCCTCATGTCCCTCCACGCGCCCACCCTCATGACCCTCCACGCCTCCCTCCCTCATGACCCTCCACGCCGCCCTCCCTTATGTCCCTAAACGTCGCCCTCCCTCATGTCCCTCCACGCCGCCCACCCTCATGTCCCTCCACGCCGCCCTCCCTCAAGACCCTCCACGTCTCCCTCCCTCATGTCCCTCCACGTCTCCCTCCCTCATATCCCTCCACCACACTCACCTACCCCGCCGTCTAACACCTGTAGTTCCAACTCCATCACTTTACTCCAGTTCCATCCCAACCATCAACTCTACTTTCATATCCACCTTCATTTCTAGCAGCAAACTTTTATTTCTTTTCTGTCCAACTCTCTAATGCAAGAATTGACCGTTATGCCCAGTCCTTCGTGTATACAACAGGTCAACTCTGGAACTGTCTCCCTCTGTCTGTATTTCCTACTGCCTATCACCTCCAGTCTTTTAAACGTAGTGTGTCCAGCCATCTCGAAATGAACGGATCTTGAATTTGGCTCTCTGGTATCGTCTTGCTTTTTTCCTGAAGTGAGCGATATGGGGGCTTCTCGCCTTTGGTTTCTTCTTCTGTGCAAAAAAATAATCAGCTCTAACTCGTCCACTTCCATCTCCACCCCAACTTCAGCTCCACCCTCAACTCCGCCTCTCACGCCATCTCCACCTCTTACTCCAACTCCACCCCTAACTCCAACTCCACCTCTTACTCCAACTTCACCTATTACTCCAACTCCACCTCTAACTCCAACCCCACCTCTTACTCCAACTTCACCTATTACTCCGACTGCACCTCTAACTCCAACCCCACCTCTCACTCCAACTCCACCTCTCACTCCAACTCCGTCTCTTTCTCATCTCCACCTCTAACTCCAACTCCAGCTTAGCTCCTAATCCAGCTCCACTTCCATCTGCCACTCCACCTTCAATTCCACTTCCATCTCCACCTTCACCATCAACTTCACTTCCACCAACAACACCATGCAAAATCCCTGACTCTCAATCCACCTTCACCTCCATCCACCACTTCACCTCCACCTCCAATCAGTCTCCAGCTCCACCTCCGACTCCACATTCACCTCCACCTCCAAGTCCACCTCTAACTCTGGGTCCAACTCTTTCCCGGAATTTACAGCAACATTTTAGGCGTCAGTTTCCCAGGACGATGAGGCAAGTGAGAGAGAATTAGTGTGTTGTTGTGGTGCTGTGTGAGTCAACACTGCACGTAACAGTGAGTGTGTGTGTGTGTGTGAGAGAGAGAGAGAGAGAGAGAGAGAGAGAGAGTGTAAAAAAGAGAAGGGAGAGAAGAGAACCTGAAATGAAAAATAAATAAGAAAGAGAGACAGTGGGAGAGGAGGTGCAAGAGGAGCAAGAGGAGGAGGAGGAGGAGGAGAAAGAGAAGGAGAACGAGGCTGTGGTGGGAAGAGAGTTAGGAGGAGTGCAAAGTGAAATGGACGCGTGAAAATGATGGACGAAAATTTTTAAAGGAAAAGGTCGAGAGGGGAAAAACGAGGATGAGAATTGGAGAGGCGGAGGAATGGAGAATGTGAGAGGGAGAAGGAGAGATGACGACAGGACTGAGAATTTGAGAGGCGGAGGAAAGGAGAGGGTGAAGAAGAGATGAGAAATGACGAGAGGACGAGAAGAAGGAGCAACTGGCGAGAAGGAGGTAGGGAGCAAGGCTAAGAATATAGAAGAGAATATTTAAGCTCGGATTTCAGGGAAGGGATGAAGGAGAGAAAGTTGGCAGGGAAAAAATGTGGGAGGGATACTTGGAGTGACACTGAGTGAGAGTGGGCATGGTGAAGGAGTAAGTGTGGGGGAGCAGCTTGGAGTGGCACTTCATGGAGAGTACGTAAGGTGAGGGAGTGATTATGGGAGGGATGTTTAGGGTGGTATTTGAGTAAGTGGGTGTGGTGAATGTGTAAATGTGGGAGGGGTGCCTGGAATGGCTCTTTGATGAGTGGGTGTGATGAGTGAGAGTGTGGGAGGGCTGTTTTGAGTGGCAGGGTAGCTTGCGTGTGTAAGTCATAGTTTAACTTAAGGCAGCTTCCTCTCCCCCCGAAGTTGTGGAGTCTCTAGCCGGGTTATCTCAGGTCCTTGGCTAAACCCTTTGTCTTAAGACCATCTCCCAACGCCTCGTCCCATGTATGGTCTATGTGGGAATATGTTGGGACACGTACATGGAGGAGGAACTAGTAACGTCACAAAGCGGAAAAAAACAAACAGAAAACGGACCACACGTTTAAACTGAAACTTTCATGTAACCCTTTCATACCCAAGGATTTTTCTTGGCTTTATAAAATAACATACTAGTATATCATTATTCTTACTTTAATTTTTACATTAACGTTTATCCTAGTAGTTATAGCTTCAACGGTTATTTTACAGATAAAAGTTCTTGTATAGAAACTGATTTGTTTGTGTTTTACATACGCGCCTCTTTGTCTGCGTTTGATGTTTTTTAGTTTAACTGTCCGTAGCTTAACCACCAGAATTAATAACGAAGATCAGCATATTAATGTTCGTGTCTCTGTAACTGACCTAATTACTTCTGAACACAGGGATGGTAGTTTAGATGAGCAACTGATTCAAATGTGTTAATTTATGCCTAATAATATCTTCATTTCAACGTCTCCATGTAGGTGCTTCCACCTTCCATTTTCTTTAACACTTAGCTGCCCTGGACATTGCAATTTTCCATGCTGTTCACACTCTTTTGTCAGGGATGTTTCAAAGTGTTTGGGTTTGTACTTTTTTGGTCCATCACTGTTCATTAGAGTCAGATACACCTAGTTTCGAAAGCAGAAATCCTTTTATCCACCTGCTTGGTTAATTACACCTCGATATTTTTGTTCGTCTGGTCTCATCAAAAAAAGGTATTTTAGACCTGAACTAGGAAAACTTGACCCTTTTTATGTATTGTTTTTCAGACGCGTTGAATCTTGTGTAGAATAAGAGATAAAATAAATCTAAACAGATATATGTAATGATGATCATATTTCAATTATAACTGTCTTTGCAACGTATTTTCTCTTATGTTCAAATTCCACCAAAATTATAACAATATTCAGCCATTACTACATCAGTTCTTCCGTTCAGTACTAGAACTTCTTGAAAAGCAATGTATTTATATTATGTAGAAGAAAAGCTGATATATATGTATCGAAAGGGAGGTCTACTCAAGATGATACATATAAATGCCTAGTTAACAAAGAAAAGTCATGCTACTGTCACTTGCCGTGGAGTACTGCGGACGTCAGCGTCTGGGTGCATACGGGAGGATCTATATGAGATGCCAAATAAGACAAATTTCCCTGGGATTCATCACGCCGTTTTTGGCGGCGCCGTATTGATCGATGCAAACGGCAATTAGAACCCCTTTTCTTGCCGGTGAGTGCCATAGGCAGTGAATGGGTTAAACACATCCAAAGATCATTTTAACAGTTCCAAGGAAAGAATAATGAAGGTCGTGGGTTAGACACTGTATGACATTCACACTAAAACGTGTCTTATGGCGGTCTAAAAGATGATCGCTATCCGCCAGCTTCTGCCTGAGTATTAAGGTGCTAATTTTTGCTATGTGCCAGGGACTTTATGATTTTCATTAAGTTTCCAATAGTTAGAAACAATGGATTGTGTAAATGCCAAATAGCACATGAGCACTTGGCAACCTTGGCTACCGCTTGCTTGCACCTAATGACGTCATGCATGGAAGATGGTAATTTTTTGACCACTTGTATCCCATCCTGTTCTTACTTAAAACCTCGTCCCAAGTTTTACCAGGACAGCTTTTTTTTCTTCTGTCCAGATTCATACCCAGACACCTCTTTACAGACTATGGGCAATGAGGTAATAAGGGTTAACTGAACGTATGAAAGTAAGGTCACAGAAGAATGTAAGGCGAGAATGAGGTCAGAGCAGAGGTGTAAGAAAGCATGAATATAAGTGGCTGAGTAGTCATTATTGCTAGCAAAGAAGTTGCTGGCCTGACAGCGCTAGTGTTAGAATCCTGGGGAAGTTATTTAGGCAACCTGGATAGGCAGTGGCCATGTAAACAGTACAGTGGGTGAATTATCCTCCGTAGGCTGAAAGGTCTGAAATTACAGGAATGAGCACCGCAGTTAAGCACTTCGTGGCATCGTCCCCATCTTCACCTCTAAGACTGTGGGAACAAAACAGAAACACTCCAGGGTGCAACACCCTCACCCTATAATCGGTCAAATGCCTGAACGTTTAACACTGCCTTGTGACCTTTAATCTATTGTTCTCAAAATCATATCACTTCAGTATTGCTTGACCCTCAGCCTTTCAACATAGCTTGGTATTCATTAGATGAGAACCTTTTCATTTATACTATTTTTTTTTCTCTCTCTCTCTCTCCACACACACACACACACACACACACACACACACACACACACACACACACACACACACACACACACACACACACACACACACAGGAGCGAAAACAGCATAGCTCAGCACGACCATGGACAGGTTTCAATTGGAGTTAGAAAAAATACAAATAATATATAGAGAAGAAGAAGAGGACGAGTAGGAAAGAAAAACCGAATTTACTGGGCAAACAGTGAGAGGAGAAGATGATGGTGATGGACAACAGAAGAGGAAATAATGGGCGAGTGAGAGAAAGCGGAAGAAAGCTGGAGCCAGCGGGGAGGAGGAAGTTACCGCGGGGAAAACTGGAGAGGAATATAACTTTTTATCAGGTGTGGTGGTGTGAGGTGTTGTGATGTAAGGTGTGGTAGTTTACGGTATGGTGTCTTGAGGGGTGGTATGATGTGGTGTGCTGGTGTGAAATGTGGTTTGATGCGGTGTGATGGTATGAAACGTGATGTGAGGTGTTGTTGTGCTGTTAGGTGAGATGTTGTGGTCAGAGGTGTGGTGATATCAAGAGTGGTGCTATGAGGTGAGGTATTGTGTGGTGTACCTGTGTAAAATGTGGTTTGGTGTGGTGTGATGGCGCAAAATGAGATGTGAGGTGTTGAGGTGTGAAGTAAGGCGATGTGGTGGTGGAAGGTGTGGTATTATGTGGTGTGGTGGTGTGGGATGCTGTGCTGCGAGATGCTTTATAGACATGACACATATGCTTAAAGTAAAACTATGACTCGTACCTCCGTCAGATTAGGAGGCTCCCTACCACCTCTTCTTTCTCATTTTATCTCAGCGTATGACATATAAATTGCTTTTTATTTTTAATCATGCAAACGTCACAGAAAAATGCATAGAGAACAAAAGATTATTCATGTGTCGTATGCAAAATAGATCGCGAAGGAAGAGATGTTTGAAAGCCTGCCAAGCCCAAGAGAATACAAACCCATATCTCCTTTCACGCAAAATGTCTTCTCAGCCAAGGCAATAAAAGAGTAGGTGTTTTGTATTGTGGCTCCCTGATCGTCTAGGACAGCCGCCATCATCCATTACCTCCACACACACACACACACACACACACACACACACACACACACACACACAGATAGAGAGGGGGGGGGTCTACATTATTTTTCTGTTCCCAACTCACCACTGACCGAAAAGTGGCAGAGGGCAGCTAAGGATGGCGTGTGAAAGGGACACATCACTACACCCATCATCGCCACATCATCACCACCTGTCCATCCCCATACACACCACCACAGTATCACGATTACATCACCACACTCACCACCACTACACTCACCACCACCACATTCACCATCATGGCACTCACCATCGTCACACTTACCGCTAAATATCACATCATCACACATCACATCACCAAACTCACCATCTCCACACTTACCATCACTGCGTCCCTAGACTCACCGTCATCACACCATCATCACACACCATCTCATCACTACACTCACCATTAGATATTACGTCATGACACTTATCATCACACTACAGCACTCACCATCTCCACATCACAGTTACCATGTCTCCACCCCGACACTCACCATCAAAGCATCACAGTTACATTACCACATTAACTATCACCACACCCGCCATCATGTATCATATCATCACACTCAAATTACATCAGTACACTTACCATCGCCACATCATCACCACATCTCCATCACCACACTCACTATCGTCACAGGACATCACACACGTCACCATATCGCCACACACTTCATCACCACATCACCACACACCATCACATCACCACACACACATCATCACAATACACACCATCACCACATCACACACACCATCACCATATCATCACACACATCATCTCCACATCACCAAACACATCACTACATGCACCGTCAGGACAACTCTTCACTCTTGTTCTCTCTCCCTCTCGTTTGCATTCTCTTTTATCATTTTTCTCATTTCCTCCTCCGTTTCCTCTCTCTCTCTCTCTCTCTCAGTGCATATCCTAGTTTCTATCTCCCTTCAGAAGTCTTCAACTTTCCTCATCTTTTTCTCTTTAGTTCTCTTTTTTTCTCTCCCCCTCTCCCAACTCCCTCCTCTCTCTCTCTCTCTCCTTCTCCCCTCCCCCAACTCCCTCCTCTCAGTCTCTCTCTTCTCCTCCCTTCGTGCTCCTCGTCTCTTCATATTTCTCTTCAGTTTCTTCCTGCATCTTAGTAGTTCTTCCTTGCACTCTGTTTTTAGCTTTCTCTCTCTCACTCTCTCACTCTCTCTCTCTCTCTGCTAGTCACCTTCTTATAGCTTTCTTTATTCTTTTTCTTTCTTTCCCCTCCACCTTTCTTCTTCTTTTTCTCATTAATCCCTCGTCTTCACTTCCCTGCTGTCTCTCATCCATTATTCTCTGTTACTTTGCCTTATTCTTGCCTTTTCATTTTTTTCCCATATTCCTTACAGTCTTTATATGTTTTGCTTTTCTTCTTTGTCTCCTTTCTTCTCTCTCTCTCTCTCTCTCTCTCTCTCTCTCTCTCTTTCCTCTTCCTCTTCCCCTTCTCCTTCCCTCTCCTTCCTCTTCCTCCTCCTCCTCCTCCTCTGCGTTCATACTTCACCCACCCTTCTTCCTGCTCCTTCCATTTCCAAACGTACAGACGGGAAGGCCTGGTGTCTTTGCCTGTTGTTCTTTGTTGAGCATACAGGTCTCTCCTTTACATACAGTATTTGCGATATTTTTTCATTTTCATACATCCCTTGGGGGCAGGTACTGAGTTTAGTTGTCTTTGTCAGCGTGCCTGTATTTTTATCCGTTTGCTCAGGCTTTAACATTTAATAGGATTGACTAAAAACTTTCATATATTGTAGGTTAGTGGCTCTTACCTATATTTATGGCAGGTTTGAATATGAGGGTCGTGGGACAAAGGTCATTTGCAACGGAGTGAAAAAAAAATCTATCTTAGACGAGTAGTTAAACCCCGTCTCATATGCTTTCCATTTATAAGGAAATAGAGAAGAATAAAGTGGGAATCCCAGGAGTGATAAGTATGCATGATGAGGGTGAACGTGTGTCAACAGTATTACCTGACAAACTGGTGTCTCTGTGTGCTTCCTCGTCACCCTGGCTGCCTCTTCTAATCACCCTCCTTCCTGCTGCTCCACCACCTCCTCTCATTCCTCTTTTTTTTACTTTTTTCCCTGCATCTCTTTCTTTACTTTCTTTACTTCCACCAGTCTCTCTCTCTCACTTTTACCATTCTTCCTTCTTCTCCATTTTCTCTCATCTCACTTTTTCTGTTCTCCCATCTTCTCTTGCCTCTCTCCGTCATCTTCCTTCTCTTCTACCTTCTCCCGTTCATGGTCATCTTTTCTCCCTGCTTCTCTTCCTTTTCTTGCTCCTCCACCTTTTCTCATCACTCTCCTTTTCTTCTCCCTCCATGTCTTGCTTTTCTTCCTCTTCTTCGGGGTCCTCACCTTTTCTCCCTTCTCACTCTTACCCTTCATCCTGTTCCTCCTCCTCCTTCTCCTCTCCCACACAAATCCCCATTACTTTTCATTGCTTTATTGTTCTACTATCTCGTCCCCCTCCTACTTCACCACCTTTTGTTCCTCCTCCTCCCCCTCCTCGCCCCTCACCCTCTCCCATTACTCTCTCGCTTACCGTGGCTCCCCGCCTCTCCCTCATCTTCTCTCACATAAATCTTTGGCTCTAACTTTCGGAAACTGCCTCGAGTTTTGCCACTGTTCTAGCTTCTTTCGTCGTCTCCTCTTGTGACCCTACCACCGCCTCTCGTGGCCTTATCACATTTTTTGGTAACCCTATAACCGCTTCTTCTGATCCTATCACCGATTCCTTGGCTCTATCACCGCCCCTTGTGGCCTTATCACCGCGTCGTGTGGCCCTATCACCGTCTTTTTTTTTTTTTTTTTTTTTTTTTTTTTTTTTATGTGTCCGACTCTGGGCATAGGCTTCACAGCCTGCTATCAAGGCCCAGCAGTCCTGCTACATACCATACACCTCTACATGTCACCACTTCGGCGCTAACACCCACCGTCCATATTGAATACATTCTAGCGCTGTCTCATACAGGACTGGTGTATCGGTATTAGCGGGGGTATTTTCTTGTGGCCCTATCGCTTGGTGAGGTCAGTAATTGCTGAGGTGCCACACATTGGGAAACACCATCCCACTTCACCACATCCCAACCTACCCATCCCATTCGTTACAACGTTGACAAAACATGAGATCCTACCCCATCCCAACCGACAAATCCCATTCGTTACACTATTGACAAACAACCCACCTGGCCCATCCCTATCAAACCATCCCATTCGTTACAACATTGTCAAAATACGGCAAATCACCTCATCCCGAACCATCCTAACCCACCCACCCCACTTTTTCCAACATGAGCACAGCACCCCAGCTCACCCCTCTTGTTATAACACCAACACAACACAAGGGATCATGACAGAGGTTATCCTCAAACTTTTTTTTTTTTTTTCGTGTTGCTAAAGGCATAAAAAAAGTGAATGGTGACGGATGGAATGTCTAAAATTTGTTCTATGCTGATGTTGCAGTGTGGTACTACTTCCAAATACCGGACAAGAATTTGGTAGACTAGTGCTGAGTTTTGCTGATGTCTGTGAGTGTCGTGCCTTGAGAGTAAATGTAGAAAAGAGTAAAGTGATGGTTATTGAGAGAGAAGGTGACTCCCAGTGTGATATTACAGTGAATGGAGAGAGACAGGAATTGGTGAGAGTGTTCAAATACCTGGGTACAGTGATAGAAAAGTGAGGAAAATGTGCAAAAGAAGTGGAAAGTAGAGTGACACAAGAAAGGAATGTTGCTGATGCAATGAAGGCCTTGATAAGAAACAGAGGCTTGAGTGTTGCAGCTGCTCAAGGCTTACATGAAGGAGTGTTAGTGGCAACTTTAACATATGGATGTGAAACTATGGTGTGACACGAAGATGAAAAGTCAAGAGTGAGAACAATGGAAGGGACTGCTGAGGAATGTATGTGGAGTGCTGAGAGTGGACAGGATACAAAATGATGGGGTTCGTGAAAGATGTGGAGTGAGGAAGTCTGTGGACACCAGAATCGAAGAGAGTGTACTGAGATGGTATGGTCATGTGGAGAGAATGGATAACAATAGAATGATGAAAAAGGTATATCTGAGCGAATTTTATGGAGGGAGAAGGCGAGGAAGGCCAAGGAGAAGGTCGAGGGATATGGTGGATGAGTGTGTGAGGGAGGGAGGTTTGGAAGTCGGTGAGGCTAGAGAACTGACAAGAGATCGAGCTGGCTTGGTGAATATTGTGAGAAGAAACGCATGATCAGGGATTTTCCACCCCTTTTTAACGTGACAGCGTCCGGATTGACTCAATTGGATACGTTTATGTGAAACTACAGAACGTGGCGAATGTTTTTGGTGTATCAGATAGAGTCAGGATTCCTGGAGCTTGAATGGTGAGTGAAGAGAAGCGTGGCCCATTGGATTGGGCAAATTTAGGCTGTTTGGACGTTGCTATTCCTCACCCTGCCCTAGGGTGGGAAAGGAGGTCCGGATGATGATAAAAGCATGAACCCCGGATCTCTCTCTCTCTCTCTCTCTCTCTCTCGGCAAGTCCATTAAGGTACCTTCTTTAAAGAGCTCATCCCATATATTACTTGGCCTTCCCGCAGAGGCCGTCCCTTCAGCGTTCAAGTATGTGCAGGGTTTTTCGCCAAGACACTCTTACACAGGGCTAAAGAGTCACACTATCGTGACAATGAAATAGGATACAAAAACCCACACTGGCAGACGAAAAAAGATGTATTCCAAACAGTTTCGGCGACAGCTGTCGCCCTCTTCAGTGGATCTACAGACCAAGAGTGGTACATACAAATGCCGAGAAGCTGCTTATATGCAGGGTGAGGACACGTTTTCCCAACCACACCTGATGTGACCTCACCTGACTCTCCCTCTACTCTGTCCACGACCTGAGTGAGGGATTACAAGGGGCGGCAAGGACCTTGCCACTAATCCTCTCATCACTGGATCTAATTTATACATTCCTTCACCATGGTTAAAATTATTATATCTCTCTATACATACAGCTTCCACAATCCTACGTTTCTTATAGTTACTACATTTGTACAATATTTGGCTAGAATTCCAGTCGATTCTATGGTCGTTTTCCGAAGAGTGAACGTACACTGCGTTATTTATGTTGCCTTTCTTACAAGCATACTTGTGTTCCTTAATGCGAGTGTCCAAATCCCTTCCCGTTTCACCAACATAAACTAAATCACAGTCTCTACATGGAATTTTGTATACCCCTGCAGTTTTGTTACTAATTGGTTTATTCTTTACCAGCATTGATCTTAAGGTGGAAGTATATCTAAATGCAATGTTTACATCCAAATCATGACTCACAGACTTCACCAAGCTATGATTTGACACATACGGAACCGTGATGTATGGCTTATTTTGCTGACTTTGTGGCGTTGATCTAGGTACAAAAAAGGCTTTTCTGGCTTTAAAATACGCTTGCCTTATAAACCAACTGGGATATTTTAGATCTAAAAATATTTTCCATATCTTGGCGTTTTCCGTATCCAGATGTTGGGGACTACTAATTCTGAGTGCTCTAAGGAACATAGAAGAAATAACTGACATTTTAGTGGAACTGTGGTGATATGAATAATAATGTATATACAAATTGCACTGGGTCGGTTTCCTGTATACAGAAAAGCTAAGTGTCCCAAGTTCATCCCTGTGCACAAATACATCTAAAAATGGAAGGGAACCATTATTTTCCCATTCAACTTTAAATTTAATTGAGGGAACCAGTGCATTTAATTTTGTAAGAAACTCGTCAAAGTTAGCGTATACGTCTGGCCAAAATGAAAACACATCATCAACATACCTATACCAAATTAAATTTTGAGGAGATATGGTGGTAAGAAGGTTGGATTCAAAATATTCCATGTACAGGTTACTAAGAATTGGAGAGAGGGGCGAGCCCATACCCATACCAAACTTTTGCATGAAAAACTGATCACCAAAAGAAAATGCATTACACTGCACACAAAGGCTAATAAGTTGGAGAAAGACATCATGTGGCATGCCGAGATCAATGTTACAATTAGGTAATTTTTCTTCCAAGAAACTAATTACATCTTCAATAGGGACTTTAGTAAAAAGCGAGTCTACATCAAAACTGACCAACCTGCCACTGGAGAAACTGAGAGACTTAATCTTATCAATAAAATCAGTAGAGTTTTGGACATGGGATTTAGAGAATGTGCCAACCAATGGGGCTAATTTGTTCGCTAGAAATTTTGAAAGTTTGTAAGTGAATGAGCCACACTGTGAGATGATTGGACGAAGGGGAATCTGTGGTTTATGGCTCTTTGGTAACCCATAAATGTAAGGTAATTTTGGATTAATTTGAGTGAACTTACTTGCATCAATGTTTGGCACATCCTTTAAAAGGCTTTTGACTTTCTTATTAAAGTCTGTGGATAACCTCTTGAGAGGGGATGACGCAAGTTTTTCGTAAGTAGTGGCATCACTCAACAGGTGGTTCATCTTTTCCACATAATCAGGTTTGTCTAGAATGACCACACAATTACTTTTGTCCGCTTTTGTAATAAGAATAGAATCATTTTTCTTGAGACTTTCAAGGGCCAAACGAAAACGTCGTGGTATGGAGTCATTGGATTCAAAATTTCCTATGAAACTGCTAATTATTAAACCAGTAAGGCACGGGATATCCAGCTTGCTGTTTAAGGTAGAAGAAACAAAATCAAGTGCTACATCATCTCCTGGTTTCAAGGCAAAGGACAAACCTAAATTTAAAACTTCCTCCTCGACACGACTCAGTACATACGTAGAAAGATTTAAGATGGAATTCGGTAACATACACATACTCCACGGACTGTGGTTACACAAATCACTAAGTTTTTCTTGCAGTCGGATGCGTGTGAAATAAGTTTCTCTGTTACATTTCTTATCAGCTGTTTCACATATTGCTTCAAATAAATCATTTGGCAGTTGTTGCTTGAGGAAACTCAACGTACGTCGTAGATGGTAGTATGTTTCGTCAATCAGAATCAGGGAAGGGGTCGTGTTGCTGCCTGAAGAGAGAAGGTCGGAAAGATCTAGGCACCACTTGTTCATGGAGGCAATCGGTGAGGAAATGTTGCTGTAGTTTCTTGTGTTTGACGGAGATAAGCAGCTTCTCATAACGACGAAAGCAGGCCACAAGATGGGAGGAAAGTGACCAAAAAGAAGTGGAAGAATGTGTGTCTGTCGTGGGATCCATGACGGCTGAAGAGGCACACTATCGTGACAATGAAATAGGATACAAAAACCCACACTGGCAGACGCTAACTTTGACGAGTTTCTTACAAAATTAAATGCACTGGTTCCCTCAATTAAATTTAAAGTTGAATGGGAAAATAATGGTTCCCTTCCATTTTTAGATGTATTTGTGCACAGGGATGAACTTGGGACACTTAGCTTTTCTGTATACAGGAAACCGACCCAGTGCAATTTGTATATACATTATTATTCATATCACCACAGTTCCACTAAAATGTCAGTTATTTCTTCTATGTTCCTTAGAGCACTCAGAATTAGTAGTCCCCAACATCTGGATACGGAAAACGCCAAGATATGGAAAATATTTTTAGATCTAAAATATCCCAGTTGGTTTATAAGGCAAGCGTATTTTAAAGCCAGAAAAGCCTTTTTGTACCTAGATCAACGCCACAAAGTCAGCAAAATAAGCCATACATCACGGTTCCGTATGTGTCAAATCATAGCTTGGTGAAGTCTGTGAGTCATGATTTGGATGTAAACATTGCATTTAGATATACTTCCACCTTAAGATCAATGCTGGTAAAGAATAAACCAATTAGTAACAAAACTGCAGGGGTATACAAAATTCCATGTAGAGACTGTGATTTGGTTTATGTTGGTGAAACGGGAAGGGATTTGGACACTGGCATTAAGGAACACAAGTATGCTTGTAAGATAGGCAACATAAATAACGCAGTGTACGTTCACTCTTCGGAAAACGACCATAGAATCGACTGGAATTCTAGCCAAATATTGTACAAATGTAGTAACTATAAGAAACGTAGGATTGTGGAAGCTGTATGTATAGAGAGATATAATAATTTTAACCATGGTGAAGGAATGTATAAATTAGATCCAGTGATGAGAGGATTAGTGGCAAGGTCCTTGCCGCCCCTTGTAATTCCTCACTCAGGTCGTGGACAGAGTAGAGGGAGAGTCAGGTGAGGTCACATCAGGTGTGGTTGGGAAAACGTGTCCTCACCCTGCATATAAGCAGCTTCTCGGCATTTGTATGTACCACTCTTGGTCTGTAGATCCACTGAAGAGGGCGACAGCTGTCGCCGAAACTGTTTGGAATACATCTTTTTTCGTCTGCCAGTGTGGGTTTTTGTATCCACACTCTTACACATTTTCTCCTCAGGTGTCAGATATTTTTTTTTTTTTTATCAGCTTTCCAACACGCTCAATTTACCTGTACCGTATGTGTGTATATAAACGGAAATAGTCAATGACCCCTTCAATGTGTAAACACCCGAAGTTAGTTTATCGTATTTCAGAGTATTATGGAATGAAGACCGTCCATACCCTGCACTAGCTCTGCAAAGATGGAAAAGAAAAAAATATAAAACCCCAGCCCCAGTCACCTCAAGCCGTTTCGAATCCATGTGCCGTTACTCTGACTCGAGCATGTATGTAACGAGGAATCTCAAGTTGTCAGTAACACGGACAGGTAACATGAAGCATACTAACGTGTAAATGCAACTGCTGTGACTGGGGTGATGGTGTCAGTAAAATCATAACACGAAAGTGTCATAATCATCATAATATAATGAGGCCACATACACCATAACATGATGATGCCAGTAACAATAACATGATGATGCCAGAAATCCCATAACATGATGGTGCGAGAAACACCATAACTTGTTGCTACAAGAAGCGCCATTATTATGATGTTACGAGTAACAACACACGGTGAAGATATCACACCCTAACATGGTGATGCCTGAACACTCATAACGTATTTGTACCAGTAGCACCATAACATGATAATGCCAGTAACACTGGATGATGGGGCTAGTAAACCATATCGTGATGACAGTAAAATCATAGCATGGGGACGCCCGTAACACCAAACCGTATGAGACATAGTGGTATCAAACGGTATTAATGAGAACTATCATGAGAGCAGGGCAGGACACGGATACCGTTGTGCCTTATGCTTATAATGTTAGCCAATCACTGGATGGCAAGGGACAGGCAATATCACTGAGCAGTGTTATGGCCTCAGTAAATCGGCACCTGGTTAACGAGCCACACGAATCAGGTGGAGAGCAGGGGCTCAGTGGTGCGTTAGACAGTTTCAATTGTTCCTTTCATTAAAAGAGATCTCCTCTTCGCTGAATATAAAATTATCGAAAAAATATATAAATAACGTCGTCTCAACATTTTGAGGCAAGATGCTCTCTCTCATAAACTCATCCCCTTAGTACAAGTAACATATTTCTTCTTATCAGCCTTCAGTGTCAAACAATTACTGCTGCAGTCCGGCATCACAGCAATGTTTTGATGCAAGACTCGTACTCCCATAAATAGAGCCCCGCAGTAGAAATAACATAAATGTGCTTCACCAGTACACAATGTAAAATAATTGCATCTATAATTATATTCATATAGCAGTTACATTTTAAAGCAAAACAGTTACTTCCTTTGCCATCACCAATAACACTCCTTAATAGCTAATCCATTTATTGAAATTGATCTCTCAACTTGGGCCATCCACCACCATTGGCAGTCCACCCATTCCAATGGATTTATTGGGGTAATCTCTTCACCAGCTCTCTGTCTTCCACCTCCTTCCTCTCCATTTGCAGGCAGCCACTGTCTCGCCAATTCCAGGCAGCCTTCGTGTCGCTCCAGTTCCAGGCAATCATTTCTTCACTCCACTTCAGGCAGCCAGTATTTCACCCCAGGTCCAGGCAGCCATTGTCTTTCCAGTTCTAGGCAGCAGCTATCTCACTTCATTTCCAGGCAGCCATTGTGTCACTCCAGTTCCAGGCAGCCACTGTGTCACTCCAGTTCCAGGGAGCCATTGTGTCACTCCAATTATAGGCAGCCATTGTGTCACTACAGTTCCAGCCAGCCACTGTTTCACTCCAGCTTCAGGGAGCCATTGTGTTACTTAAGTTTCAGGTGGTCAGTGTCATTCCAGTTCCAGGCAGCCGCTGTGTTACTCCAGTTCCAGGGAGCCACCGTGTCGCTCCAGTTCCAGGGAGCCACAGTGTCGCTCCAGTTCCAGGGAGCCACAGTGTTGCTCCATTTCCAGGCAGCCACAGTGTCACTCCATTTCCAGGCAGCCACAGTGTCACTCCAGTTCCAGGCAGCCACAGTGTCACTCCAGTTCCAGGCAGCCACTGTCACTCCAGTTCCAAGCAGTCATTGTGTCACTCCAGTTCCAGGCAGCCACTTTCACTCCAGTTCCAAGCAGTCACTGTGTCACTTGAGTTCCGGGCAGCCATTGTCACTCCAGTTCCAGGCAACCATTGAGTCATTCCAGATCCAGGCAGCCACTTTCACTCCAGTTCCAAGCAGTCGTTGTGTCACTCCAGTTCCAGGCAGTCATTGTGTCACCCCAGTACCAGGCAGCCATTGTGTCACGCCAGTACCAGGCAGCCATTGTGTCACTCCAGTACCAGACAGCCATTGTGTCACTCCAGTAACAGGCAGCCATTGTGTCACTCCAGTACCAGGCAGCCATTGTGTCACTCCAGTAACAGGCAGCCATTGTGTCACTCTAGCACCAGGCAGCCATTGTGTCACTCCAGTACCAGGCAGCCATTGTGTCACTCCAATTCCGGACAGTCACTGTCACTCGAGTCGCCTGCAAAAACACCCTAGCTGAAATAAAAAATCTTAATCTGGTAGGCTTGGGAGATTCTTTAGCACTCTCTACATAGCTGAATAATATTGTCTGTTGGAGGCATGACTAAGGAAGACATTGAAGCACCGAAGGGGTTGTTGGAGCTGTTAACACTTTGCTACTGGTGTGTTTCTGAAGTGGGTAGGGTAGTCTGTCAGTCGTATGAATAAAATACCAAAGGAGTACTGTAGGGGTTGATATTTTCTGGAGAGTTATCTACTTCTCTTTAATATAGAGGGATTTCTAATAAGCTGAACGAATTCTTGTAGGAGAGAAAAGAGTAACAAAAGTAGGCTTCATTATATTGCATATGCCATTATTATCTGTGTCATTTCAATATTTGTAATGTGGAAAGAGTGTCCATGGCAAACAGACGTTAAAAGTCAACGTGCTATATCCAGAAGAAAAAGTGTTAAGGAAGAAGTAGCACAGAGCCTCTTAAAGGGATGACAACACGGGCCAATGTCACCCCTGGCCAGTCTGTCCTGTATACCACCACCATATCCTCTACGTGTTTTTCACACATTATCATGGGATCCAGTGTTTTATTTCCAGGATTTCATTAACACTGATTCGGATTTTGCCCTTCAGTATATTCCAGATTTATCTAAAGCCCCTTCAGCCCGAGGACATATAAACGAATTTTGTCTGGTTAGGAGTGCAGAGGTTAATGAAAGCTAAATCACAGATAGGAGGGTATTTGATAAGTTCAGTAAAATCGTTTTGACGATTAAATGAATAAAAGAGGCGTTCTTGGGCGGAAGGGGTTAACCGAGGATGTATGGTACGTAGGAGGACTGCTGGGCCTCAGGGAACGGGCTCTTATGCCTATGCCCAGAGTCGGATACACACACACACACACACACACACACACACACACACACACACACACACACACACACACACACACACACACACACACACACACACACACACACACACACACACACACACACACACACACACACACACACACACACACACACACACACACACACACACACACACACACACACACACACACACACACACACACACACACACACACACACACACACACACACACACACACACACACACACACACACACACACACACACACACACACACACACACACACACACACACACACACACACACACACACACACACACACACACACACACACACACACACACACACACACACACACACACACACACAGCTTCACAATATTGCCAAATAACTGAACAACGCAGGAACGTCCGACCAACGCAGTCATGCAAACCAGTGTCAGCTGGACACAGAGAGAAGTGCATAACACAATTGTCCATCACCACAGTTCACACACAGGCACGGCATGCAGCTGTGTCAGGTGCAGCACGAGTTATGTGTCGCTAGCTGTCATGTGTCGTAGGAGTTGTCATGCAATTTGCCATATAGCAGTTGTGTCATGTAGTTGGTGTCACTTGGAAACTATGCCTTCCAGAGGACACATCATGCAGCAGCAATGACATATATGTTATGTCATGTAGTCATTATATCATTTTGTGTGTCTATTATGTCTAATGTGTTTGTGTTGTTACCGGTACTAATATTAATGATAATAGCATGGTGTGACGTAGATTATGCTATTAGTATAATGCTACGTGAGCCTGGCTCATCGCTTCGCTCTCACCTCTCATTAAGTTGATGATGATAGAGTGTGTGTTTGGTATTTCAGCTCACGTTGTCCCATTCTCTCCCCATATCCATTAATAATATTAGTATTCATATCATCTGAATAGGGAAGCTGCCAGAGATCACTGCGTGGAGAGCTGCCATTAGGTGACCAAGGCCGACGCATGCATGCATGCTGGAGTCTTGATAAACGAACTAACGAACTAATCAACAGCAAATCCACAAAGTAATTACCTGAGCCAAAGAAGTTGGAGGAGGTAATGTATTCACCTGTGTTTGTCTATCTGTTTGTCCAGACGATATCTCCAAAAGTTCTCATAGAATTTCAATGAAATTTGGTGGAAGGGTGGGCCATGGACCAAGAAAGATTTGATTAAAATTTGGGAAGAGTCCGGATCCGGATCCGGATCCTGTGTATAATATATGGAAAATTTCTCAATGAACTTCAATAAAATTTTGTGAAAATGTCGGCCGTGGGCCAAGGAACATTTGGTTAAATTTGAGGCGGATTTGGATCCTATGTACTTCACAAAATATCTCCATGGATCCGGATGCGGACTCTTTTTAATGGCTGTGACACTGACGGAGGTATACGCTCTCTGAGTGCTTTCTAGTAAAACTGTAATCATCAAAGTATATAACCTCTGCTGAGTTCATCAGTATTCTATAACCACAGCGTCCTGCACAGGGGAGGTAGTGAGATATCTTCGAACTTTAAGGGGGAACCCTAAAGCTCGAATCTACAGTAGAGACAAGAAGTCAGTAGACGAAGAGTGGTAGTGTAAGCACCTTCTCCGCAAAGGCTGATTGTAGAGACTTTGGGCATAAAGGAACTGAGAATATTTGTGATCGGCCATGATGAGAAAAATGAAAAGTTCAAAATCATGGCGTCTGTGTCCCATCATTTTTGTTGAAAGAACGAGTGGGCCTTTATTGTTTCCTAAAACCGTACTCTCAGTTAAGCTTGATCATCGTTCAGCCAGCAAACCTTCCAGACAAATTTCAGGCATGATCCCGAGAGAGTGAAAACTTAACCTCCTCTTCACCCGTTCTACCGTAAGTATGAAGAAGTACAGTGAATGTTTTACATCTTTTAGCAAGGTACACAATTGAAGACTATTACATTTGGTGTTCTGCTGCAAAAGAATACCAAGACACCAACTGAAGTCACTTCTTGTTGGTTTACTGGCTCCATCTGTTCTTAGAGAGTGTTTACTTGCCCTCAGGAGGATTTAGTGGTATTTTGGAGGGTCTGAAATAGTTTATGGAGTTCGCCACAGCAACCAGGTATTATAAAGCATGTTTGATCGCGATATGCAGGCAGAGACTCTAGGAAGCAGGCAGGCTGACTCGAGGCAGCAGGCAGGCAGAGACTCGGTGCTGCAAGCAGGCAAAGACGAGGCAGCAGGCAGACAGAGACCCGCGGCAGCAGGCAGGCAGTGACTTGGGGAAGTCTTTAGGCAGAGACTTGGGGCAGAAAGCAGGCAGAAACTCGGGGCAACAGGCAGGCAGAGATCCGAGCAGTAGACAGGCTAAGACTGGAAGCAAAAGGAAAGCAAAGACCCGGGGCAGCAGGCAGGCAGAGACTTGGAGTAGCAGGCAGGTAGAGACTCGAGGCAGAGGCAGGCAGACTTGGGGCAGAGGCGGGCATAGACTTGGAGCAAAGGCAGGCATAGACTTGGAGCAGAGGCAGGCAGAGACTCAGAGCAGCAGGTTGGAAGAGACTCAGAGTAGTAGGCAAGCAGAGACTAAAGAGAGCAGGCAGGCAGAGTCTCGGAAAATCAGGCAGGCGGAGTCTCGGGGCAGCAGGACAGGCACAGGGAAACGTGAGGGGACGCCAGATGAGCCTCGTTTCTTTTCAAGCAACAAGATTTTTAGATTATAGTACCAGTAAAAGTTTTCCGTTTTCATTTTCTTTACGATTCTCTCTCTCTCTCTCTCTCTCTCTCTGTCTGTCTGTCTGTCTGTCTGTCTGTCTGTCTGTCTCTGTCTGTCTGTCTGTCTGTCTGTCTGTCTGTCTGTCTCTGTCTGTCTGTCTCTGTCTGTCTGTCTGTCTGTCTGTCTCTGTCTGTCTGTCTGTCTGTCTGTCTCTCTCTCTCTCTCTCTCTCTCTCTCTCTCGTTTTAACCTCCTCATTCCGATGACGTGTTTTTATACTTCTTCATTATTACCATCATACGATTTAATTCGACTTAGGACAGATCTCTGACAGTGAAAGGGTTAATGAAGGCTATATCTAACTCCTTTATTCTCTTCAAAGGTAAATATCGTCGTGTGGTGTTAACAATAGTAGAGTACATGATACGTCAATGGTGTGAAATTAATGTCTTTCAACAACAGTGGAGTAGAATGAAAGGGTGAACTGAAGAGGAAGCTTATACTACTAATAACAGCGATATTGGTAACAGGTAGTGGCAGGGCAGTAGGGGTAACGGGACGACAGAAAAATGGAAAACACGAGTGGCGGGACAGTGGGAGAGGCGGGTAGCAATTCAAGACCACCTGTGAGGGCGATTTTATTCAGTTAAAAAGAACCCCCTTATATCGAGTGTTATATGAAAGCTGTGTATAACGCTTCCTGTCTGAAATACCAGTAAACCGAAGTTCCCTTGCGGTAGACAGCGCCTTGCGAAAAGTGTGAAGGTTTGGTTCCCGGATGCACGCCGCATTATCATCTCATCACGCAGGGACACCACGAAAAATTCAATGTCACCCTGTTTTTTGACTATATGGTTACCACCCAGCGATGTAAATTGTTTCCTGAGTTGTAGGTAACCATTAGGTTTATCACTCTGTGTAGAGCCACCTGAGGTAAAACGAAGTGCAATACTATATAAAGTGACAGGAAGAATGGGAGAACAGGAAGTGTAAACACAGAAAAAAGGATGATAAAGATGAAAGAACAAGTAGGCAGCACAACACCAAGGGAATGGATGATGGTCGCCATTACCTACCACCAAAGAATTGAGGAATATGTTCCAGACATTAGTTCTGGTGCACCTCAGCTTCTACCCAGACTGGAAGTGTTTACCCCCAACCTTCTTTTTTCCACATTTTATTGTGCTTAACCAGACAAGGTGAGTCTTTTCACCAAGGCCAGTGGAAGAGCAAGGTTAGGTTAGGTGACTCTCGGTGGCCCGACCCACCAGACAGGATGTCCTCATTAACAACTGCACTGATTACCCACATTAACAACCACATTCGCTGCTCACATTAACAACCACACTGATTACCCACATTAACAGCCACACTGATTACCCACATTAACAACCTCACTAATTACCCGCATTAACAACCACATTCGCTGCTCACATTAACAACCACACTGATTACCCACATTAACAGCCACACTGATTACCCACATTAACAACCTCACTAATTACCCGCATTAACAACCACACTGATTACCCACATTAAAAACCACACTAATTACCCACATTAAAAACCACACTAATTACCCACATTATAAACCACACTAATTACCCACATTAACAACACTGATTACCCACATTAACAACCACACTGGCTGTCCACATTCCCAACACAAGCCTATAACGAGCCACCACCACTCTGGTCGGTAAAATGTATGACTTATCGCAGCATTCCGAAATAGACCGTTCTGTTATCAAGGCATTTTTTGTTTTCTTGCATGTGGATGTAAAAATGGGATTGATAGTACAGTGAAGCGGAAGAGTGCAAAAGGGGCGGGGGTGATGGTGGTGGATTGTAGGGGGCGGGGGTGATGGTGGTGGATTGTAGGGGGTGGAGGTGGGGTGGTGGTGCCATGGGTGGAAAAGGAACAAAAAATGGAAGGAAGGGCGTGAAAGGAAGTGAGTTGGGGTGAGAGAAGGATGGGATGGCAATTGGATGGATGATGGGAAGTAACTTTGGAGGTGCGATGAACGAAAACAAAGCAGGATAATGAAGGCTAAACAGTCACTAACGTGGCCACATGGTGAAGGAAGACAGAGACTTAAGGAAGAGTCATAGTCACGGAGGAAACGTAACCAGGTGTAGAGGGAATATGGTGACCTCACAACCACGGTCATTCATACCAACAGATCATCACCAAATATCTTACACTATTCAATGCTTTCAGGTCTGTTACTGACTCTTCCACAGTCACCAACAACAATCTCACCCTGTGAACTGCCTCCTGGTCTATCACTGTCTGTACCATAGCCTATTCACCACGATAACAATTCCACGAACACATGCTCACGGTTCATTCATATAAACACAAAACAGAACAAAGCACACATATAGATATATAGATAGACAGATCTGTAGCTTTTTCGTGCTGCAACGATTGTGTTATTCAAAGAGCAGTGAAACTTATATATAATGAACTACTCCACCAAGTTTTAAAGGAAACACGGTTATAATAGTGAAAAAAATGTGGCAAATCTGTGTGTACGTAGAAAAGAATCATGGATTTACGAGAAAAATAGGAAAAAATTAAACAGCCTCCAGTTTTACTTCGAGCCAGATAAAATTCAGTATTTTTTAAAAGACAGATTCCGTTCAGACCAGTACGCCTTCCATCACCCTAACTGCCGCCACCACAACCACCGCGGCCATCAACACTTTCACTACACCCTTTTTACTCTAACTTGATCTAAAATTGCCATATCTCCGTCTTGAATGCTGATTTATAACATGAGATTATTTCTAGAATAGGGAGCAAATAATGACGAATTGCTATAAAGGGGATGTACAGCTAGAACATTGCCTTTTTTCTGCCACTGAGCTTCGTGAAATACGCTGCAAAAGGATGATAATTTTGGCCCTTTTGGTGTAAAAGAAGTATAAAAGGTAACAGTTCCAAGCTTCATTAAACAGCCTGAGGGCAACATGAATTAAGTAAAGGTCGATGTACCGAAGGATTTAATGAGGACTGTTTACGAAAGACCTCTCCTGAGCTAAATAAAACAGGCGGTAGCAAGAACGAAACATAAGGCGCCATCGTCGTGAAGGGATTTCTGCAGATTGCTGATTCTCCCTTTCATTACTAAGGATGTTTTCTGAGCGGCGTAAGATTCCCTGGGGATAGAAGGAGTATAATACAAAACTAATCACTTCTCTATATTGAATAATGAAGACTCTTACTTCGATGGACTCTCCCACAAGGAAAATAAAATCAACAGAAAGCGTCCGCAGTTACAGAGGAAAAAAAAGAAAAAAGTGATCTCAGTAAAGGTATTGTACGAAAGCATGAGTTGGGGTGATGATGGCGCCGGTATAGTGCAGTGGTAGGTACTAGTATACTTGTGGCGTATATCATCATCATCCTGGTCTTTATCTCCACCTAAGAGAATGAGAGAATTAGAACTGGGAAAAATGGAATGAGAACACAGAACATCAGGAGAACAATAATCTGTGTTTCCTCTTCTTTGTCTCCTGGCTTTACTAAACCGCATACCTGATATAAATTAGAGATAAATTAAAATGATGATGATGATGATGATGTACAAATATTGTAATTCAAGGTGTTAATATGTTCAGGTAGGCCATGGTAAAGATAGTGAGTGTACAGTAAGTACCAGCGAGGTGTATCTCAGTGAAGTTCTGGTATGGTGATATGCAGCTGTGAGAGAACTGTGGGTTTAACTTACAATAGTTGTTTCTTGCTAATATAATGGACGCAGATGTGCATGAAGTGTTACTGCCTAGCTGTGGTGCAGGTGTGGTGGTGTGTTTGTGGTGTGGTGTAGGTGTAGTGATGGTGACAGAATTCATTTCTTGACGTCAAGACACAACTCCCTCGTGCTGTACGCGCCACCATAAACTCCCAACATATGGTTGCATTTGTAACGACATAAGCCAGGCTAGACTAACTTCAGGTCTGCATGGCGGAGTTCGGAGTTTCACACCTCACTTTGCAGTCAGGGCTGCCTGTGGATGGAGTGCCAGCTGCACCAGCACGCCGGTACAGCTGGACAGGCTGTACCGGCGTGCTGATATAAGTATCCACAGTAATATAGGTTATTCTAGAGTTCTGACAGATTCCGAGACATAATGGTCCAGCCCAGTAAGAGTTACATTCCAATAATCTGAGCCAGTAGGTGTGACAGTTCAGAAAGTGTCACAGATGGGTATGTTTCAGTCCAGTAAGTATTACAGTTCAGTACGTGCTATATTTCAGTATGTTACAGTCCAGTAAATGTTATAGTTCGGTAAGTGTTACAGTTCAGTATGTACTGCTGACCAGCACAGTCCACTAATTGTTACGGCTCAGCAACTGTTACAATCCAGCAAGTGTTATAGCTCAGTTAGTAATCCTGTCCGGTAAATGTTACTATACAGTTACATTTAGTCTCCAGTTAAGTATTTCGGTCAGGAATCTATTACAGAGCAGTACGTGTCACTGCTCAGTAACTGTTACAGAGAAGTAAGTCTCGCAGTCCAGTACCTGTTACACTGCAGATATATGACACCAATACTTTTGTCCAGTGGTCCAGGGTAGGTTATATCTGACACCACTACTTTTGTCCAGTGGTCCAGGAAAGGTTATGTCCACTACCACAACTTCTGTCCCGTGGTCCAGGGCAAAGTTATGTCAGATATAACAATTGCTGTCTAGTGGTCCAGAGGAAGCGTATGTCTGGTATCATCATTTTTGTCCAGTGATCCTTGGACACTTTTTTGGCTGCACTTCAAGTTAATGCGGCTCGTACCCTGATTAAGACTTAGCATTATCTTAACTACTGACAGTATCTCTCTACCGACACTGTGAATCATAACGTATACCTCTAGGGAACCTGTTATTCGATGGATGTTAAGTGTTTGTGTCAGCTAGGTTTAATGTCTTATATAACAGGATTTACGATTGGTAGTGTAAATAAATAGCAAATTTAACCATAAATATTTGAAGTCATTATTTGAAGTTTGAAGGAACACATTCTCACTAACTGCTCATGTCTGGTGTGAGGTGAGGTGGTCATGACTAGTGTGAGGTGACTGGTGCGTGTGTGTGTATGGCTTGGATGGTAGGTTGGAAGTATGGTAATAGTGAGTGTGGTGGTGTGGTTGTGTTGAGAATGTGGAGGTGGTATGGTTGTGTTGAGAATGTGGATGTGGTGCGGTTGTGTTGAGAATGTGGAGGTGGTGCGGTAGTGCTGAGAATGTGGTGGTGGTGGTGTGGTAGTATTCACAGTGTGGTGGTGGTGCGGTAGCGTTGTGATGGTGGTGTTAAGAGAGTAGCAATGTAGTAGTGCTGACAGTGTAGCGATGAAACTGTTGAAAATGTGGTGGTGGTGTGGTAGTGTCGAAAAAAATAGTGGTGGTGTGGTATTACTCATAATGTGGTGGCAGTGTGGGTGACAGTGTATTGGTGATGTGCTCGTGTTGAGAGTATGGTGATAGTGTGGTAGTGCTGAGAGTGTGGTAGTGGTGTGTTGGTGTTGGTATGACACTGGTAAAGGAAGCGACATCCTGGCTAATGTTTGGGAAAAGGAGAAGAGTCTATAAATCCGGGCCAGCCACCATAAAAGGCACCAGATAAATGAACCAGCAACAACTGTTTCAACAATGTAAAGCCAGTAGTAAATAAATAAGAGTGTATAGCGGCGCCAGCACCAGGGTATGTGAGGCCTGTGTTACCCGCTGTAGGAAGCACAACTGAAGGTTTATGTGAAGACGCCTTGACCACCACTGCTTCCCACGCCACCAACACAGCCACCAAACCTTCTCACATTTTATTTTATCCAGTATAAATATATCCTTTCCCTCTAATATACGAAACAAGGGCCAAGGACAGGTGTCTACAAAAATCGCAATTTGTAGACAGAAAATAAATATGGCCTTGACTGCCGTATGTGTTGCTATGTCTTGGATTATTACAAGTTAGGTAAAGAGAGAGAGAGAGAGAGAGAGAGAGAGAGAGAGAGAGAGTTTGTGTGTGTGTGTGTGTGTGTAATTCACCGGGTCGGTTAGGATCACTTGATGGGCATGATCGTCAGCTTTTACCCTCCCGAAAGGGAGCTGAGAGCACATATAGTCCGATCTAAGGGCAAGGCTGTGACCTTCACACACGCACACACCCGTCCCCTTGAAACTTGGTCAGCTTAGTCGCTTCTTTCGGTCAAATATGGCAGTAAGCTATCAGCTGGATCTCTGGATATTATCCGGAACACAGGAAAGTGAGTCAGTCGCGCTATCTCAAAAGCCACCAAAGCTAAGCGGTTGAAATTGTACTACAATTAAGCTTTAAGGCAGACGCAGCCCGGAAAAGATTATGATTCTAATCGGTTGATTATTTTCTGAGATCGCCTGGGGTCAAAAATGGAGACTTTTCCGGATATTCCGTGTGTCACCTAATTTTCCTGAAGGATTACAGCTAGAGCCACCAAACTTGGTGCACTTATAGACTGTTATGACCTGAGGTGACATGCACAAAATCAGTGACCATGACCTTAAGGTCCTTTTATAGCTCGGCTTCTAATAGGCAATGGTTATGAAAGATTTGATCAAAATTGATCTTTGGACAATTTCACAGTGTTCTGGCTATTATTATTATACCATCATCATCATCATCATTATCATTATTATTATTATTATTATTATTATTAGTTATTATTATTATTATTAGTTATTATTATTAATAATAATAATATTATTATTATTAATTTTATTATTATTATTATTATTATTATTATTATTATTATTATTACTACTATTACTATTATTATTATTATTCTCACAGTCATCATACTTTTACTACCAGACAGTTTATTAAGCTAAGGAGAGACTTTTGGAGCTAGAGGGGTTGGATATAGCATTCACTAACTACTTCGCCACGAAGATCCATCATAGTTGTGTAAAGTCGTTTTGAGAGAGCAAAGAAGAAGAAGAAGTGCAGCAACAGCAACAGCAACAGGAAGAGGAAGAAGTCATAGTTTTGAAGGGGTTATGTGAGTCTCTATAAAGTTCGAATTCCATGCTGAGGGCGTGGAAACGTATCGCAAATAAACACATGGTGATGAACAAAGTGGGCAATGAAAGTCTGAAGGAAATAGAAAAGAAGTCTGATGTTGCACAATTTACTCTTGGTATGTTAATGCGGGTCAGATAACTCGCATTTTTTTGTACGTGTGTGTGGTGGTGGAAGAGGAGCAGAAAAGGTAGACAGCCATGGTAAGACTGGGTAGCAGAAGAAGGTTTCACACTAGGACAGGAGGAGGGGGTTGAAGTAGTATGGCCTGGGAAAGAGATGCCGTAATATGGTAGTGCAGGGAGAGGGGTTGCTATGGCACTGAGGGGGTGATATGAAAAAGGGATAGGACTGCCATAATACTGTATACTGATGAAAGGGGGTTGCCATGGTAGGGTAAGGTACTGCTGAAGGATAGGGTTGCCATGGTATGTAAGAATAGGAGGAGCTGGTATGGTATGGTGTTGTGTTGTAGGCCACAGTGTTCCGGTATATATGAACTAGCAACAACAACCTTGGTCTCAAATGCATTGATCTCTTCGTAGCCACCAACACAGTGTCATCAATGCAACTCACCTCAGTATGCGTGTTGTAATGGGACAAGAATGAGACTAAACGATAAACTTTTTTTTTAAGTGTCCGACTCCGGGCAAAGGCTTCAGGGCCTATCCCAAGGTCCAGTAGTCCTCCTACACACCTCCACATGCCACCACTTCGGCACTAACACCCTCCGTCCATATCGAATACCTGCTAGGGCTGTCTCATACAGGACTGGTGTACCGGTATTAGCGGGAGTATTTTTACGACATGACGGCAAGTTTTCTGGTAGATCAATAAAGCCTGCTTTGATGAAATTCAGATCCTTAATCTGCTCCCTGTCCCAGCTGGGATTCCATCCTGAGTCCATTAGGACTACAGGCCACCTCTCTACCGAGTCAGCCACCGCCTCCCCCAATCTGGAACAGTTGTGAGTAGTGTACATGTTGTCAGAGCACGAGAGAGGTTTTCGGTGCTCCCATGAATTCTTCAGTTCGACAGCTCGGCATTCCCCCTAGTGGCGTTGTCAGTTTGCGAATAATATAACAGAACTAAAGAAATGAATGGACACATAAAGTAAAAAGTGGAACTGAGGGTAGGAAAAACGCTGATGGACACTAAATGGGGTATAGCGTGATATAGATGTTGATTGTTGGAGGTGGATTTTTACTGTGGAAACACTTTAATTGTGAGTGGGATGTGTTTGAGGAAGTTGCACATGTGATGTTCGGTGACTGAAACGTCAAGGTGTGATTGTGTGCTAGAGAAGTGTGGAATAGGTGTGGGTGTGTTCTGGTTTGAGTTGGACTGTGAAGGTGAGGTGACTGAATGCAAGGCTGTTATGAAATGAAGGTTGAGTACGAGAACATGGTGTGAGTGCATGACAGAGGGATGAGGGTGTGGGTGTGACTTTAGCTCCCCATCCTCACCACCATTGCCAAATTGTGGCCTGGGTATGGCCAAGTTTGGTGTGGCCAAATTGTGGCCTGGGTTTGGCCAAGTCCTGTGCGGCCAAAGTCTGCCGTCACGGTTGGTCAAGTAGACACCCCATTATGCCTCCACGCCTTACACTCCGGGGCTTTTATGTGCCAGAAATGTGGGTGAGGGCGAAGAGCGAGAGTCACGGTAAAGGTGAATGTAAGGATGAGAGTGAGGGTGAAGGAGAGAGTGAAGGTGAAAGTGAGAATGAGGGTGATAGTAAGTGTATTGGGGAGCCTGTGGGTGAAGATGAGGATGGTGGTACAGAAGAGTGAGGGACCCCACTTAGGAACCGGGGACACTACACACTGTCTCTCGGTGCCGGCAGGAAATGTGCTGAAGGAAAGATCGAGTAACAAGTATGGATGGATTGTGTGAAGGTGAGGAGAGATGAATGGTATGTGCGGATGGACTCATGTGGAGGATGTGGATGGATTGAACGGTAGGTGTGGGTGGACTGGGTTGGTGATGTGGATGGTATGAAAACAGGGAGTAAGAGAGACATGGAATGGAGTGAATGACTTAGTGCCGGTGTGAGGAGGATATGAGAGTGACAGTGAAACAGTGACAGTGCAAGTGATATGTGAGTGGCATAGAGGGTGTGGCAGAGGAGAAAGGTTTCGCTATCACACTGTTCTGGGCAGCTCACCGATAAAAAAAAGGAAACTCCTTTTCAGCTGTCCGCGGATTGAGATATTATTTCAAGCTGACTAGCAAATCCATTTTTAAATCTTGCTATAACTACACCACTTAGTCTTATTATTCAGTTTAGGAAATGCCGTTTGCTTTACGTGACAATGTAACAATTGTCTTCCTTTTTCCAAGAACGCATGATTACTCAAGACTTAGTACTGATGATTACTGGTGAGGTTTCGTTAAGCTATAAACTGTGAAACAACCTGGATGCCAACAATCTCGGTTTATCCACTGCATAACAAAGGTCTTTCTCAGCTTCGACTCAGCCTTCTGGTTGTTACGCTGCTCCATCCATGAAAGCCACATCAAAGGCTTTCAGTGTTCCATCTGGTTTTCAGCTTGAGCGACATCATTTGCTCGCTCCATTCGTGGGCTGCCATTCTGTTGCCTTAATTACCAGTATCTGTTTGTTAAGCTGCCTGCCCTATAGAAAACATTTCCAGCAAATGTCAGTTCCTAAGTTTTAAATACAGTGGGGTGAGTACATGAGAGAGGATGGCGTGTCATGGAAAGAAAAGAGTAATTACTGAGTAGGAACAGAAATGGCTGAAGGTCTTTGTCGAGGCCATCTTTCACAGGATGGTGCATCAGGAAGCAAATATAAACACTATCTTTTTACGACTGTTTGTTCTGTGTTAATTTACACGCGTTAACAACATACAGGAAGCCTCACCTCTTGTCAAAAACAACCGAGTTCGATTACGGTATGACATGCGTTGCGCTATGAATCCGGCAAGGAGGAGTGAGGAAATGGATGTGGTGAGCAGAAAAATGCATGGGATGGGCTGGAACATTGGTCGGCAGTAGGGACGAAGCAGGAAAGTATACCCTGTAAAAATGAGCTTTGTAGGATTTGTGGCTTCAGTGCAGTGCAGGTTTACATCAAAATATCCTCCAGGAATGAAAGTATGGGGGGTTAGGGAAGTTAAATGAATGGGAGTACGAGACCAAGAAATAAGTGGAATGAACTGCGATTGTGGTGGGGAGTGGAAATGGGACATGAGAAAATGATCTGTGTAAATTTGTGTTGTGGAATTAATGGTCTGTCATATCAAAGTCAGAACAAGACAAGCTCGCGTTGCTTTTATTAGCCTGGTGACTTGGGAAGTAGGCAATATACAGTCAGCCTGACATAAAGACAACGTCGCGTCCGTCAACCTCTGGCTTCATACTTGTGTTGCCTGTTTATGAGCGTCCCAAGTGGAGGATCAGGTCACCTTCAACAACAGTTCCTTGACAGTATTATCATTTTCTTGCTCTGAGCTGCTAAATGAATAATAAATGACGACTATGACGGATGGTTAGTGATTCCTGTTATTTCCTGTTGATGGGAAACTAGATGATATTACCCTCTGACTGCAAGGATTGTTTATGAACTGACTGAAGTCGTTTGTAGTTAGTATATTTTTTTATTACACCCTCATTTGCCAAGCAAGATCGAGTGTTATGTTTTGGCCTGTGTGTGTGTGTGTGTGTGTGTGTGTGTGTGTGTGTGTGTGTGTGTGTGTGTGTGTGTGTGTGTGTGTGAATGTGGGTATGTTAAGAAAATAACTAAGTTTTTATCTGACCTTAGCTTAATCTAACGGAAGGGTTGATAGCCATTCAGTAAATCTAATGTGTTTTTAACAATAGATCAGAGGTCAAGATCACAGGAGAAGGTGAAAGATTGACAGGAAAATCAACGTAATATTTTTTTTTTCTTTCTTTTTGTACCAAACTTGGGAGAGGGGCTGAGGGTAAGGCGTGATTGAAGTGATTGAGAATTGAGAATAATCAGTTAAAGTTCGAGGTCACAGGGCAAAGTCGAATTTCAACTTGTGTTTGTGGATGGGGTTGTAAAGGAGGTGCAGGGTAGGGCAGTGGATGTGGGGGTGGCTCTAATGAATGAGGGTGAGATTTGGAAGATTCCAGTGTTGCTGTTTGCTGATGGTACAGCATTGTTCAGTGAAGATGATTGGGAGTTGCAAGGTTTGGTGAATGAATTTGGGACAGTGTGTAGGAGGAGGAAGCTGAAAGTTAATGTAAACAAAAGTAAAGGTATGGTGTTTGAGAGGAATGGAGTCACAGAATGTACAGTGAGGTTGGATGGTGAGGATATGGAGAGTATGAGTGCATTTAAGTACTTGGGTAGTGTGATGAGTAAGAATGGAACTTTGGGGGATGAAGTGCGTGAAAGGGTACAGCAGGAAAGGAAGGTTGTTGGTTCACTGAAAGCGGTGATGAGAAATAGGGAGGTGAGTATGGAAGTTAAGAAGTCACTGCATGATAGTATTGTGATCTCTACCCTGACGTATGGAAGCGAGGCGTGGATCTTGCAAGAGAGGAACAAGTCAAGAATGAGAGCAGTGGAAATGAGTTACTTGAGGGGAGCATGTGGAGTGACATGGAGGGACAGGTTGACGAATGAGGAAGTGAATGAACGTTGTGGGGTGGATGTGGATGTGGTTGAGGAGATTAGGAGAAATACACTGAGGTGGTTTGGACATGTGGAGAGAATGGAGAATGAAAGACTGACTAAGAGGGTGTATGTAGGTGAGGTGGAGGGAGGGAGAGGGAGGGGTAGGCCGAGGATGAGGTGAAGGGATGGAGTTGAGAGGTATATGAGGGAGTGGGGGGGTGAGTTGGGGGGAGGGTAGTCAAATGGTGGGTGACAGAGAGACTTGGAGGCGTTTTGTCTGCGGCCACCCTTTGCGGGATTAGGGCATCGGGCTATAGATGGATAGATAGATAGTTTGTGTTTAACAAAATAATTCAAACACATTCGATCCAGTTCCAGCTAGACTTGGTTGGAGAGTTTAAGGTTGGTCAAAGAGTAAACCTACTGTTTTGGAGAATAATAGATTAATGACCGAGGTTACAGGCCAGGTTCAACTAAAGCATTTCTTATTAACTGAAGCCTAACCTTTGTGGAATGGTTGAGAATCAGGCAAGAATAAAAGGATTCTAGTTTGAGAGCAACCAGTCACCGGTCAAGGTCAACGGAAAAACTCAAAAGCCAAGATCACTGAACAAGGTCATCTCAAATTTTAGATCTGATCTGGAGCAAAGTTGTGGAAGGGTTAAGAGTTAGGCAAGAACGAAGGGGTTCGGCTCTTGCAACAATCAAAGGTCGAGGTCACAGGGCAAGGTCAGGGCTCGACCCGTGTGACTATGAGTGAACAATACAATTAAAACAGTTTTAATCTAATTTGAATCAAACTTGGTGGCTGGGTTAAGAATCACCCAAGAGGTTGCCGTATTATTTTTGAGAACAATAGGTCAGAGTGTGAGGCCAAGGTAACATCACAAGGGCAAATTTAAGCCGTTTTCATCCAGTATTTGCAAAACATTTTAGAAGAGATCAAATTAAAACTAAGAGATTCAGATTTGAGAACACTCATAGGTCCAGGTCACCTTGAAAGTTCAAAGATGAAGGTTACTGGGAAAAACTCAGATAGCTTATATTTAGCTTATATTTATTGAAAGGGTTAAGGATTAAGCCAGAAAGAAGTAATTTGATTTTGAGAGTAATTCATAGTGGGGGTGTCACTGGCTCATACTATATACTTGGTTGCATTAACCTGGTACGAATAACTTTACTTATTGTTAACTAAGTAAACTGTGTTGAGAGCATATGGACCAAGGTCTGCCATTTAATCTTTTAATAGAAGATGATACCAGTATCTTCGAAATGTTTTTATCATTTAAATCTTTCTTCAGCTAGGTCTAACCGTGAGTGGGATAAATGATGAATAGAATTTATCATTGACGAAGAGTTCTTATAATGTAAGTGTATTTGTATTATCTACTTCTGCATCATGGTGTTATAGAAAATTATCATATTCAAACCTGGTACGCCCGAGTACTAAACCATACTAGTGGTTCATCTCCGGCTATACACAGCGTTTTATGGTATCAACACCGAACACCAGTAACATCTGCAATCATTTCCCTGAACACCATCAACATCACATTACCCTAGACACCAACAACAGTACATAACCCTGAACACCATCAACACATTATCCTGAACACCATCAACAACACATTACCCTAAACACCATCACCATATTACCCTGAACACCGTTAAAAACACAACAGGCAGAGCGGCATCGTTAACGCAAAATGGATGGTGGATAAAATTTGCAGTCTGATCTGTCTAGAGGAGGCGACTGTTGAAACTTCCTCCCTGACTCGTTAACCAACTTGTGATGCTAATTAACGACGCAGTGGGGGAGAGGTTGGCTGATCCCTAACCCCTTCGTAATCAGATTTCTGCCAACACCCGACGCTCAGTTTCCCCACCTTGAATGCATCCTCAAGTCATATACACAGATTTATTAACAGCTCTACTACACCACTGACACTTCACATCAACTTTCCTTCACAGCACTGCACAGCATAACATACTCCAGTCTATTTTCCCTCACCACACCACCCTCCCGCCTCCCTCCACATCAAATCACACCACAGCAAACAATACTCTCCTTCCCCACCACACCACACCAGTCTCCCTCGACACCATACCCCATCCTACCTCCCTCCACACCACACGACACCCCACCTTTCCTCCACAGCAAGTGACACCCCAGCCTTCCTACCACAGCACACCAGACCTCAGCCTTCCTTCACAGCACACCACACCCCAGCCTTCCTCCATAACAAACCCCAACCTTGCCCCGCTTTACACACATCACACTCCAGCCTCCCTCCGCAGCACACCATATCACAGCTATACCACATCTCCCCACCTATACCACATCATACCATACCACACAACACCAAACTGCAACCATCCTCCACACCACACCACACCACACCACACCACACTACACTACACGACAATTCCTCCTCCTTAGGTCCTCTACACCCCAGTCTTGGCCCGCTGCCCTACGTACACTGCCGCCCAGCCTAATTTTGCTGGTATTTTGAAGGTGGCTAGTTCTTGTGGTGCGTCCTTTTAGTGGGCCATGTCAGAAAGTGTTCTTGCTTTTGTTATGATTATTATTATTATTATTATTGTTGTTATTATTATTATTATTATCATCACTATCATTACTTTTTTTATATTATTATGTGGTAAGTGGGGGCGCTCACCATCCACTTACTCAATGTAGTGCTGCTCTCGGGTGTCTGCCCTTTCCTCTCCATCCTGCTTTCCTTCCATTCTCTTCTGTCTTTCTTACCTTCATTCTTTCCTTGTCCTTCTGCCTACGGGTGACTTTACGCTCCTTGTTCTGTCTTTCTTTCCTTCATTTTTTCGACTTCCTTCAGCCTGTGGGTGACTCTACACTGAGTGACAAGCCAAATGGTTTCCTGTGCACCAGGAAACCATTTACTACGCTGGGTGGTAACCATATAACCAAATTTTGGCGCCTGGTGGTTTAGTGGGTAATTATTGCTCTCCAATCGGATTGAGCCGGTGAGGGTTTATATCCAAGGGTTGGTTGGGATTGATTGCTCATGTAATGCCACTCAGGGATGATTGAGGCTGGTCACTCTCATCTTAAATGTCAGGACCAACTGCCTAGCCCCGGGCTCCTACGCTTCTCATGGGGCAATGTAGGATTGGATGATGGATGGATGGATGGATTTGGTTTTACGCCAGGTATCCCCGAAAGGCTAAGGCGTTGCCCCTGAGTAGAGTACTTTTGGACTGGAGCGTGTAGCATTTTATGACCGGATGCCCTTCCTGATGTCTACCAATGACCCTTGGATGGATTCGATCCTCTGACCCATCGGTCAGAGCGGAGCGCTCTAACCCACTGAGCCATGGCTGCTACTATCAATATTATAATTTTTATTATTATTATTATTATTATTATTATTGTGCGGTGTGGTGCGGTGAGGATCTGTCCGTTCTCGCCTTTGGGGCTAAGATGCGAATGAATGTGTTTGAATGGATGAGTAAATGGGGAGTGTGTCGTCCTGTCTCGGCTACCTCCCTTTCCTTGGGGGAAGCAGCCTAGGTATATAGATAGATTATTATTATTATTGTTGTTGTTGTTGTTGTTGTTGTTGTTGTTATATAACTGAGAGAGAGAGAGAGAGAGAGAGAGAGAGAGAGAGAGAGAGAGAGAGAGAGAGAGAGAGAGAGAGAGAGAGAGAAATCTTATCTGAAAGGAAAGTCGCCAGAAGGCATGAAAGACGAAAGAAAACTGGGAAACGAGGGAAGGCGAGTAACAGAAACGCCAGAGTGAAAAGCGAGATTGTGAAACACACACACACACACACACACACACACACACACACACACACACACACACACACACACACACACACACACACACACACACACACACACACACACACACACACACACACACACACACACACACACACACACACACACACACACACACACACACACACACACACACACACACACACACACACACACACACACACACACACACACACACACACACACACACACACACACACACACACACACACACACACACACACACACACACACACACACACACACACACACACACACACACACACACACACACACACACACACACACACACACACACACACACACACACACACACACACACACACACACACACACACACACACACACACACACACACACACACACACACACACACACACACACACACACACACACACACACACACACACACACACACACACACACACACACACACACACACACACACACACACACACACACACACACACACACACACACACACACACACAGAGGTACCGGTACGGAGAAAAACGACTGATGTAGAGATCACAAATAAATGAGAGAATGGGAAAAGCTCAGATGATATTGTGGTTGTCTGTTTGTGGGAGCGCTGGTGTTTATTGAAAGGAAAGGGCGAGAGGATGGTACAGGTAAAACGAGAGAACCCAGGTGGCCACAAGAGACCCAGGTAAGCCTGTACCTGCACAAAGCATGACTGACCAGTACGCACTTAGAGAAGGAGTAATTTTACCTCTCATATATAAATATATCATGGTAAATGAGAAAATATGTAAAAAAAAAAAAAAAAGAGAGAGAGAGAGGAAATGTGTTATAATCTAACCATGATTTCATTTTCAGTACAATGAGATCAATCTTATTCTATTCTTGGCGCTGCCAAAGTACATTTTCCGTTTTATGAAATTCCTCATAATAAACTATTATTCTTCACCCGAGTGGAAATCTCATATGACAGAAAAAAAAAAAAAAACTTATTTATGTGAAACGGAGAGAATATAAAAATTTAAGATGAGGGAATAAGGAGGGAGATCAGTGAACGAGGTGAAGGCATGAAGTACGGATAATTTCCATGAAAGAAGAGGGGAAATTAGGGGCTGGAGGAAACACAGTAGTAGTGATTTGTGACAGACAGCTTTGGTGACGATTTTGCCGATATCACACTACATTAACTCTGGGATTAGGTGTCTTACAACAGACTGATAGACAGAGGTACATGAATTTTTATGCACATGACGTTCTGGCTAATTCTGCTAAAATACCACTACAATTTATCTCTCAACTTGCGCCATCCACCACCATTGGCAGTCCACTCGTTCCAGTGAATTTATGGCGGTAATCTCTCCACCAGATGTGTGTCTTCCACCTCCTTCCTCTCCAGTTCCAGGCAGCCATTGTTTCTGTCAGTGATCCATGATGATCCCTCACGCCAGACAAGTGTACTGCCTTGCAACTCTCTTAAGACAGTTATTATTATATTTCGTCCATCTTAACTTGGCGAGGATTATCCTTTTTTTTCTTTTAGCCTATTTCCCGTATCTCTGTGGAAGAGTAAGACAATACTGTGACCTTGCAACCTTTTCTTATCACATCTAGTGTTAATTTCTTGCTACAGTTCAATCTTCAAGATTAAGAAATGGTAGTTTTAGGCCAGATTAAAGTGGTCAGAGTATGGTCCGCTGGAACAACACAGTCCCATGAGTATACGAGTAACATCCCGATTAAACCACCCAGGCCTAAAATTCTGGCTCGTCGGATGACAGTCCGGAGAGCTTCCATTCTACCACACTGGCTTTTAAAACTTTGGCTTCTGTGTGCTCTTCAACATAACTACCATCGTCTGGTTTTATCTGCAGGAAAATACAGAATGCTTAGTTCTTGGTTAACACATTGTTTTAAATACTTTTTTTAAATTTATTTTTGAAGGGGCAAGTTTTTTTTGAAGTAGATAAAACTGTCTTGTTAGCAAATGGAAAACAAAGTTCGCACACAACAGCAAAAGATTTCACTGTTTCACTACAAAAGGGGTTTCCTAAGCTGAATAAAATTATTTGGTGGTTGCATGAATGAATTAAAAAATACGTCCTCGTCAGAAAGGATCTAGTGAAGATGTTTTTCCTTCACTAAGACGGGTCCTTACTTAGTCAAATGAAATCACCTGGTGGTAGGAGGAGGGAAAAGGAGTGTCATCATACCAAAGGGATCACAGAAACTGCGAGCCTGTCAGCTACTAACATTCTACTAGGATTATCTGTCTATAAACAGCTAACATAACACAAGTTTTGCCACTTTACGTTTCACTGTCTGCTCTCTGCTTCCCTTTTTTAAAGTCTCGGCAATCTTCCTCATGTAAATCTGCCACACTTGCAGTCGTACAATGTTGACACCGTCAACACTGGGCGAGTGAGGACTTAAGATTCACTCAAAAATGTTTATTACATTTTTATACAAACTAAATGAAAACAGAATGATGCCAGTCCACACATTTACGCCATCTAGGGCAGCGAACACTGCCAGTGAGAGGACAAACTCACTCGTCCACTACACAAACACACGCGTGCGGGACACAAAATGACACACACATTCAGCCTACACAAACGTACAAACATAAAGTTCTGTAACTGCTGTCGTGATGAATAACAGCGGTGGCAGGAGCAGTTGTTTCGTAAAAGTTATGATGAGAACATTGTTGTGATACATAGTAGGCCTACACCTGCCGTATCATATAACAGTTGTGATAATAGCAGTGTTGTGATATACACCAGCATTATCATATAACTTTCGTAGCAGTTGTTTAGTGGTTGTTGTGTCATGCAGTCAGTGATTCACTCAGCAGTTGTGTAATAAAGCAGTTATAATAGGCAGCAGCAACGCAACAACGCCCTGTGCTATGTTCTATTGAAGGAACTGTGACTAACAGGCATACGTGCCTGTTAGTCACTTGTACGTTAAGTGATAAAACAAATGCTCTTCTCTCACAGTTCAGGCAGACATTCCATATGCCCAGCTATTTGTTTCACTATTTACCTCCGTCAACGAAGTTGGACGAAGGTTGTATATTCATCCGTGTCTGTGTATAAAACATTTCAAAAAGTTGCTATTGATTTCAGTGAAATCTGGTAAATATATCATCAGTTGGCCAAGGAAGATTTGATTATATTTTTGGGTAGATCCGAATCCGGGTACAGGAATAAATCATAAATTTTACTAACTTTGATGAAGGTATGAGCCCTCTGAAATTGTGTGAAAGGGCATTCTAAGACCGTAGAATTAATTGGCCATGTTATACCGTAAAAGTACTCGATTGGTAGGAAGGAAGAATTACAGAAATAAGCTATAAACTTTACTGGTGTCGGCAGTGGTATGCGGTCTGTTAATGCTTTCTAGTTGTGTGTGTGTGTGTGTGTGTGTGTGTGTGTGTGTGTGTGTGTGTGTGTGTGTGTGTGTGTGTGTGTGTGTGTGTGTGTGAAGCCTGTCATTTGTCTATGTCTCTCCTTGTCCTGTCACATTCAACTGAGCTCGCTGTCTTACTGACGGTGGCCATGATTCAGTGTCGAGTGTCTGTGTTCTGTTACCCAGTTGTTGTTTAGTGGTGTCTAGCTTTATCGTGTGTTTTTGTGTTTGTATGGTTGTATTCTTTGTATGTGGTTCCTATCGGAGTGTTGTATGATATTTTAGTGAAAGCATGTTTTGTTAGCTGCCAATGAGGGGTAGTTCTGTGGTTGATCAGTCACTGTCGAGCCAAGGCAATAAGATTTTTAGATGGAGGAAGCATCTCAAGGAGTGGTCCGGCCAGTGAGTCACATCGTAAGGATTTTCACACTCAAGGTGCCTCACTAACTAGCGAAGCGCCATATGGTGCTTCACTGTAGCTCGTAAGATTTTCACACGTACTGTGCATTGGTCAAACGACGTCCCATAGGGATTTTCGATGTAGTTCTTGTAAGATTTTCACACAAAACGTGCATCAGTCAATCGATGCCCTATATGGTGCTTCACTGTAGCTCTCCTAAGATTTTCACACGCAAGGTGCACCAGTCAAGTGATGCCTCAAACGGTGCTTCACTGTAGTTCCCTGTTGGTTTTCACAGGCAAGATGCTTCACTTCTGTGGACCCCCGAATGGTGCTTCCGTTTAGCTAAGGCGCATACAGTTCCGTATCAATCTCATGCTTCTGCACTTGGTAAACTATGGCAAAAAGAGCCCGTCCTCCCCCACTCTCTCTCTCTCTCTTTCTTTCTCTCTGTCTCTCTCTGTCTCTGTCTGTCTGTCTCTGTCTGTCTGTCTCTGTCTGTCTGTCTGTCTGTCTCTGTCTCTGTCTCTCTCTCAGCTATTTTATGGCTTATTACTTTCACAGTGTAGTAACATTCCTTCACTCATTGCATCCACCAATAACTCTTTCACTCTCAGCCTCCTCACTTTCTGGTAACTCTGCTTCATTCTCTTTGCACTCTCCCATAAAATAAATTTCACTCTTACTCGTTGTAGTCTTCTGTTAGTCTGCTTCGCTCTTACCTTAGGCACTTCCCAGCAACTCTGCTTTTCTTTTTGTATTCTCCAAAGACTCTCCGTCTCTCTCTGCAATCTCTTAAACACCTTCCACTTTCCAGTAACTCTCCTTCACTTCCGAAAGACTTTCCTTCACTCTCTGCACTCTGTTTCACTCTCTCCACTCTCTCTCACTCTCTCTTTCTCTCCTCTCATCAGTAACTCTTCTTTACTCTCCCTCCTCACTGGCCAGGAATATCTTTCTTCCTCTCGTTCCCTCCTTCCATTTTCTCATTTTTATCCGCCTGCCTTCGCCCTCTCTCCTCTCCATCATCACTCCCGCCTCCCCCAACACCCAGCTGGCGTCTCCCACGGTGCAGGCTCCTATGACCCACACCCGTGTCCTATGACTGCCAAACCCACCCATGTCCTCTTACTGACCCACCCACCCATGTCCTCATACTGTCGCACCCATCATTGTCCTCTAACTACTAGACCCATTTCCTCTTACTGCCACATCCACCTACGTCCACTTAGTGCCACATCCGCGTCCTCTTGCTGCTTCACTCGTCCATGTCCTCCTACGGCCACATCCATGTCGTCTTACTGCTACACCCATGTCCTCCTACTGGCACATCCATGTCCTCTTACTGCTACACCCATGTCCTCCTACTGCCACTCCCACCCAGGTCTTCTGCTTCCATCCACCCATGTCCTCTTACTGGCACACCCATGTCCTCTTACTACCACACCCATGTCCTCCTACTGCCACACTGACGCACGTCCACTTACTACCACAACCACCCATGTCCACTTACTGTCACATCCATTCCTACTGCCACTCTCATGCCCTCTTACTGCAGCACCCATGTCCCCTTATTGTCAAACCCATGTCCTCTTACTGCCACGTCCATGTCCTCTTACTGCCACACCCATGTTCTCATACTGGGTACATTACGAATCGACAGAATTATAAATCTCGCCCCATTTGCAATTATTTCATCTGTTGTTCGTGATTTCTTTCTCCTTCAGTGCAAACATGTCCCCGTCTCTGATCCTTTTGCTTGAAGTGTTGGACTTCCTTCTGGCCAGAGGTGGTGTTTTGATTTAGGACCACTTTTACAATACGACCACTGGCCATTTGCCATTACCAGTCCGGTCACCTTCATTAAACCTATAAGCATGAATCGCTTTAAACTGGTGCAGAGAGCCTCCAGCCTCTCTCCTCTTATTCCTTACCAAAGTGTAGTCAGCCTCAACACAATCATACTCACAGGTTGAAACAAGGCTAATGAAATATACCCGCTGTCACATGCACCAAGCTCGTACTTGCACAGAGTACCCTGTGCACAATACTGCTTATATCTACAGTAGGTGTGGGGATATGGGATAAGGTACGTTGGGCATAGGGTCGTATGCACTGGGTTCAGGCATGTACAAAGTACTTTATGCACAAAGCGATCTAAACCATATCCATGGTCTTTGGGGATATACTGCTAAATAGGTGACTTCCTGTAATGGGAGCGAGAGTTTGTGTAAATCAAATGGTCACTCTATCACAGACATCACCCATTTCGGATTATAAGCCCAAAGGCCAGGCCTGTGGTACAAGATACTAACTTTAATGCATAATGTACTTTGTGCGTGGATGAACATGGTATTTATGACACTGAAACTAAGAATAATAGTTACAGTACAGAGACGAAAACCGAAACTAGGTAAAAATGTGAGTAATTGATCAAGGGTGAAAAACAATGATGTCACTGGTTTTATGTTCCGTCATGTCCTCAGTTACCGTTTGACTTCCATCAAAATATAATTCTCCACCCTCCTGAGACTGTCTCCCACCTCTTCGTGACTCTCCACCCTCCTAAGACTCTCCCGCCACAGAGTGACTCTCCACGTCCTGACACAGGCTTTCCCACCTCATTGCGACTTTACCACTTCACTGACTCATCCACCTCATTATGTTTGTCCCACATCGCCCTGACTCTGCACTCTCCTGATTCTAATGGTCTCCGTTGCGCCCGGCACACAATTTCTATCAACCTACACACTACTCTGTCCGATTCGCGAATGCAAAACATAACTTGTGTTCTTACTCTTTCATTTACTTGCCATCCCTTGAAGAGCCTTCCTTATTATTGTCCCCAGCCTACGAATTTATTTATTTATTTTTTTTAACGCAATGTTTACAAACCTCTCGAAATGAGCACATCGTGATTGTGACGTTTTTTTTTTGTTCGACTTTCTTTAGAATGGACAATTTTGTCTTGATTCCTTCTTCGCATATATAAAAGAAGCTTGAGATGCAGACAGGGTGAGTGATGAAGATGTTGCGGGAGGAGGCATATGGCTGCTAGGTGGAGGTGGGAGGGTAGGTGTTATCTTTCAGTGGTGAGAGGGAGAAGGAGAGGAAGGAGGGAAAGAGTGAGGAGGGAAAGTGTGAAGAGGAGGGAAAAGGAAAGAGGGAAAGTGAGGATGGAGATTATGAAGAAGGAAAAAGGGGATGAGGAGGAGGAGGAAATGGAAGAAAGAGGAAGCGAGGTAAGATGAAGAAGGGAAAGTATAGGGTGTAAAGAAGGGGAGAGAAGAAGAAAGCAATGAAAACGGAGAAATGGGAATGAACGAATGAAGAGGGAAACAATATGACAAGGTTGAGAGACGAGGTAGAAAATGAAGAGGAAGAAAGAGGAGGGAGGGATGGAGGAGGGAAAGGGAGGAGAAAAGGAATGAAAATGGAAAGGAAGGAGGAGATACAGAATGAGGAGGGACAGGGAGGAGGGAGAAAATATGAGAGAAGGGGAGAAGCCTGGGAGGGGAGAGGGAAGGGAGGAGGAAGCGTGTGAAGAACAGAAAGGAGAGAATGGAGGGAACAACAGAAGGAGAGAGGGACTGGAGAAGGGTGAAAATAAAATGAAAGAGGGGGTGCAAAGGAGAGGAGAGGGAAGGGAGTAGGGAGAGTAGGAAGACAAAAGGGGAGAAGGAGAAAATCAAGAAGGAAGGAGAAAATGGAGGAAAGAGAGTAGGGAGAGGAAGGAAGAGAATGAGGTGTGAGATAAAGAAACTGATAAACGAGACATGAATGGTGTGAGGTGATCAACTGAATCGCCAAGACGAGAATGAAAGAGATTTTGTGGCGAAGAAAGATTCACTCCAGCAGAAAAGCAATCTTTCGTCCTCTGACAGAAATGATCGTAATAAAGAAATTAAAACTGATAAAATATATATTGTAACTACACGTCATTTGTATGCTAAGCATATACCACAACATAAATGCATCACACTGCTGTTATTAACACAGTTTTGTAATCTTCGCTCATTTCCTCTTCCGCTGTATTGTGTGATCTAAAGATAATCATACCAGTCAGGTTGGAGAGATTTGTAAATTACACAAGCATGAAATAAAGAGAGAAATTACAAGCAGTAAGCAAGCCAACTGACCAGCAGCAGAGGCAAGTGACAGGTTTCACTGCCCACCCACCACAGATGCCACTGCCCATCCACCATAGGTTTCATTGCCCACCCCCCACAAATCCCACTGCCCACCCACCACATGTCCCATTGCCCACCCACATCAAGTCCCAAAGACCACCCACCACATATCCCACTGCCATCACAGGTCCCACTGCCCACCCACCACATACCTCACTGCCATCACAGGTCTCACTGCTCACACACGATGGGTCTCGCCCACCCATTTCATAAAGCCACAGTAACACTCGCAACAGTATTGGGTGAGAGTTCTTCGCTGAGAGAGACCAGACGAGAAAGTCTCCATTCACTCACTGTTGAAAAGCACATAAACTCTGCAAAATAAGGAAATTGGTGACTGCATCAGTGGACGTTTTTGAGCATGGTATAAGGCATAGTGCCGGTGTGTGTTATAGGGTGAAGATGGCGATGAAAGAAAGATGTGACATTTTTTACAAAAAGGAAGCAAGTTTAGCAGTCAGACGCTCATAAGAACCAGGAGACGGACGAATTAGCATGTTAAAAGTGTGGCTTCAATGACCAAGCTTATTTTCTAAAGCCTGGGATTTCTGCACGTTGACATTGTGGGGAATGTACTTAGAGTATCGCCGTTCGCCTGTCGGCTCTTTGCCACAAAACCCATAGGTCCCTACCTTGGGGTTCTCTCATTATTTATGTTTTGAAAATGGGTCGAACCGCCATCCTGGGTAGCATGAAGCTTTACAAGGTTTATTAAGGCTATATTTCAACCTTCAGTTAAAACGGTCCGTCCTAGGCTGGAAAAATCGTCAAAATAAGGCAAGAATACAATGAAAACGACATCACCGGGCTCGGAGGGTATAGGGGAAAAAGCTCTTTGACAACTCAGTTCCTAAGAAACACTTCAGAATCTTCACTGATATTATTTTTACACATCAGCATTCTCAACTAAGATTTCCAGTAACTCATTGACAGTAAGATAACACAACAGCTTTATATCCCAGCCACAAAATTTCATCTTATCATCATATTCTAGTATTAAAAATTTTGTTACAGCTCAGCATTGACCATGGACATACGGCAGTTTTAGACCAATTTATGATGGAAGGAATATAAGAGAGTGTATAATAGCGACGTGGTTGGTGGAGGAAGAAGATGTGGATGGAATAAGAGATGGATTTACTTGGAAGATGAGGTATTACAGCATTTGTACTTCTGCAAAACACTTGTTCATCAGCATGACATACTACAGCACAAGATCTGAAGGCAGTACAACACTTATAATTCATCATAACACACGTGCAGCGGAACACTTGAATGGCAGTACAGGACTTGTACATAACGCAACGCTTGTAATTCAACACAACACTTGTACTACAGAACATCATTTGTACTTCAACACAACACTTGTCATTCAAAACATTTTGACTGCAACACAGCACTTGTACCTCAACACAACACTCAAACTACAGTACAGCCCTTGTCCTTAAAGACAACATTCGTATTGCAGTACAGCATATTCCAGTACAGCACTTGTACTGCAATACAAACAGCATTCTATAAGGGACTCGTGTCACGTCTCAACACATTATTCAATAACAAAATTATTCATAGTTGCCAAGCGTTTATAATTAGAACGTTAATTATGGGTGCTTAAAACAAACCCTGGAGCACAAGGCTTAAAAATTACACAGACATTAATGACGGTATTCCTGTCGGTACTGTTGTATCGATACCGTTATGACGGTACTTATGTGACGGTAAATGTTGTTGTGACGGCACTATTCTGACGATACTCTTGTAATTGTTTTCTTGTGACGGTAGTATTATGTCATTAGTTTTGTGCCGATACTGTTGCGACATTACGCGAGGTGGTGCCGGTAGAGGGTGATGCTGTGGCGATACTGTTGTGATGATGCAAGTTGTTACTGTGATAGTTCACGGGGTTGTTGTGATGGTGTTGTCTTGACTTTTATCGGACATTAACATGTCCATAACTGAGCCACACTGATAAATAAGAATAGATACCAGTAAACAGTGTGTTGTTGGAACAGCGTTATTGACGTGCTAATATTGTGAGGGTTATGATGTAAAGGCACGCGTTGTATGTGTTACACACTCTGGCACAATGGACTGCCAACACATACTTCCGTTTGCAAACATTCCCTTCATCAGTCACTCCACATGTTACACACTCTTATACATTACACCGCCAGCATATGCACTTGTTTGCCCACATGCCCTCCCCTACCCACTCCACAGGTTACACACGCTGACATAACCAATGCATGCTTCTATTTCCCCACCTTTCCTTCGTCAATCACCACTCTTACACCAAAGCTAACTCAGGGGTATGTCTCCTACATGTGAGCCTGTAGCGTGTTGATTGTTTTGTTAAGGCAAGGTAAAGAAAGTTGAGGAGGTAGTTTCACCCTCCAGCGCCCGCGCAGGTGACGTGGCGTCGTGTCAAATGAGAGAGAGGGAGGGGGGGAGGGAAAACAAAGAAAATGGAGAGGCCGAACAAATGAGAGAGAATATTATGATATCTACGCAGAGGGAGAGAGAGAGAAGGAGGGGGAAGAGGGAGAGAAAGACAGCGAGAGAGAAGATATGCCAAATTTAAGTTGGAAAGAAGGAGGAGGTTTTTATGTGATTGTTATATACTTAATAAGGCACCAGGGGAGGATGGTTTATTTCCGGAAATGTTTAAAGTGGAGGGGGATAGATTAATAATGATCTTGACCAAGCTATTCAATAAGATATGGGTGACGGGGTTACTACCGTCAGTTTGGAAGAATGGTGTAATTGTTAAAGTTCCGAAGAAGGGAGACCTGAGTGAATGTGGTAATTGGAGGGGAATCTCTTTGTCACCGATAGCTTTGAAAGTTTTCAGTAGAGTGTTGTTAAATAGGTTGGAGCCGGTGGTTGAGGGTATTCTGAGGGATGAACAGGCTGGTTTTAGAAAGGGACGTGGTTGCAATGATCAGATCTTTATAGTTAGGCATTTGATGCAGCAAGTTAATGAAATGAGAGTACCGTTAAGTCTTTGTTTTGTTGATTTTGAAAAGGCTTTTGATAGTGTTTCGAGAGAGACTATGGGGAAGATCATGAGTCATTATGGAGTACCAGAGGAGTTTGTGAGGGTCATTATGAACATGCATGAGGACACATTTTGTAAAGTGATGGTTGATGGTTGTCTGAGTGATTCGTTTGAAGTCAAGTCCGGAGTAATTCAAGGTGGTGTTCTATCACCTTTACTATTTATATTGGTCATTGATTACATTATGAAACGCGTTGGAACAGAAACCGGTGCAGGTATACTTTGGGGAGAGAACAGGAAACTTTTGGATTTAGATTATGCAGATGATATAGTATTGATTTGTGATGGGCCAGAAGAGATGCAGAGAGTGTTGGACTGTTTGGTGAGTGAAGGTCGCAAGGTGGGTTTGGTTATTAATTGTGGAAAAACTGAAATAATCAATATGAATATGGAAAATGCGCAGGAATGTGTAATTGGAGGTATGGTTGTAAAGCAAGTTGATAGGTTTAAATATTTAGGTACTTATTTAGCCAAGGATGGTTCTTTGAACTTTGAATTCGAGGAAAGGTTAAAGAAGGCTAATCAGGCAATGGGAATGCTTAAAAATATTTGGAATAATAACAATTTCTCTGTGCATACAAAAATCAAACTTTATAAGGTAATGGTTAGGAGTATCTTAATTTATGGACACGAGTCTTGGTACAGCACAGTGACTATGGAAAATAAATTCTTGGTATTTGAAAATAAAGCACTTAGAAGAATATTAGGAGTTAAGTGGTGGGAAAGGATACCAAATAGTAGAATTAGAGAAATAACGGGAGTGCAGCCGATCGATGAATATGTTAGATTCTCACGATGGAAGTGGCTAGGACATGTGTATAGGAGACAGGGAATAGTACGAGGTACACCAGGGTGGGTGGCACTTGGTAGGAGAGGTAGAGGAAGGCCAAAAGAGACGTGGGTGAGGACAATGAGACGGGAAGCTGGAGATGAGTGTTGGGGAGATCTTGAGGAGTTAGCACAAGATAGGATGTGGTGGTGTGAGTTCATCGAGGCCCTATGCATCCCCGAGGGTGCCACAGGAAATGATTGATTGATTGATTGATTGTTATATACTTCCGTGTGTGCGTGATTTCCTTGGTCCGTGCGGCGGTAACACTATTGTGGGAGCGTTATCTCCTGAACCCATCGATGGATTTCGACCAAACTTTGTCAGTGATACAGTATGAAGGGACGATGAACTGATTACGTCAGCAAGGTCATGTAGGTTGTATAGCATGTCCATACACAAGGCTTGGCGAGGATACACCGAGCGACGCTTTGTGTCAACGGCTTGGGGGCCAGAGTTCTCGACGTTTCGTTCTATCTTGTATCTGAAATCGTATAGGTATATCTTAGAGACTTTCTATCCCTTTCAAACTGATGTTTTTTCTATGCTTAATAAAATCGTCTAGCAAAAACAGGAACAAAATATACAGACGCTGTCATTCTTAAGACAGTAACAGTGCCATTGTTACTTATTGTTCCTGTACTTTTTTTATTTCCCTCCTTTCCTCAATTATCCAGTTATAATTGTTCGTAGGTGCTACTAAATTATTCTCGGATTCCACTTCACACGTTCGGACACATTGCACGTGGGTGTTTTGTTTCTTTCTCCATAACATCATATTTTTTCTTTTACTTTTTTCTTTTTTTCCTTTTCTATTTGATCGTACTACCCATACTCTTACAAACATACGCGAGAATTTCTGGAACCATAGAATTACAACAAACTATCAATTTTTCGTTTTGGGTGATCTGAACGTGCGTTTTCCACGAGTTCTAGAAATAAAAATACGTTGTCAATATGTAATTATCCGCGTTACTGGCGTGCACATGGTAATGATATGGCTGTGTCCGTGTGTACTGGCCCGGCAACGATTAAATCTGATTTTATTACTCGTATGTACAGGATATATTATACTGTACACACACACACACACACACACACACACACACACACACACACACACACACACACACACACACACACACACACACACACACACACACACACACACACACACACACACACACACACACACACACACACACACACACACACACACACACACACACACACACACACACACACACACACACACACACACACACACACACACACACACACACACACACACACACACACACACACACACACACACACACACACACACACACACACACACACACACACACACACACACACACACACACACACACACACACACACACACACACACACACACACACACACACACACACACACACACACACACACACACACACACACACACACACACACACACACACACACACACACACACACACACACACACACACACACACACACACACACACACACACACACACACACACACACACACACACACACACACACACACACACACACACACACACACACACACACACACACACACACACACACACACACACACACACACACACACACACACACACACACACACACACACACACACACACACACACACACACACACACACACACACACACACACACACACACACACACACACACACACACACACACACACACACACACACACACACACACACACACACACACACACACACACACACACACACACATCTCTGCTGTCCTGATGGGGTCGTAACTTCTCGCTTCATGGCAAAACATCATTACAGCCTGGAGCTTAGCGAGATTTTATTGCTGGCAAAAAAATTATGCACAAAGGACGACTGTTAATCGTTGTCATGTTATGGTAATTGTTTCGTTGAGGTGATAACTGTCAGTAGTTGTGGCATGTAAGTTGTTATACTGATGTGAAAATTGTCAGTAATTGTGTTATATGCGACAGGTCATTTTGGTATACCGAGATTGAGGTATGTCATTATAGTGAAGGTATAGTTGTCAATATTTGTGTCATATACGTTGTTATACTGATGTGGCAGTAGTTGTGTTATATACAATAGGTCGTTTTGGTATACCGAGACCGCGTTATTTCACAGTAGTGAAGTTGTCAGTAGCTGTGTAATATAAACTGTTGTGCTGAGCAGAGTTGCCAAAAGAGACTGTGCAATATGAGCTCTTACACTGATATTTGTCTAGTTTTCCGTCTAATACTTGGATTTTTCCTGTTGCAAGCTAAATGCGTTAACTAATGCACCATCACCTCTCCCTTAGTGTTAACTGACGAAGAAAGCACCCAGCACCCCCAAGATTACGACATGCAACCCTCAGTTTACTAATCCAGGTCCCTGTTTCTGCTCTAGGTAGGAACAGGGCGGGGTAAATGAGAGCCTAACATTTTAGCAACAGTAATGATATTACAGTTACTGAGGATTTTATTATAAATAATGACTGAGGAATTCATTATAAAAAGTGTTATTTTACCCGGATGTTGCCTAATAAAAAATACTGTTGACGAATTCCTTAATTTATTTGTGTTAGCAGAACGTATAAACCATTCAGATTGGATGGAATATTTTAAATTATACTTTCCTGCCAAAAGATTTTATTTAGTTTTAATGAGGCTTTTCGAATTACAAGAATTAGACGTAGACTTCATTACCCCTTCACTACTAGAAGTCTTCTCTGTAAGTACTGTAATTTCGACTGTTGGTAGCCTGACTGAAATAAGAACTAAGTCACTGGAATAAGGGCCTTAGCACAATCAGCAAAGAACATCATTTGTGTGTTATTCTTGCTGCTGCCAGATGATTTTATTCCATTCAGCAAAACGCTCCTGTATTGACGGGTATCATGGAGGCCATTATAAAAGCCTCCAATTTAATAAGTCTTCCCTATACAGGATAAAAGTTTGATGGTGAAGAGAATAAAATAGAAAACATGTCCTCGTGGTGATATATTGATAAAACTGAAACAAATGTATATGAAGAGAGTATGAGACAGCCAAAACAGTGGACGATGTAGTGGTAAAGAAAAGAGGCACAAAGAATTAGATCCGGGAGCTTCAGGGCCCCTCGGTTAATGCTCTAGGTGTGGTGTGGTGTGAGAGGGTGATACTGTGAGAAGGTGGTATGATGTGTGGTATAGTGCAGTGTGGTGTGGAGTGAGAGAGTAATATTGTGCGTTGTCATGTGAGAAGGTGGTATTGTGTGTGGTGTGGTGTGGTGTGGTGCGATGTGGTGCGAGAGGGGGATACTGTGTTCTGCAATGCGGTGTGCTGTGGTGTGGTGCGATGTGGTGCGAGAGGGGGATACTGTGTTCTGCAGTGCGGTGTGGTGTGGTGTGGTGTGGTGTGGTATGTTGTGGCCGTTAAAGCCGGTAAAGTCGGTAGAGTGAACAGAAGTGAAGCAACTTTTCTTTCCAAAATGGTTGCTGGGAAACAGACAAACAAGGTCTAACTAGAAAGGCTCCTGTAAATTAAAAAGCAGAGAGAGAGAGAGAGAGAGAGAGAGAGAGATCGTGTATTTTTGTGTGGGGGAGGGTCTAAAATAAGGTAATTGTAGGTGGGCAGGAAACAGGGTTTGTCACTTACCCTCAACCCGCAAAGTTTTTACTGGAGAGAGAGAGAGAGAGAGAGAGAGAGAGAGAGAGAGAGAGAGATGGAGGAAGGAAATGACAACCGAGAAGACAATGGACAGGAGAGAAAGAGGAAACGAGAGCAAAAACAAAATCACTAAATGCAGGAGCTTCAGGGCCTTTCGGTTTAGGTCTTTTGTGTGTGGGAGGGTGATTTTGTGTCGTATGGTGTGGTTTGGTATGGTGTGGTGTGTTATTGTGTGGTTTGGTATGGTGTAGTGTGGTATTGTGTGGTGTGGTGTGATGTGGTGTGGTGTGGTATGGTGTGGTGTGGTGTGGTGTGGCATGGTATGGTGTAGTGTTCTGTGGTGTGGTGTGGCAGAGTTTCCTAACATGATTCACCTCCCTTTCGGAAAATCATGAGTGAGATACAGACAGAGGGGCTGAGTGGCTCCTGGAGATGTTCCAGAAAGACGTCGTCATACTGAAGGCAATATCGGTTTGGCCATTGTAAACATCAGGTCTGAGACGGTCTTCAGGTGAATAATATTACCTGGAATTAGCAGGAATAAAACAGTTCTTATTTTTCATAGACTGGAGTAATTATTCTTGGAAAATTTTATTCTCTAGGGGACGGGAAGCCACTCCTGACCCGGAAAAAAAATTGCTTGGAGTCAGCAGGAGTCAAATAGGTTAGTTTCTCACTTTCAGAAAAGATTAAAGTGGCCAATTAAGTGAGACCCAACTTCCTCCTCCCCTGCTGACCCAACCATTCTCTTCCCTTATCCCTCTCATATTTTCACTTAATTTTTTTCTTGTTCTCTGTAACCTTCCTTCATTTATTTTTTCACTGCTTTCACTCTCCATAATTGTCTTCTCCCTTTTCCTTCTTTCAGTGCCTTTTTATCCTAAATATTTGTTTCTTCTCACCTATCTAACCTGTCTCTTCCTCTTGTCATCACTCTTTCATCCCGTCCTCGATCCTTTCATCCCTGGCTTACGTCCTTCGCTCAACGTTTTTGTCTCTTCCCTCTTCGGTGTTTTCTCCCAGTGTCTTTGATGTAGCTTTAGGTCATTATCCTTTCACTTCTCCCTTTGCATCCCGTTTCTCTGGCAGAACCATGTTTCTCACGCACCCATTACGTCTTCTTGTCTGGTCTTGTCGTCTCTCTCTCTTCCCTTCCTTTGTTTAACTCCTTTAATGGTTTCTGTTTTTCGCTTCTGCCTCCCTCACTCCTTCCTCAATTTATCTCATTTTGCTTTTTTATATTTACGTTCTTGTACCTCTCTGCCCTTCCTTTCTTTTTTTTATTATTTCACCGTTAATTATCTAACATTTCGGCCTTTCTTTCCTTCATCCAATTATCTTTTCTTCTCTTTTTTTCATTTCTGCACTATCATGTTGTTCTCTGGCGTTCCGTTCCACCTATTGTTATTTTCTCTTTCACATTACGCAGGGGAGTGAAAGATAAAAATGATAGATTACTAGTGGAGAAGGGAGAAAAAATGATCAGATGGAGAGAACACTTTAAGGAATTGTTGAACGTACAGGATGGAAGTAATGCGAGTATAAGTGGCTGGGGAATGGCTGGGAGAAGGAGGAGGTGAGAAGACAGGAAGAAATCAGTAGGATAGAAGTTGTGGAAGCAATGAAACAAGTTAAATTGGGGAAAGCCCCAGGAATTGATGGAGTGTGTGGTGAAATGCTGAAGCATGGGGGAGAGATAGTAGTAGAATGGATGTGGAAGATGTGCAGATTGGCCTGGGAGGTAGGTAGAGTCCCGGAGGATTGGAAGACAGGTATAATTATTCCCTTGTACAAAGGAAAAGGGGAAAAAGAAGTGTGTGGTAATCATAGGGGCATTTGTCTTCTTAGTATAATAGGAAAAGTGTATGGTAGGATACTTATTGACAGAGTTGGAGAAAGAACAGAGGAATTAGTTGGAGAAGAACAGGGAGGCTTTAGGAAGGGAAGAGGTTGTGTAGATCAGATATTCATTCTTAGATCTTCAGTGGAAAAGTTTCTAGAGATGGGAAAGAAGTTACATGCGGCTTTCATGGATTTGGAGAAAGCATATGACAGGGTGGATAGACAAGGATTGTGGAAAGTATTAAGAATATATGGAGTAGATGGGAAGTTGTTGAATGCTGTGAAGAGTATGTATGATGGTGCTAAGGCTGATGTGCTTGTGGATGGTGAACTAAGTGAATTTTTCTCTTTGAAGGTTGGGTTGAAACAGGGATGTGTCATGTCTCCATGGTTGTTCAATCTGTACATGGATGGGGTAATAAAAGAGGTACAAGGTAGGGTAGTGGATGTTGGAGTGGCCCTGGTAAGAGAGGATAGTGTTTGGAAACTCCCTGTACTGTTGTTTGCAGATGATACTGTGTTGTTGAGTGAAGACGAAGGGGAGCTGCAAGGCTTGGTGGATGAGTTTGGGAGAGTGTGAAAGAAACGGAATCTAAAGGTGAATGTAGGGAAGAGTAAAGGGATGATCTTTGAGAGAGGTGAAGTCAGTGAATGTACAGCGAGGTTGGATGGTGAGGAATTGGAAAAGGTGAGTACGTTTAAGTACTTGGGTAGTATGATGAGTAAGGATGGAGGTTTGGAGGGTGAAGTGCTTGAAAGGGTACAGCAGGGAAGGAAGGTTGCTGGTTCCTTGAAAGCAGTGATAAGAAACAGAGAAGTGAGCATGGAAGTGAAAAAGTTACTACATGACAGTATTGTGATACCAACTCTAACGTATGGAAGTGAAGCTTGGACGTTGTTGGAAGGACACAAGTCAAGAGTGAGAGCAGTGGAAATGAGTTATTTAAGTCCTGTGGAGTCACATGGAGAGACAGGCTGACGAATGAGGATATAAAGGAGCGTTGTGGTGTGAATATGGATGTGATAGGAATGGTTATGAGGAACACACTGAGGTGGTTTGGCCATGTGGAGAGGATGGAGGGTGAAAGACTGACGAAGAGAGTGTATGTGAGTGAGGTGAAGGGGGGAAGAGGGAGGAGGAGGCAGAGGATGAGATGGGGGGATGGGGTGGAGAGGTATATGAGAGAGGGGTGTGTGAGTTGGAAGCAGGGCAGTGAAATGGCGGGGGACAGGGTGACGTGGAGGCAATTTGTTTGTGGCCACCCCAAACGGGATTGAGGCGTCTGACAATAGATAGATAGACATTACGCCCTACTTTCATAAGTAAAGTTTTCATACCGTATTATTATATTGTATCCTCGAAGCGCCACACAGCAACACACTTCATAAGTAATCCACATTTCATATCCCATCGCCATCATTCTCACTTTTTTGCATTAATTTATTTCTCCCTTCTTACATTTTTCGTTCACTCACCCTTCGAAATCCCCCATCTCATCCTCTAGTCTGGCATTTCTCTCTCTCTTTCTCTCTCTCTCTCTCTCTCTCTCTCTCTCTCTCTCTCTCACTCACTGCTTTCCCCTATATCTCACTTCCTTTTCTCCGCCTTTCAAATCCTTTTCCAATTTTCTAATCTCATCCTTTTCCTTTCATCTTGACTCACTGGCCATCAGTTTCACGCTTCTATTTCCCCTTCGACTCCTCCTAAATCCTTCCTCCCTCCTTCTTCCCCTCCTTCTCGCCTCGCTCTCCTCCCGTTCCCTAACTTGTCTCTTCCGTTACTACCAGCCTTTCTCAATTCTCTCTCACTTTCCACCTATCATCTAAGCTTTCTCCCATTCATGGCTCCTCTCACTTTTTTCTCGCCTTCTCACTTCTCCCCCTTACTTTTCTCCCATCCATACACTTTTTCTCTCATCCATCTACTTTCCTCTCAGTTATCGCTCTCTTTCCACTCATCCTCTCAGTTTTTTCTCTTTCTTTCCTCCTGTCCTGTAAGTTTTCTCTCTCACTTTCTTCCCATCCTCTCATTTTTATCTCTTTCTCTCCTCTCATCTTCTCAGCCTTCTCTCTACCTCTCCTACCATCCTCTTCTTTTTCCTTCTCACTTTCCTCCCAGTCTCTCAGCTTTTCTCCTCGTGTTCCTCTGTGTCTCTCACATTGCATCACCCATTTTTCTCCTCTCCTACACGTGTCACTGTTTAAATATGCCTTTTCTCTCCCTTCTGTAATCACACACACACACACACACACACACACACACACACACACACACACACACACACACACACACACACACACACACACACACACACACACACACACACTCTGGTATTCTTCGAAAATGTTTCAGTAAGTGCGTAGTACAAGAAGAAGAGACTGATGTGTGTGTGTGTGTGTGTGTGTGTGTGTGTGTGTGTGTGTGTGCGTGTGTGTGTGTGTGTGTAAAGTTTCTTACGGGGAGGGACATGAGGGAGGGCGGCGTGGAGGGACATGAGGAAGGGCGGGATGGTGTCTGGTTTCTCAATACATTCTCCTGACTTAAGGAAGGTATTGACAGTCACTCTCTCTCTCTCTCTCTCTCTCTCTCTCTCTCTCTCTCTTCTTGTTCTTCTTCTTCTTCTTCTTCTCCTCCTCCTCCTCCTCCTCCTCCTCTGCTACTTCCTCCTCCTCCTTCACCTCCTCCTCACTATTTCCTTGACTTTATCCAAACACAGGCTCTCACCCTTAAAGCTCTCCTCTCATTCCTCAAATCAAAGTGTTACACGTTCCACAAAGTAAGGTTCACTGTTGCTCCACACTCAAAAAATCACAGTCCATTTGGGTTTTCTTCTGTATTAGTGGGATTTACACCTTTGATGCAGATGTAAGGCATTATGGTGAATATATAATGTGAAAACAAAGACATCCTGCCATCTTTTTCCTTCTCCATAGTAAGCTGTAACTTTAACCTTTACGCCTTCAGTATTAACCGACATAAAATCACAGGCTTTACAGCGTCTATTTCTCCGTCCCTGTCGTACCACCCACCGTCATCCACGTCCGTCCTGTCCAATCCTCTACACCTGTCTCATCATTTCATAGCCCTCAAATTAACCATCTGACACAGTTATGGAGACCAGCGAAAATACAGAACTTGGTCTGTATTGCCAGTCTTCATTATAATTTTAGACACTAATTTTTGACCTTTGAAATACAATTGTCGCTCAAAACATCAGCTCTCTTGCCCTCCAGTTCCCTGTCCTACCCTCCATTCTTCTGTCCGGCCCTCCAGTTCTCTGCCCTGCCCTCTAGCCCCCCTGTCCTTCACTCTAGCTGTCTGTCCTACCCTCCAGCCCCATGTCCTGCCCTCCAGCACCCTGCACTACCCTCCAGTCCCCTACCTTCCTGTCCCTTGTTCCGCCCTGCAACCCCGTCCCGGCTTTCCAGCCCTCTCTCCTGCCCTCCAGCCCTTTGCCCTCCAACCCTCTGCCCTTCCCTCCAATCCTTCGCGCTGCTCTTTAGACTCCTGTCCTGCCCTCCGATTCCTGCCTTCCTCGCCCAGTCTTCGTGTCAGTGTCATAAACAAAACACCAAGAATTCATCACTCCCAGCACAGCGTTATATTTTACAGTTCTTCAAATAAGGATCCCTTTCTCCAAATTTCGAAATCCCAAGACAGTAGCAGCAACAACCGTTACAGTATTTTGTATATGAGGACTGTGAATGTTACAGTTCATATCAAGACTGCACTAATTACAGTATGAGATGGCACTAAGTCGGTTTAAGATAATCTTTCTAAGTTATGTGATATATTTATATCTATCAAGATTGTTTCGTGTCAGGGGCGTCAGCAGGATTTTTTGTATAGGGGGGCAAAATGAATTATACATATATGTACGGTTATAATATATCAAAATACACACATCCCAAATACGTATAGGCATATACATACATGAGTTACATGACTTACATCAAATGAATAGTGAAAGAATGCATGAATCGACACAAATAACTTAATCATTCTTGAACAAGAACTGAAGCCGTCGAATTCCAAGGGGGGGCAACTACCCCCCTTGCCCCCCCTCTGGACGCCCATGTTTCGTGTAATTATTTTAATTACATAAACCTCACCCCACTCTAAGGGGGGAAATGAGATCTACCTGATGATGATGATGGTGATGATGATTCCATATATATTAAATACCATCCCCCTATATTTTCCTGATCTCACCTGTGTCTGAATCAGTATAATATTCAGGGTGGGGACTCAACCTCACCCTCAGCTTTGGCGAAAATTAGGCTAAATATAAAACAACGACAGATTCCAAAAACAATAACAGAGACTTTAGGAGTCCACGCGGACCCGGCATTATTGAGTCCACCGTAGATATTAGGCCATGTCTGGAATCTCTTTGGAATCCAAGAGACGGTGACATTTGGCCATGTCTGGTGTCTCTCTGGAGTCCAGGAGACGGTGACCATGTTCACTGGGAAGGACAGGGTCAGATAAGTATACTGGTGTCTCCAGGTTTGCAGTACATGGAAAGTGGCATTTGCTGACGAAATACAGAAATACAAGTACCATGTAAGATTCATGTAAACACATGTGATGTTAGTTATAAATAATAGTAAAGCTGTAGAGCAACGGAAGTTAATTATATTTCACCTGACTGCTTACATCCCAACTTTCTGACTTCCATAAAAGTTTTACGCTCCTCCTTGTCCTCTCATGTTGCAAGAAAGCAGTTGCCAGAGCAGATGCAGCTTCTGCCGTAACACGAACACTCTCCAAAGAAGAGGACAGACTAGTGGATGCCATTGCACGTGGCAGCGTGAGTGACTGAACATAGATTACGCTGATGTGCTGAGAACATGTCGATGATGATGGTCAGGGGCGGTGCAGGGAATGGTGCAATCATAACGTGATACCGGCACCATAGCTGGATGCTTCCAGAGTCGAGTCAGTAAACGAATTCCGTCATATTTCTCTGCAAAGCCGACAGCGCCTGATTCAGAAAATAAGTAGGGTGTGGTTTTCATGTAGGTATTTATCATCATCATCATCACCATCATCATCATCATCATCATCACCGTCATCGTCCTCCTCCTCCTCATCATCATCATCATCATTGTCAACTAATTTTTCTCCTTCACGTGAGGAGTATCATCGGAACACAAATGAGAGGAACAAGAAATGAGAGGAACAGTGGTCACTGCTCCTCGGAACTGTTTGCTTGCATTCCTTCACCTCTACGACGGGTGCGTAGCACCCGTCTAGCAACAAATTCTCAACCCTTTTCTGTCCAACTCTCTAATGCAAGTGTTAATCGTTACTCCCAGTCCTTCATTTATGCAACAGGTCAACTCTGGAACTGTCTCCCTCTGTCTGTATTTCCTACTTCCTATGATCTCCAGTCTTTCAAACGCAGTATGTCCAGGCATCTCGAAATGAACGGATCTTGAATTTGGCTCTCTTTTGTATTTTTTTGTTTTTTCTTGGAAGGAACCTGTTTGTGGGCTCCTGGCCTTTGGTTCCTTCTTTCTTGCATAAAAAAAAAAAGGAAGCCACAGATATTTTTCTTTCCTCGAGTGAGGCACTAGGTTGGAGGTTGTTTGCAATAAACGTGGGGTTGCTACATTCTTATGGTGATTTTTAACCTTTTCTCCCTTCTCCATTTAGTCGTACTATGACGCAGGGAACACGAGGACATTATTGTTTCTCCCCTCTACCCAGGGACATTTGTCTAGGGTATAAATGCTCTGAATTTAACACAGTATTAGGCATGAGCGCTTCTGTATTGGACAGTTTATTTAGGTTGTCTTCGCCAATGTCTGTCTAGCCGTCTAACTGTCAGTCCATCTTTTCGCAAGATTAGGGGAAAATTATTGGGAGACACTTGATGAAGCTTTGTAGTTAGATGCATTCCTTTTCATACAAGGATGAAGAGAACAATTATTCTTATTAAAGTACCGTACGCCAAAGGACAAGGGCTCAATAGGAGCTTTAGCTTAACACCAGCTCAGTAAGGTGTGGCGGAAAGTACTGTACTGTACATACCTACGTACTCTACTCAGCTCTTTCATTTTGTTTCAATCACTTAAGGTGAGGAGGTAATGATTTCACTCCTGCCTGTTTATTATGTCCATTCACTGGAATACTGAAGAAACAAATGGGAATATCAGATGAAATTTTGTGAGGATGTTTGTGAGACAACGATGGGGAAATAACATTGTGATGAAACTCGTATCAGAAGGAACCGGGGAAAACTTTGTCAGTACTAGTTCGGCACGGTATGGTGGAAACAAATTCTACTGCGAATCCGTTTAAGTCTGATTGTAACATTTCATCCACAGTGTCTCCCCTTGAGCTTTAGTGTCATGCCAGCTAAGTGAGATCACAAGAACCTATCTGGATCAGTAAGAGACAGAACAGGGATCTCAGTAATGGAGCAATGACGTCAGTAATTAGAAAGTATCATGGACGATGAAATTTGGGCGCCAGTATACTACTTCATTTGGGCGCCGGTATACCACTTCATTTGGGCGCCGGTATACCACTTCATTTGGACGCCAGTATACCACTTCATTTGGGCGCCAGTATACCACTTCATTTGGGCGCCGGTATACCACTTCATTTGGACGCCAGCACATCACTTTATTTGGGCACCAGTATGCCATTGCATTTGGGCGCCAACATATCTTTACTAACCTAACCTAACCTAGCCTAAGTAACTCAGTGTTAGGAAATGATTATTCTAAATAGTTATGACCCTTCCTAGATGATTATAGGTAATGTTTTACCATCATTTTAATTCGGCGCCCACTATCTATTTTAACTCAGAGCCCATATAAAGCTTAAAGTGGCGCCCAAGTGAAATATTTTTTCGCTCAAACAAAATGTCAGTGCGCCCAAATAAAATGCACCACAATGTACACCGTCCGTATTGAATACGTGCCAGGGGTGTTTTACAGGATTGATATGACTGTATTAGCGGCGAGGTTTTATGGCGTGTCGGTGGGTCAGGTAAATATGCTGTATAGAATTTCAGATAATTAAACCATTCCTAACCCAAACCGGTTTCGAACTCGTGTCCATTCGAACACCAGACGACTTCTGTAATCACTTGGCCACCGCCTCCCCCTCCCATGCCTCCGTTTTAACCCGCAGTGGTCAGGCCTACACCTACCCTTGCTGTAGAAGGTGTAGCTGCTCCCACGGTCTAATTCCCGTGCTCGTGGCCCATAACGGCATCAGCATCAACACTTCCCCAGTATTTACTGATCCCTTAACCAACATCATCACCACAACGCACCTATACACGCCTTTATTAGCAGCTTTCATTGCCTGGCCCAGCGCTTGTATTTATAACGGATCCTACCCAGCTTGTTCGATTTACAAATATCCATAATCGTTAAGTATTATCAGACATTTTTTTTTTTCACGTTAATATTCACTCTACTTTGTAAAGTGTTTGGTAACTGTATAAATGAAGGCTGGCGTGTACACAAGCAATTTTACTTAAAACAGTTTATAAATACAGCCTCCGATCTATAGGCTGCGGTAATAATATTTTCCATTGGAATGGAAACTTTTCATTCCTGACTTAAAAGAAAATTTTCATGGAAGAACAGAAAAATTCAGTAATATTACTCCCCATTAGAATGGAGAGGGACGTCACATATATATAGTAACTTACAGTGATTTTTACACTGAAATACAAAAAAATACACAAATATTGACGTACAGATCAGGACAGAAGTCCCTATGCATTTCATTATCAGTGCTAACATTTGAATCCCAGTGGCTAATGCAGTTATCGAAGACCAACAAACTTTCCAGAACACCGTAAGAGTATCGCACCTGTTCGACTGGTGGTGCAATAGTCTTGGCTGCAACGAATACAGGCTATTACCGTATTGTTATGAGCTGCCAGGTTGCAAGTACCAAAACCTTCATGGCGTGCTGAGGCAGACTTACGCAAGGCCATTTCCGTGTTCATAGGATGTAGGATAACACTTTGGCGCTTTGTTGGCCTTCATCTGCAGCACAATGGCGGTCATCATGAAAATAAGCTGTTTTATAGATCTGTATTCTCGTCAGTTTAGGCCTCTCTCTAGCACCTCATCATTAGCAATTTGTGTTGTATATTAAACCTTGCTGACTTCTTTGACGTTATAAGCCTCTTTACTGATACCGACAGAGTTCATAACACAATAACGTACAAGAATTCATTAAGGTACCGGGTACGAAAATAAACTGGGAAGGAGTTGCTAGAGAGCCTTCTTAACAGGCAAGGCTACGGGTCATTGTGGGTGTTTGACGACTGTGTGTGTGTGGAGCTTCATGTGAGGGGTTTGTGGTTTTATCTTTGTTTTAACCCTGTGACTGAAGCGGGTTTTGCTGAGATGAAGAAAGTCGACTGGCTTTGACTGAAGTAGAACACGAAGCCCTTTACCCCTTGTCAGAATACTAATCGTGACATTTTCTAGCATTTTAGTGCCTTAGGTTTCTTTGAGTTTGGTATAGTCGTGTGACGTTATTCAAAATAAAATCTATCTATCTATAGCCCGACGCCCTAATCCCGCAAAGGGTGGCCGCAGACAAAACGCCTCCAAGTCACTCTGTCACCCACCATTTGACTCCCCTCCCCCCAACTCACCCCCCCCTCCCTCATATACCTCTCAACTCCATCCCTCCACCTCATCCTCGGTCTACCCCTCCCTCTCCCTCCCTCCACCTCACCTACATACACCCTCTTAGTCAGTCTTTCATTCTCCATTCTCTCCACATGTCCAAACCACCTCAGTGTATTTCTCCTAATCCTTTCAACCACATCCACATCTACCCCACAACGTTCCTTCACTTCTTCATTCGTCAACCTGTCCCTCCACGTCACTCCACATGCTCCTCTCAAGTAACTCGTTTCCACTGCTCTCACTCTTGACTTGTTCCCCTCTTGCAAGGTCCATGCCTCCCGAACAGGTAATTCGTAGCTAAAGAATTAATATTATCATGTTCTTGCGCTACAGAGTCAAAGACCTTTAATATTAAACTGCTAGGGGCCGAATTCATAAAATATGTATTTTAATTAATTGATTGTGGTAGGTGGGGACGCCACCATCCACTCACTCGACGTAGTGCTGCCGACAGGTGACCACTACAAGTGAGTATCAGTCAAATGGTTTCCTGTAAACTAGCAAGCCATTTACTACGTTGGGTGGTAACCTTATAACCAAATGAAGCCTGGTAGTTTAGTGGAGTAAAGGTTTATATCAGAGTGGTGGCTGGAGTTTATTGTTCACATAAGCCACTAAGGAGCAAGTGAAAGTGGTCAACTCGCCTTAAATGTCGCGGCTGAGTAACCTAGTCCCGATCTCCTCTGCTTCTGATAGGAAAAAAAAAGTTTAATGGTTGAAACAAGTAAACAAATAAATAAAATTAATAAATAATGCGATCAGTTCCCGGTAGTAGCAACTCTGATTTGTCTTTGCAGGAGAGACAAGGAAAAGAGAGTGCAGTTTTCCAACGTCTGCAGTTCCTCCTACAATAAATATATATATATATATATATATATATATATATATATATATATATAGATATATATATATATATATATATATATATTTATGTATCTTAATTATATACTATCGTAGGAACTGGGCCACTCTCTCAACCTGAATACTGACATGGTTGCAAGAAATTCGATGAGGCTTATTTATGAGGTAGGAACGAATCGTCTGCTTTACTATTTAAGCCCACCTATCACTCTGACTAAGCTTGGCCATCAAACGAGGCAAAACGGCTAGTGATCTTCGTCAGGTCAGAACAAAAGTACCGCTGGACAGGTAAGGTGTTCATTTACCCCCTTAAGATCAAGGTAGGGAACGTCAAGGCACTTCATGGCTCTGAACTCACTGGCATAGGGGACTTCACGGCACTGTTCCTTCTCAAGCTCCTGTAGCTTATTATTATCCGAGAATTTCAGCAGGAGCAGGGTACTAGAGTTATCCACATCTGCAGAGAGTTAACATTGACTCCCAGGACTCACTCTCAGAGGAATGAAATCGTCTGATGTTAGCTGGCATAGAATACTAGAATTACCCCGATCATGAGAGAGTTAATATTGTCTCGTATCCCATTTCTATCGTTATATCATAGATCTAGTTTGCATCAGTAACATGAACTGAAATACTGAGGTGCAATGCGAAAAAAGAAGAAAAAAAAACACACTGAAGAATTGATGTTAGCGAAACCTCCTAAACAAACGAGAATACAGCTCCTTGACACACCATTCCTTAAATCCAGTTATACGATCACTTCTGAATATAAGGACTAAACACTTAAGAACTATATAAACATAACTATAAGGAAAATAAACGGCCCTGAAGTGGAAACATTACATCACAAAAGACTGGAAAAATTTTTTAACCTCTCTGACACGATGCCGATTTTGTGTGTCATTCTTGCTGCCGTCAGTCGATTTTATGTCTTTAGAGGGATCTGTTGGCCTGAATGAACTCGAAAAAAAAAAAAAATAAATAAAAAACTACACATAACCTTTTCAGAAGAGGTGACTTCCCTAAGCTGAGTTTTTTCTCCTGGAGGCATGCAGACAGAATAATACATCAGTACAAGACACACTGAGCGATATTTACTATGATAGACGAGACTTAGAGGCAGCTTTTTCTTTGCTCTTTGTTATGCATATTATGGCTTGATATTCTAGTTTATGGTTTTTACGTCTTCATTCCTGACATAGTTTGCTTTAGTAACGTACCAGAAGGTAAAAAAAAAATTGTACTAAGAATAAATCACTAAGAAGGAGGTGCAACGAAATTCCCGAGGTAATTCTACAACATGGCCCATAATCGTACTGAGAGGGATAAATACGAATACGCCATTCCTTTACGCAATAAGTCAATAGAATCAGACCTATTCCCCTTGCCTATTCCCGAGAGGTACTGGATTCCCCTTGCCTATTCCCGAGAGGTATTGGATTCCCCTTTCATATTCCCGAGAGGTATTGGATTCCCCTCACATACTCCCGAGAGGTATTGAATTCCCCTTGCATATTCCCGAGAAGTACTGAATTTCCCTTGCCCATTCCCGAGAGGTATTGGATTCCCTTTTCATATTCCCGAGAGATACTGGACTCCCCTTGCCTATTCCCGAGAGGTATTGAATTCCCCTCGCATATTCCCGAGAGGTATTGAATTCCCCTTGCCTATTCCCGAGAGGTATTGGATTCCCCCTGCATATTCCCGAGAGGTATTGGATTCCCCTTGCATATTCCCGAGAGGTATTGGATTCCCCTTGCATATTCCCAAGAGATATTGGACAGCGCGTTCGGTAAATATGGGTGTAAGCAGGAGTGACGCAATCCACACACCCATTATTTTCCCGGTTCCCTGCTCCGTTGGAGAGACGAGAATTATACAGCCAACGACTCAGCGCAGTCCAGTTGAGCTTAATAACATTCAAGCCTAGCCAAACCTAACCCAAACCAACCAGCACCCCAACATAACGTAACCTAACCCAACTACCCTAACCCAACGCTACCTAAACTAACCCAACTAACCTGGCCCAACCCAGGCTAGCTCAATCTAACCTAATCTAACCTAACCTCACTGTAACCTAATCTGATTTAACCTAACCTCACCTAATCTACCCAGTCTAACAACCAGCACGAAACCAATATCCTAACCTAATCATCACTCCAGCCCACAACAGCAAAAATGGAAGCAAATATACGCACGCATTGAAAAAAGAATTCTATGGAGATTGGAGTAATAATCTCAAGCTTGAAAACAATATTAGATTTAAGATATAACAGACGAACTTGTATTGTGGTGGCAGCCTGTAATATTTAATATTTAGGAGTACCTGAAGAAACACACACACACACACACACACACACACATTGCATATTCATGAACTGATGAGAAAATAACCCCTTCAGTCCTGGAAGATATACCACAGCTGAATAACGTTGTCCGGAGGTAACGTTATTAAAATATAGATGAAGTCATTGTACTGAAGGGGTTAATTATCCCTTCAGTACGAGGAGTGTGCCCCAGGGTTCAAGACTCCCCAGCAATCGTACATCAACATTAGTTACGTCTTATTACCAGATATGAGTCTCGTTTTATAAATACGAGTATACCTTTAACCCTGTGTTCTGTTTACAAGGTCATTATAGCGACCAGACTGATTATTTGGTCCAGAATCAAAATTTCGTAATGGTTCCGGCAGAATAAATCGTCTGGCTGTAGGAAGAATGAAGTTAAAATAATGTCCGTACTGAATGGCTTAATAAAAAGATGCAAAGAGTCTCCACTTACCTTAACCCTTAAGTCGGGGAATCAAGGTCAGTGACGGAACCCTTTCGCCTTCCTTCCCTGTCTTCACCTAGCACTCTTCATTAGTCCCTCCTCACACTATAGCCTCATCTAAGTTCAAAATAATAATATCACTCACTTTGGTACCAGGTAGCGTACTGGGCCTTCTTAGTTGTCTCTCTTTCCACTTCTCGCTTTTCTTTGGTCCTATCTCACACTTACTTCACATGGAACCTTTAAGTATCTGGGATCTTTAAATATTTTCTCTTTCGTAGATGGATGGTACCACACTTAGCCTCCTTAGCTTGCTTCTTCACGATCCTTAGAAAATACGACCATCTTCCCTTGAATGCAGGGGCCGGTCGCACGGTGCATGTATTGCAGTGACTGGCTTACACGCGCTTGGCATAGGGAAAAAGTTCTCTATACACGTTGGTGGTATGGCATAAGTGTGGAATACCGTACTTCACAGTCTGTTGGTTTCACATGCAAGTTTTCACAATAATAGAAATCTAATGGAAACATGGCTCCGCACAAAAATGTAACTCGTTGTTGGACGTTATACCATAAAGCACTCAATGTAATAACATACACTTATCAACGATTCTCACAACAACGAGTTTTTCCTCAATACTGGATCACTACAACTTCTTTTCAGCTAAGTACATTATATCATTATCCACTTTTCAATGACTATCGAAGTGAAATAAACTACTATTTTCTATTAAAATTGCTTGTTCAGTTGCTTTCTAATACAAAAGTTCAGTTTCTCTTCTAATCCACCATACAGATACTTTTCTAAATACACCAATTTCAGTAGCTACTCTAAAACACAGTTTCAGAGTCTTTTCTATTACACATCACATTTACCATACATCACTAATATTGCCAGTTCAGTTTTTCTAATGCATCAGTTAAAATTCTGTTGCAATACACCAAAAACTAGTTCAGCTGTTCTAATGCATCCATTCGATTTGGTTTGCAATACAACAGTTTAGATTCCATTTCGATACCCCACTTCAGTTGCTTTGCTAATAACGCGTCACAGATAAAATGACAAAAGCACTAGTTCCCTGATGCAAGTGTGTGTGTGTGTGGTGCCACCGGGAAACACGCCGGGCTGGAAGGAGTGCGGTGCTGTGTGTGTGGGAGAGGCGCATGGGTGAGACTAGCCGTGGCCGGGACGGGAGTGAGGCAGGCAGAGCAGAGGGCAGGCGGCTCCGTCGCCACTTCACACCGCCACCCTGCCTCACCTCGCCTCTCCTACCCTACATTCCCCTTGCCCCCCGTCTATCCCTGTCTCTCCCTCTCCCACTCCCATTCACACTTATTACCACAACTCTCACTCCCACGCATATTCACTTTCACACACAGTCGCACACTCTCACTCACTCACACACTCGTATACTCACTCGCAGACAATCTCGCACACATACAGTAGTTTCTCTCTCTCTCTCTCTCTCTCTCTCTCTCTCTCTCTCTCTCTCCCACCACTGCGAGACAATGGCATAATATCTGATCTGAAAGTTAGGTAGGATGCAGCACTGAGTATTGAACTATGGCAACTTTCAACTTTCAGCCGTCCATGGACGACAGAGAGGAGCAACAGCGTCACATAATACTGCCCATGCATTATCTGTGTCTGTATTTATATGTCTGTGTATCTGTCTATCTTATATTTTTATCTATCTATCTGTCTGTCTGTTAATCTATCTTTCTGCGGGCGTGTATTTTTCTGTCTATATCTCTCTATCTATCTTTTGTCTATTTATGTATCTATCTATTTACAGGTGCCTATCTTTCCATCTTTCTGTCTAAATATCTATCTACAAGTGTCTATCTCTCCGTCTATTTATCTATCTTTTCAGGCATCTACATCTATCTGCCTGCGTCTGTTTCTCTCTCTCTCTCTCTCTCTGTCTATCGGTCGATCTATCTAAACTAGGTCTCTTCTGTGTTTCGATTAAATTTACGTAAGATAGTTTAGATCTAGCGCAATTATATTTATTGTTGCTGGCAAGAACTGGACTAAATGCTTAAAAATCATCTGCCTTACCCCATGATCGCTAATAAGAGGAAAATAGTGGAAAGAAAAGAAAATGGGGAAAATGGAGAGTAGAGAAAATGGGGAAAATGGAGAGTAGAGAAAATGGGGAAAAAGTAGGGAAAAGAGGAAAAATGGAGAGAAGGAAACAGCAGGAATGGAGAGAAGAGAGACGGAAATGAGGAGAAAGGTTTGGGGAAGAAAGAGACGAGAAGGAATGGGAAGGAAAGAAAGAGAAAGGGAAGAAGAGAACAAAAATGTAAAGGAAACGAGGGAAATGGAAAAAAGGAGGCAAAAGTAGGAAAAAAAAAGACTGGAGGAGGAAAGAAGGAATGTGGGAAAGAGAAAAGGGGGAATAAGGAGGAAAGAATGGATATTAGGATAAAAAAAGACGAAATGGGGAGAAAATGACGATAATGAGGAACAGTGAGGAAAATAGGAAATAGAAGAAATGGTGAGAAAAAAAGAGAAATGAGGAAATTGGGAGGAAAGAGGATAATGGAATAATGATAGGAGAACGAAGGAAGAAAATAAGAAGATAGGAGAATGGACGAGGAAAATGAAAAGAGGAAAATGGGGAAATGTGATGATACTGGGAAGAAAAGGATGGGGAATTTGAGAAACTTCTGAAGAAACTGGTGAAATAAAAAGGAGAGAAAAAGAGGAGAAAACTGGTGGGGAAAACACACACACACACACACACACACACACACACACACACACACACACACACACACACACACACACACACACACACACACACACACACACACACACACACACACACACACACACACACACACACACACACACACACACACACACACACACACACTTAGCCGACCCGAGGTACTGCACAAAGGGTACCGAAGTAAAGCTACTAAAAAAACACATAATTTTCCTAAATTACTACAAGATACATTTAGCTTACTACTTCCCTCCATTTGGTCCCCATTAACTTGTCTGTCTGGCCTATTCATTTACAATATACGATCCAGAAAGAGAGAGAGAGAGAGAGAGAGAGAGAGTCCTACTTATCCACTGTCTTGAATACCGCAAACCTTAAATACCTGTATTTTTTGTGTGTGATGTCACATTGCGATCAGTGTTCAAGACATAATAAAAAAAAATGGAAGAAAAAAGAAAATAACTCTCACGATGCCCTCAGTAGACATTAAAACTTTCTCAAATCACACATCCTAATACATCTGGCCTTTGGTTCCTTCTTCTTTGCCTTAAAAAAAAAAAAAAAAAAAAAGTCAACCTGTATGCAGTTACATCCGGGGAAAAGAATACACTCATCATACCGATTGTGGAACGGCGTAAGTTAGAATATACTCTCAGATTTGGAAGAATCGCTGATACGGATCTGACCTTTTCCATCTCAGCAGACAATAAGCATCCGTGGAGACGATGCATATTCTTTCTTCTTTACGATAACATGCTAGTTTAGTTTATTATTTGCTGCCAAGGGACTACTCCATTCAGCTTAAGGAAGACCACTCGTTTTGACGGGGTAAATGGAAGTTCTAACTAACCCCTCGAGGATGAAAATTCTCTCATGTTGAATAGCATCGTCTGGCAGAAACAAGAAATAAATATTAAACACTCTCGTGCTGTCGAAGAATGGTTTAAGAGATGTCTGTACCGCTTCAGCATCATCTCACTGTTCATGCAGCACTGAATGAAGTTTATCTGCACAAGACACAGTCATGCACACACTGTTAACACAGCTATAAGGTGAAACATTTGCGGGCCACCGCCTGAACCGCCTGATTCCAGTTTCCAGATAGTCCGGGTCTGTGGGGATCTGTAGCGTCTGAGCACCCATCTAACGAACTTCGAAACATAAATGACGAAATACACCGTAAACAGTGGATCAGCAGCTAGGCTTGAGACACTTAAATGGGTATGGTGCAGTTGGTTCCACCCTTTCGAGAAACACTTTACGTTGCCAATCCTATTTCATCCCGAAGTTTGATCTGCAAATCACGGCGTAGATTCGTGTACAAGATACGAAATATTCTTTTAATGAGTGGAAGGAAAGAGGAAATGGCGGTGTTGAGGGTAGTTCTATGTGTGTGGGGGGAGGAGGGCAAGAGGGGGAAGGAGGGAGAGGGCATATTGGGTATAAAAGATGAAGTAGGAAAGTGTGTGAAGATTTGATAAATTGTAATACAGAATGGAACTGTGAATTCATAAGGGACTGTGCATGTAAATTTATGTGAACTCATTCACAACGAACGTGCCTCTTATACACTATTCTAGATAATACCATGCAAAACATGGCTCTTAACACCTGGCTTCGAGATCGAACCCTTCAACCGGATACTATCACATATCGGTAATCAATATTAATTAAATGATTGGGCATCGTAATCATGAGGTTGCTTTGCAGTACAATTCATCACAAAATGGGCACAGAAAAGGTTATTATAAAAGCATTATGTTTACACTGAAGCACTCCCGTTTAAGTTCACCAGCCCACGTAATTTAGTTGTTTTACGGATGTAGATAAAGAGTCGTGCACTGCCAAGAACCCTTGACCACACATATCAGTTTTCGCTGCCTCCACCATTCAATCCAAGCCTAGGGTTACAGGCATTTGAATTACTGCACACAGTGTAGTGTGTTTGCTTCTGTCAGTAGTGTGGTGTACGTTTGTGGAGCAAGAGAAGGAAATATTTACTCCTGTTGTATTTTAGTTTTTTTTTTTTCCGGACAGTGAATACATTATTAATGTATGACAACAGGTGTCTGACCATGGAATATTACCCGTGTTCGTGTTGGCTTGTGTACAGTATATTCAGATACCGTAACAGTAACTGCCAATCCCATTTTGTTCTCATCGGAGAGCAGCGGGCCAAGGCTAGGTGACCATAGTCTAGGACATATGAGAATAGGAGATCGCCCTACGCCCTTGGTAGTGTTTTACATGGTAGAAAAAGCTCTTGTCAATGGTGGATTTAGGGTGGACAAAAGTGGGTAACTGCCCAGGGTCCCCCTCACAAAAGGGGGGGGGACAAATTTGGCTAATATCAATATTAATGAAAGATATTTGTATACGATTTTAGTTTTTATTCTTTCACTTAATATCAGAGATAAGTAAAATATTTTACAACCTGAACTGTTCGGTAGAAACTCTATCGGATAAGAAAATCATAAATTATGCTGGAGGGCCCCATGAGCCTCTCCTGCCCAGGGCCCCACGAAGTGTAAGACCATCACTGCTCTGGACGTCGTTAGGGCTCAAAACCGTAGCGCTTAGGCCACAGCACGTTCCGGCCTGAGAGCCCTACCACCATTTCACCAGTCGTCACCAGGTACACACAAGTAAAAGATGAATATGATTTAATCCATGTTATTTCAAACTTCTTTGATCAAATGGCCTCTCCTCAAACTACATTTTATCTGACATTAGGTATAATAGTTTTATAAGCCGACTTTTTTCTTTTGGGGTTATAAGACAAGATTGCTTCCAACTAATTCAACCTCTGGACGTCTCGTTGGTGCTCAGTAATATCGCCTGGCGTCATCTTGAACACAGCGTAAAAGGCATGTTTGTTATAGGGGCAAGTGAACATTAATATACTTGCACAACCACTTGAAGAATTGCCGTAACAGTTCCATTCTGCATTAAAACTTACCACATCTCCAAACAATTTCCTGATTGATTTTCCTATGCTCTGCCTGCCCTTTGCTACCCCCCCCCCTCTCACCCAGCCTCCAGTACACACACACACACACACACACACACACACACACACACACACACACACACACACACACACACACACACACACACACACACACACACACACACACACACACACACACACACACACACACACACACACACACACACACACACACACACACACACACACACACACACACACACACACACACACACACACACACACACACACACACACACACACACACACACACACACACACACACACACACACACACACACACACACACACACACACACACACACACACACACACACACACACACACACACACACACACACACACACACACACACACACACACACACACACACACACACACACACACACACACACACACACACACACACACACACACACACACACACACACACACACACACACACACACACACACACACACACACACACACACACACACACACACACACACACACACACACACACACACACACACACACACACACACACACACACACACACACACACACACACACACACACACACACACACACACACACACACACACACACACACACACACACACACACACAGCACAGCACACAGCGTTACGTATGCACCCCCATCTGTTTTGTGAACAAAGGTATTCTATTGATTCAGACCCAAACAAGATTCAAAGCACACACTGAAAATGGAGAGGAAGAGGTGAAGTGGAGGTAAAAAAAACGGAAAAATGGAGAAGAGAAGACACACGCGGCTCAAGGGATAGGGGGTAGCGGATGGTGCACTGGTTAGCGTATGAAGCCCGAAACTGGAAGAACCCAAGTTCGATTCTTCAGGCGGTCAGACATTTGTAGACCCCTAGTTCTTCGTACGTGTAACATTGATGGTTGCAGATCGTACTGCAGGAGAAGACTGGGACTTGAAAAAAATGTCTACCTTGACCTCGCGTGGATGAGGAGGAGGACGAAGAGAGATATTATATTGAACTTGTGGAGGTTGTAATTGAAATGTAATCCTTCCAGTTTTTTCTTACCTTTTTTTTTTTTTTGTCTATTTTCTTTCTTTTTTCTTTTTTTGGAGGGGGCTTTTAAATTTTATGGTTTGGAGGGGTCTCTGGCTCTCATGTGGATATAGACAATTACTCTCAGCTTCAGCAGTATAGATTTCCCTAAGCTAAGTACAGTCATTATAGGAGTAGTTACAATCAATAGAAATAAACAAATAAATACATACATAAAAAGCGTCTCTATTGCACAAGATTAATATTGAAGGTGTAATTCTCACCTGTCTATCGCTGTTTCATCTTAGAGTGTTACCTAGTCCATTATATGTCACGAAACAGGCCTCTTGGAGATAATGACCCCAGTCTTTGTGTGTGTGTGTGTGTGTGTGTGTGTGTGTGTGTGTGTGTGTGTGTGTGTGTGTGTGTTTTCGCATCTAGGGAGGGTAGAGTGAGAGCATCTGAGTGTGTAGCAGACTTCAGGATAAAGAAATGTATTTCATTCATGACTGATTTTAGGTATGCTAATTCCAATATAAGAAATTATCTGTTTCACAAATACTGCACTAGTTTCTATAGAACTCAGATTTTGCCATGCTTTAATAATCGTATTGATGATGTGTGTAAGGCGTGACGTGTTGCCATAAGGAGGCTGTGGAGAATACCATGAACCACACATTGCACTATTCAGCCTCGCTTATATGTGTGTATGGAACCAAAGTTATTGTTTGAGAAAAGATGCATTGGTTTTACTGATATGGCTACAAACAGCTGTAATACCACTGTAAAAACTACTGCACACATGAGCCCTTATGGTGCCTACTCTAAAATGGGTGCAAATGCCTAAATACTCAATGAAAAGTATGATGTAAGGTGTGCTAATGTTTTTACAGCCTGGAAGGAGGAATGTGATAAATATGATGATGTTACTCAGGTAGCTTGTCAAATTAAAGAAGTAATAGAGATGAGAGACAGGTGTGTGCCAAGACTCCTTAGTCGTGAGGGGTGTAATACAATAATAGAGTGCCTATGTACCTTTTAGCATGAGTCCGCATTCTATGTCTTTAAGTTATCTATTCTATTGCCTTTCTTTTTAATGTACAATTTTTAAGTGAATAAGAGAATTTGCTACTACTATCGAGTGGGGTGAGTGGGAGGAGAGGTGTGCTTTTGAAGAAGATGAAGAAGAAGAGAAAGAGGAAAACGAAGACGAAAAAAAAAAAAAATGGCAGACAGGCAGCTTAGGTTGAGTCCCAAACTTTCCTAGAATATGAGTCGCAACGGTTAATGTTATATCTAAGTCCCCAAATGTACTGCTGGATGAACAGGGATAAACAAGTACTGATGAGAAGATGAGATAGTTTGCTCTACGGACAGTCAGGCACATAAAAGAAAAAGAAATGTCAGTGCAGTATATATTATGCGAAGGAACGAATACAGTGTGTGAAGGAACGTGTATAATGTGTGAATGAATGTATATGTGCGAGGGAACGAATATAATGTGTGAAGGAATGTGTATAATGTGTGAAGGAACGTGTATAATGTGCGAAGGAATGTGTATAATGTGCAAAGGAACGTACATAATGTGCGAATAAACGTATATTATGTGTGAAGGAACGAATATAATGTGAAGGAACGAATATAATGTGCGAAGGAATGTAACCTGAATACTGTGTGAAGGAACGGTAAATGTGAGACTAATTATAAGACACGGTTTGCAACGGCAGTGGTAAGTGTATACAATAAGAAAAGGAAAAAGAAAAGTTCCACCATCTGTTAACAAGGCATAGTTTCTCCACACTTATTCTGTAAAAGTATAATTGAGTTTCCTGTCCACTACAACTTCGCGGAGAGTTAATTTGCAGTGATCAGAAAACCGCTTTTATATATCTCCGAAACTTACCTATGTCGGTGTTAAAGAGAATATAATTTGTCCAATCACACTGTAACCTAACCCAGACTCACGCACAAACCCCAGACCCAAGAACTCTACGACCCTGATGCAGACTTTCCGATAATTGGAAAAAATCGGGCGCTGAGCAAACTACGTTGTTCCATTTTCTCTTGGCTCTCTTCAGTGGCGATAATCTGATGTCCAAACGCTGTGCTCTCGTGATGTGGTGTTTTCCTTTCCGATCAAGACTGAGGCCACCACAGGGGAAGTGCCTTGAAGCAGAGGGTGAATGGGATTTGGGAAACCTCACTGTCTGCCTTGATGATCCTCTTGTGGTTGACAGGCATTAGTTTAAACCTCTTAGGCTAACCTGCTCCAAATCCACTCTTCTTGTCGCTTTTGATTTTGTAACGTCTCGTCCGTAGCGATATATTTTGCCTATATTAATTTAATATTCTCTTCTGTATTATTTTAAAAACATTAATGTCGACTTGCCTGACAAACATACTGGTGCAAGAGAATTTAGCATGCCATATAAACAAATAGACTGGTAAGGAGGAAATTCTAGGGAGCCTCTCTAGCTGACGAAAAACGGCCGAAACTTGCATCAACAACCAGTAAAGGTAAACACACACACACACACGCACACACACACACACATACACACACACACACACACACACACACACACACGCACGCACGCGCGCGCACTGCATGAGCATTATCGAGAATGAAATGGAAAGTTCATATACCGTATCGAAAATGGTAGGGATTTGGGGTCATGGAAGCGACCGCCACTCCATCCCGCTTCCCCCGAAATTTCTGAGAGGCGCATTCAGACTTTATTTCATAACTCTCCACCATGAACTCCTCTTGGAATTTAACCTGACCTAAAATTGCAGTCCCTCCATATTGAATGCTGAGTTGCAATAATAGATTAACACCAAAATATGGTGCTAGTCACAAAGGAGTGTTAAGGAAAGGATGTAGAGCCGTAACATTTCTTTATCATTGACCTATATAACATACGAAGCAAATGAATGAAAACCTGGGACAAGTTATGGGCTTTCTTCTCGTGGGCTAACCTACCTGCCATACAATATACCCCTGCCATATATTTACCCTCCTACATTTTAACTCCAACCAGATGGAGAATATCACACAGTTCTTGCAGTGTTTGTCCCCCCCCCCCTTTTTTTTTACCTTAGGATACTTTTATTTTCAAGGTGGAGGAGTTAGATACGTTCTTCACTGAAGTCCTTCATTCAACTGAAGAGTGTTCTCCTAGCTTGGAAATAATCGTCTGATAGCAATAAGAATATACTAGAAATGATATTCTCGGAATGAAAAGGTTGATACCCTCTTGTTTATCGCATGTGGATGAATGAATTAGTATAGAGAGGCATGTCAAGGGTATGACAACTCTCTCTCTCTCTCTCTCTCTCTTTCTCTCAACTTGGTGGGTCGATGGAGTTATTTAATCCGACCGGTGAGTGAAGCTCATGTTATAAAATAATATATGTATATACGCAGTTTTTTATGTTTTTGAGATGTCAGAATATCCAAATAGTGAACGATCTGTAATCGATTTGGACACTTCATTAGGCATGTTATTAATAGTTCTCCCTCGTGTACGTTTTCTTCCTTTTTGTTTGTGGATCCTATCTCACCCTCGTTTTTTTAGGTGTGAATATGGGTTGGGATGATGATGATGATGATGATGAAAGTGAATCTCGCAGGCTGTTCCTCACCGCACCATCCCTTTGTTTTTCCTTACGTAACTTTAGCCCCGTTCTGCACACTGATGCGACTTCTCTTCAGTCTTGCTACCCCAGACGATTTTATTCAGCTAAGAGAGGGACCCTTTGCTATGACTGAGCTAATACTGGCAACTCACATCAACAACACACAGGGGAATATTAACACCTATGCCCCTATGACTCACTCTCGGCTGAATAAAATCGTCTGACGTTACCTGGAATAGACTGCTAGAGTTGCCTAGCCCATGAGAGGGTTAGCGGTGACACTTTTAACCCCTTCTGGACGATGGCACTAATTTTACTTTGTTTTTGCTGCTCCCAGACGGTTTTATTCAGCTCTTGAAACACTCTTTATTCTGATACACCTTTTTTTTAATCCTTTCAGTACGGCCGACCCTTCCCAAGTTACTTAAGACTGTCTGGAGGCAGCAAGAATTAACTGCAGAAAAAAAAAAAATCGCCATACTGAAAGGGTTAACATTTTCAGGGTTTCATAGCCTACCCAGCTGAATAAAAGCGTCGGACGTGTGCTGGAAATTATTGCTAGAGTTGTCCTGACCAAAAGAGGGTAAATGGTGGCTATTAACACTCTCAGGCACCTACGATTCACTTCCAGGTTTATAAAATCGCCTGAAGATAGTGGGAATAGAGTAATAGAGTTGCGCCGACCATGAGAGGGTGAACTTGTTATGATCAGAATTAAACTGATAAGGATGAGGTTCGGGCAAGTCTCTTCGTCCCAAGATGAGAGAGAGAGAGAGAGAGAGAGAGAGAGGAAGATGATGATGATGATGGTAATACTAACAGTAATAATAAGGGTTAGATAATGCTTACCGACTATACAAGGGCTATTAAAGTAAACAATCCATTTCTGTTGAGTCCCAATCTTCCCCTAGAATACGACCCACAGTAGTTGCTTTACTTCAAGGTCCCCATTTCACCTGCTGAGTTGGGACTGGAAACAAACCGAGTCCACCAGTCTGACCGGCCCATTACTGGAACTGTTCTTTATTTTTTATTTTTTTTTATTTTTTTTTTACCTTAAGTTGGCCTACATTTTCGTCGCTTTGCAGTTTATTTCAGGAAACTCAGGAACATAAAAGGATAGTATACAGCTCTACACCCATTTACCACCTCTTGGTGACTAGCGTCATATTTTATTGTTAATATGTTTTTACTACTCGTCAAATAAGAGAGATGGCAATTTCAGGTCAAGTTAGAGTAAAAACGGTAGCCTATCTTGTTTCTTTAGTCCCATGTAAGTGTTAACATATACAGTATATATATATTTATATATATATATATATATATATATATATATATATATATATATATATATATATATATATATATATATATCATTTAGGCACAGTTCATGCTCCTTTCTAGCGGGTGCCAGAGGTGCAGAGGTCAACACGTCAAGCTCGTAACTGTAGGCTATATGTTAACGCATTCATGGAACTAAAGAAACAAAGATGTATGTTAACGCTTACATGGGACTAATGTTTGTAAATGAACAGAAATGACAGTACGCCAAATGATGATGACAAATGTATGTTCATAGCTTCCAAGAGTCAAACAGTCTCCACGCTTCTTATTTTTGCCAAAGTCAGTCTTATTGCCATGTCAATCAATCTGCAGAGAAAGTAAGATATTAAAATAGTTTTTTTACTTTTATATGGCACATTTTAAAACACCATGTAGTTCCGAGTAAGAGCAGTATTTTTTTTTTTTTTTTAACCATTGGAGACTTCGTAACACTTTTACCCAAGCGATTCATTTTACATACTACAGTCTTAACATATTTTTTGTTTCGATAGTTTTCACCGGTGATGTATTCAGTACGATATTAACTCCTTTACTCCAATGAAGAAGTTGGCCTCAAAAGTCTTGCCGCTTCTCTAGCATCCATGGGTTTTGAAAACCAGTGTGGTGAATCCTCAGAGAATATATATATATATATATATATATATATATATATATATATATATATATATATATATATATATATATTGAAGACATTGATCAGTGGCCAGAATAAATTATCCTTTATTTTCAAAGTTCATGGGGAGAGAAGCCGACGAGGCAACCAAACTTTTGATGTTGACTTTACTGTACTCTCCATTTTCTTCTTGCTATCGGCAGACGTTTTTATTCAGTTTAGGGAGATTGTTCGAACTGGATGAGACAGCCTTCATTAACCACTTCACGACCAGAGATACCTCCACAGTAAGAACAAAGTTATCTGGAGACAGCAAGAATAAACAGAAATACGCCATCTTGTTGAAAGTCAAGACATAATATTACAAAATAAGTCACCAAGGAAAAAGTGTTGCGAGCCCGCCTGGTGTGTAAAAATATGGGCCTTAAATGAGGTGGTGTCATGAAGGAAGTGGAGGAGGAGAAGGGAGTTGGACGAAGATGGATAAGGTGGAGGGAATGGGGGGTATACAGGGTCTTATTCTTGTTGCTTCTGAAGATTTCGCAACATCTTTTCCTCAGCGATTTGTTTTGCTTGTTAATACTTCTGCCACAGGGCGTTTTAATTCGTGACTAAGCGATTTCATCCAGTTTAGAATGAGTCCCCCAGGGGTAAACGGGTTGACGAGAGCTTTATCCCACGTCCCTAGTTCGAATATTCTCTCCTAAAGTGAATAAAGGCATCCGAAAGTAGCAAGAATAAAACATTGCACGATTTTATTTAAGGAGTTAATATGCTCTCGTATGTTATTATTACAAAATGTCCATATAATATACTGTAGATATTAATAACATCCGAGGGAATACCAAACGTTTAGGACCGTATACTAAATAAATCACTCAGGAATAGACGTTAGACGTGTCCTATACCAACGCGAATACGAATTACTACGAATACTTTTTTTTTTTTAATACCTCTTCCTCGGCGAATTATTTTATATATTGAGCTATATCTTATTCGATCTACATTTGAAAGCTGGCAGCCGATTGGTTGTCCGAGAGCATTCATTATTAACGAGGCATTTTATATCATTTTATTATAACGGTTACAATAATAGTTTGAGTATGGAACTGCCCATTTATTATTTATAGTAATATGTATTAGTTAGTTTAAAAACGTGGCCTCACAAAATTTATTAAAAGGTCTAGATACAGTTGGAATTTTGAATTCTCGGGACAAATCAAAACATTAAGTAAAGTTTTACGAGTACTTTTATTTCTCTCATGTTAAGGCAAATTAACGAAAGTTACAGGATACAAAAACCCACACTGGCAGACCGAAGCTGCTGAATGATGACCAGAAGGATCGGCACATGCAGGTGTGTCAAGACATCCTCGAGCGTCTTGAAACCGAACCAGACTTGCCAGGGAGAATCATCACTGGTGATGAGTCATGGATCTTTGAGTACGAGTACAACCCAGAGACCAAACGCCAGAGCCTTCAGTGGAAGAGTCCGATGTCGCCAAGGCCGAAGAAAGCAAGACAGTCGAAGTCCAAAGTCAAAGTCATGTTGATCGCATTCTTCGATGTGAGGGGCATCGTCCACACCGAGTTCTTGCCACAGGGCCAGACGATTAACCAGCACGCCTACAAAGAGATCCTGTGGCGTTTGCTTCATTCAGTGCACGAGAAGAGGCAAGACTGTGGCAGGACAACTCGTGGCTGCTTCACCATGACAACGCGCCTGCTCACAGTGCCCCGAGCATCCGACAGTTCCTGGCCGAGAGGAACATCGCCATGCTGGAGCAACCTCCCTACTCACCCGACCTGGCTCCGTGTGATTTTTTCCTCTTCCCCAAGCTCAAGGAGGTCATCAAGGGGACCCGTTTTGAAGACGTGGAAGACATCAAGATGGCCGTGATGACAGAGATGCGGAGGATCCCGGAAGAATCCTTCCAGGAGTGCATGGAGGTGTGGCAGAGAAGGATGGGAAAGTGCGTTAGACTCCAGGGGGATTACTTCGAAGGGGACAACTCGTAGTTTGTAGTTTGGATTTGAAATATATCTTTTGTGACATCAGTCCTGGAATTTTTCTGACACACATACATTTTTCTGACACACATATATAATAATATTATACTGTACACTGATAAACATGTCTTTTATTTACCTTATTGTGGTGAACATAAATGAAGTGGTCAGACAGTAAAGACTGCTTCTGGCTCTATTGGACTTTTTCCTATATATAGAAATTTTGTCCAGTAGCTCTTCGATTCTGATATAAGCGAATTCTGGTCTACCAAAGTCTGTTATATCATGGTTTTACTTTAATTTCACACTTTTTGCTATATCTTTTCCCAGCCATTTTGTAAAATTTGAACATTTTCACAGAAATCAACAACATATAGCACATCATTAACAAAGCAGTCAATGATTCCAATCTACTTAAGACTCCAGTTTATAATGCTGACATAGTGCTTAGGTCAGATATTTATGATTTTGCCATGACACTAATTTTATGAGCAATTTCATAAGTAAAGGCCCTACTGGCAAGCAACATAGCATCATCTGCAAAACTCAGACTTGATACTCTTCATCCTTCACCGTTCATTTCTATCCCTATCTCTTATTCTATAACTTTGAGTTTTAACTTCTTTCATAATCTCATTCATATAAATACTGACCTGCCATGGGGACATCAAACACTCTTGTCGCACTCTAGCACTACACTTAATCCCTTGAATGGATATCCACCAAGTCTTACATATACTTCATAACCATCATAGCAACTTTTTGCAGCACTCAACAGCGTTCCATCCACACTATACATACATAAAACCTTACACAAGCCTTCTCTATTCACACAGCTATATGCTTCTTGCAGAGCCATAAATGTCATAAAAACTTTAGAAGAGCTTTTCACATGCATTATGACTAGCTGCAAATATATGATCTACATATCCCTTACAAACTGTTCATGGGCATATTACTCTACTGCTGCAATAAAAAGGAGCAAGAATAATATTGAGAAATTTAATGCACACATCAATAAAACTCCCACCATATCACTTACAATACTGAACTGTATGGCAGTCTATAGCGTTGTTGTTGAGTTGTTGTTATTAATGTTGTTGTACTATCCCAGTCTGTCTGACTGAGCAGACCATTCAGCCACGGGAAAGCAAATTCCTCTGCATTGCTGTCCCATGCAGTGAACTGATGTTCACATCTGACAGAGCCTCAGCACAGTGAAGTACAGGGATTAATGTGGAGGTTTGGTTCCTGGGTGGATGCCACATTTGCATCTCCATCCAGTTACAAAGGACACCATAGCAGGCTCCATGTCACCTGGTTAGTTGGCTATATGGTTACCACCCAGCATTACAAATTGTTTCCTGAGTTACATGAAACCATTTGACTTGGCACTCAATATAGGGCCACCTGAAGTGGAAAGAAGAGTAATGAATAGTGACAGGAAGGATGGGAGAAATATGAAGAGAGGAGAAAGACTCTGAAAAAGAATGACAGGCATGAAGAAAGAAGTAAGCAGCACTACATCAAGTGAGTGAATGATGGGCAGCCCCACCTACCACCAAGTAGTGGAAGGTAATTATAAAAAGAAAATAAAGCTTCAAATTGTATTGAAATCAATACACACAGCTGTGGTATGTCACCCTGGGTATAAAATACACTAAAGAAATACTCATCAGAAAAATAACATTTCACATATTTCAGCATTAATCATTGTATTTGCAAGGTTCATCATCTTTGGGAAACCAAAAATACTGTCATAACATCAAACTGGATAATGTGCTACATACTGTAACCGGGAATAAAAGGGTATAAAATACCCTAAAGAAATATTTATCAGAAAAATAACATTTCACATATTTCAGCACTAATCATTACCTACAGTGCAGTATTTGCAAGGTTCATCATCTTCGGGAAACCAAAAATACTGTCATAACATCAAACTGGATAATGTGCTATATATTGCAACCAAGATGAAAAGAATAAGCATCTGTGGAAACAAACTTATTAATTGGCACATTTACCCCTAAAAAAAAATAGGTGTATGATGTATATAATGATGGTTGGGTTAATTCCTTCTTAGCCATCTACTTACATTATCTAGCAAGAGGAATCAAAAAGTTAAAAATCATGTAAATTATAATGACAATCACAGAGTCCCAAATGGTACAGTAAGCCACAGGAGAAAGTATGGGCATTGTGCAATGCAAAGACAAAAAGTGTATTCCATATAAAACATAAAAATACATAAAACCAGGAAAAAAATTTAGATTTTTTGTTATTCTACAGTTCCTTGGTTCTGTTCAGGGCACTGTTACTCCTGAACACAGACTACAGGCATGTACTTTTTCATGTGGCTGACTGTAAAATATCACATATTATCTAGCCATACGGTACAGTTTTGGCTGAGTTATGCAAAAGCATGTGCACTATCCATTCTTGTGTTTCAGGGGAGAATTTCAGAAGTAGAAATGATGGAGGTGCGAAGAGTGGAGGCAAGGTGTGAGCAGAGGTGACTATTATAATGGTGTACTGTTTGGAGGGGCAGGTGAGAAAGAAGTGAAGTGAAGCCCACCAGTTGAAGGAGAGTAAGGACACTGTTAGGTGTGGAAATGGAGCTGAAGGAACAGCCAGGGGACCAGCCAGCACGGTGGAGAGCTCGTACAACCAACTCACCACCACCAGGCTTAAGTGTGTCTAATAACAATACAGGCAGAACTGATCCCACCTGCCCAGCATAAACTCGCACAGCTTTAAAAGCTGCTGCAACAACTAGCAACAGGCTATATTGCAGGCGTGACAACAAATGGGCACCCACCACCATCATACTTCCACCCTGAGGTATTAATTCTTCTTCCAGACTCACTACCACATCTTCTAAGGCTTGACATCCAGGATGAGGACCTACTCTAGCCTCATCCCTTACCACCGTCACCCCAGGGTGAAGATTCATCACTGTGGCCACCAAGCTGTCATCACCACACACTTCCCGGCTATCAGCATCACTGCCTCGACTTGCTAACCATACACGATGCAGTTCACGGTAGACTCGCAAAACCTTCACAGAGCAAAACTTTGATGATTCAATACAATGAAGTGGTTTTCCTCTCTCAATCTCAAATTCTAATGAGTCTAAGTCGGGGACTGTAAAACTTAAGCAAGAATATGGATGTGCAGGATCCATTGGGTTGTCATCATTGTAACTTGACTTAAAAGTTTCTAAAAACTGATGAAGAACTTCAAGTTTAGATTTCAAGCAGTTACTCCTGAGAAGCAGTGAAGATGAAGTTTTGTTCCAGTCACTTTCCATTAAGTATCTAGATTTGTTGACATTTCCCTGAGTGATAGCTTTCCATCTAGGAATTTGTACACAGAAGTTTCGCTCAAAGAACAAGCCTGTTGCTTTGGATTTCAGCAGCTCATTATACTGCTTCTCTTGCTCATTCATATTGTCAAATAAGTTTAAATTGCGCATGATTGCCTTGACTTGATGGGCCATGAACGTTGCTGAACATCTTCTCATCTGTTGCAGAAAGTCTTCAGGCAGGTCCTCCTTTGCAAACATGGGCTGTAGCTGTGACATGGAACCATACACTTCCAGCAACTTTTCTAAATACTCACTGCAAAACTCCCTGCCTTTGTAGTACTGTCCAATTAAATATACCTCTGAATTGCCTTGCTTGCTTGTTCCAGGTTTAAATAAATGAACCTCCTGAAAAACACAACACAGAAGATACATCAAACACAAGGAGTGGCTCTCAAAAAAAGTGAATTTTTTGAGAACCAATGCACCACCAGGACTCAAAACAGAAAGAGCTGCAGTTGCCTCACACAGATGCAATGGATGAGTCATGGATTCCTGTTCTGCTGGGTTGACCTGGCAATCAAAGCTTCCATCCCCAGTGACCAGATGAATTGGACCAAGACGTCTGCATTGTTCCTCTATCGATGCAAGGTTGATCCTCTTGGTCAAATCACCAGTGTTGTCCTTTCCAAAGAGCCAGTGGTCTCGAGTAAGATATATGAAACGGTCTTCAGTGACGCATTGATCCAACGGAGTACCCTCATAGTAGGGGTTCAGTGTGTTGCCAAGCCACTCCCACTGAAATGTATAAATATACTTCATGTTAGCATCAGTTGCACCACCACCAAAAAATAAATAAAGTGCCAAAACAACACCCTTCCTCTTCCACTCAACAATACACTTCACAACATACATAAGCCACATACACACACATGGCCATCATAGCCATCAACTCACGGGCCAAACAGCATTCTTTACAAACTCTCATCAGATATTAATCCCACAGAAAGTACCCTTCCCCAAGAATGATAAGTGCACCTAAGCAGACTACAATGTGGTCATCACCCTTCCCTGCTTCAGCACCACATTAAAATACATTCATGAATAATTCACAATCCCTTCACTGCAATGCAGCCCCTCAAACCACAACACACTCACTTCATACACAACATATTTACAACACAGAATTCTTTGACATAAATTCAATGAAGTACCTATGGGAGCACCTAGTTTAAGTAGTCAGTTTCCTGCAGTCACTGAGTTAATGTTCAAAGTATGGTATCTGCAAATGGCAAGAATAAAACACAAAGTATATTGTCAGACAGCTGGGTTAACTGTTATGGGAGGTAATGAAATAGGCAAAGACACATGCAACTGTTGTGGAAGTGAGGGACTGCAATAGGCTGCAATCCATTCCACCCTTCTATCTACATAATTTCCCAAAAGGAAAATCAGGGAAAAATCTTGATTGAAGATGCTTGACTGTTAACTCAATCAAGTGGGAAGAGGACTAGTTAATATGATAACTATATAAGAAAGACAGAAAGATTTTCTTCTTCTAAAATGTGAAGTACTAAGCATACACTACCAACCATGGAGCCACACATCTGATCCAACTTGAGGGCTGTTGAATATTACCAGGAAGGGCATCCTGTCAGACTGCTACAGGCTTCAACAAGGTTTTCTTACCCATGGATTGTGAGCCACAGCTCAGGCTGTGCTGGCTATGCATCACCGTTAACTACTCCACCATTACACAAACTTATGCATGGTGCTATGCAAAGATGGAGTGAGAGAGAAATTTGTTTCTTTTCACCAGACGATGCCCTGGATGTTTATCTTCAAGTTTATAGTAAACAAAAACAAATTTTTCTTTTCCCATTTTTTCACAATTCCCCTAAGTAAACTTATGCATGGCTCTGTGCTACGAGAGTGATTATTTTTTTTCACCAGATGATGTCCTGGATGTTTATCTTCAAGTTTATAATAAAGAAAAACTATATAAAAAAATATCTTGATATTTTGCGCACCATGGGATGGGATAAAAAAAGGTAACTGCGCAATCCACAGGTTAAATAGGACCAATCCATTCCCCATTCAAGAGGGAAGTTTATCTATCAATCTACAGCCAGATGCCATAAACCTGTTAGGGGTGGCCATTTGTCATTGTGTTAGTTGTTTTACAGGGAAGGGCACTAACCCTCAGCCAGCCTCCACCAACTGAACCAGCGTTTCTCAACCTTTTTACTCTTATGGAACCCTTGAAGTAATTTTTCTGTCTCAAAGAACCCTTACATGAAAATTATTATACATCATTATTAATCTTTCTTTCTCCTGTATAAACTTAAAGTTCATAAGGAGAACATGATATATTTTTTCTGACAACTGGTTTAAGCAAAAAATAACTTACATTTATCTCAAGTTTACTGACAATGCAAAAAAAATAATAATCAATAAAAATAAATAATAACTGAAATCAAACTGCTTGTTGAAGAGACCTCATACTGAGGTTTTCATTTACAAAAATATAAACATAAATAATCAATATCATATATAACACATATAAACAGAACAAAAACAGATAATAACTACTAATACTACTACAATAACTTGATAAATAACACTGAAGCAAATGAAGGCAAACAGAAGAACTAACTTCGGATGAAAGAAAGAGTGAGAGAGAGAGAGAGAGAGAGAGACAGACAGACAGAGAAACACACAAACTTCTCATAAACTAACAAATAAATCATAAACAAACTTTAAAATTCATATAAAATTCCTAAATGATGGGTAACATTTACCAAACAATGTGGGTGAATGAGGGACTGTACCAGCACACCAGGAAGTACAGTCACTCATAAAAGAAAAGACCCCCCCTGCTTTAGAGGCAATATAACTCGGGGTATTCAGTGTTGGTAACAGTGTATTTGACGTCAGCCATATGGGAAGAAAGGTTGTTGGTACACTGAAAGCAGTGATGAGAAATAGGGAGGTGAGTATGGAAGTTAAGAAGGCACTGCATGATGGTATTGTGATCCCTACCCTAACGTATGGAAGCGAGGCGTGGACCTTGCAAGAGGGGAACAAGTCAAGAGTGAGAGCAGTGGAAATGAGTTACTTGAGAGGAGCATGTGGAGTGACGTGGAGGGACAGGTTGACGAATGAAGAAGTGAAGGAACGTTGTGGGGTAGATGTGGAGGTGGTTGAAAAGATTAGGAGAAATACACTGAGGTGGTTTGGACATGTGGAGAGAATGGAGAATGAAAGACTGACTAAGAGGGTGTACGTAGGTGAGGTGGAGGGAGGGAGAGGGAGGGGTAGACCGAGGATGAGGTGGAGGGATGGAGTTGAGAGGTATATGAGGGAGGGGGGGGTGAGTTGGGGGGAGGGGAGTCAAATGGTGGGTGACAGAGTGACTTGGAGGCGTTTTGTCTGCGGCCACCCTTTGCGGGGTTAGGGCGTCGGGCTATAGATAGATAGATAGACATATGGGGGGATAAGGAGGGGTGTTTGAGAGGAGGGCGGAGTTAATCTGCACGAAACACTGCTTCAGTCCACATTTCGAGTCAAACATACATTATATCTGACTTGTTATCAAGGCATATGTATGTAACCCATCACATCTGAAAAAGTTTATCATTAGCTGAATAAAATCGTCAGCCGGTGGCAGGAATAAGAGGCAAATGAAACCCCCGGCCTCAAGGGTTAAATGAATGGGCTCGACACACTTAGAATGAACTTTGAATGAACTTCCCCCAAACGCAGCTTCACACCCCCACACCTGACGTCATTTACAGTGTTACCAGGACCGATATCATATTGGTTGAAAGGTGTCTTGGCCGGGGGGGTCGTTTCTTTTATGAGTGACTGTACATATGGGACTGATGGACACCGTGCATGTGTCCTGTACTCGAGTGAGTCACTTGATGATACACGAATCCGTCACGTATAGCTCCTGTATACTGACAACTAAAGGCCATTTCACACTGGTGCTGTAAAGACATCACTAAGTATATTCCCTACAATTTGTATACTTTTAAATGATATAACAGATTTAGACTTTAAGATAATACCCAAGAATTTTCCAAGAATATGCCGTACGTGTATAGTAAATTACAAACCTGAAATAAAACGCAAAAATGACTAAAAAATGCATTTACATATGGTTAGCCTATTTATCACTACTTCTCTCGGAACCCCAAGCGACCTCTCACGGAACCCTAGGGTTCTGGGGAACCCCGGTTGAGAAATGATGAACTGAACTGTTTGCTTGCATCCCTCCTCTACTACGGCAGGCGCGTAGCACTCGTCTAGCAACAAACTCTCATCCCTTTTCTGTCCAACTCTCTAATGCAAGAGTTAACCATTACTCTCAGTCCTTTATGTATGCAACAGGTCAACTCTGGAACTGTCTCCCTCTGTCTGTATTTCCTATTGCCTATGATCTCCAGTCGTTCAAACGCAGTGTGTCCAGGCATCTCGAAATGAACAGCTCTTGAATTTCTCTTTCTCTCTCTCTCTCTCTTCTTGGAGGGAACAATTTACAGGCTCCTGGCCTTTGGTTCCTACTTCCTTGGAAGAAAAAAAAAAAAAAAAAATTAGGGAACAAGTATGGGTTAATTATATGGCTACCACCTAGCACTGCAAATGGTTTCCTGCTTACAGGAAACCATTAGGCTTGTCACTCAATGCCACCTGAATGGGAAAGAAGGGTTGTAAAAAGTGACAAGGAAGACAGAAGAAATAGGAAGAGAGGAGGGCAGACACAGAAAAAGAATGATAAAGGTGAAGGAAGAAGCTCCACTGCATCAAGTGAATGGATGACGGTTGTTACCATCTATCACTTTAGCTCTAAATCCTTATAACTGGACATTTTCATCACTATCTGTTTCTAGCATTAATCTCTTGTTACAGATCAGCATTCAAGATGAACTGATGGAAAGATTAGGCTAGGTTTAAATGAACAGAGGATACTCACTTTAACACTGGGTGCATTGAGAGCCAAGTAATGGTTGAGTGCAGTTATAAATGCACCAGGGGCCTCACACAGATGAAGAGAGTTAAAGGGAATGTCTCCTTCCCCTGGACACGAGCCTCGGTGAGATGATCTGTGCATATTGCCCTTATCCATAGTTTCATCCTTGTCTTCCACTCCCACCACAATGGAATATGCATTTACAATTTCATAGAACTTCAGCCAAGCCTGAAACCATAAATACCATATAAGCATACATACATTAAAATTAACAAGAAAACACAAATTTTATTCTAAAATTGCTGTTCAGGAAGGAAACTGTCCAGAAGCAAGAGACGAAAAAGCACAGAAACAAGAAAGCATTTGGGATGGGCAGACACTCAGAGTTCTTTACCCATTAACACATTTTGGGCCAGCTATACTTAACCCGTGGATTGCAAGCCACAGCTCAGGCTGGGTAGCGTTGCATTGCGAGCCATAGCTCAGGCTGTGCTGGCCGTGCATCATCGCTAACTATTCCACCCCTACACAAATTTATGCATGGTGCTACGCAAAGATGGAGAGCAAGAGATTTTTTTCTTTCAACCAGATGATGCCCTGGTTGTTTATCTTCAAGTTTATAATAAACAGAAACAATTTTTTTTTAATTTTTTAACCACTCCCCTACGTAAACTTACGCATGGCCCTATGCAAAGACGGAGCGATTTTTTTTTTTTTCGCCAGATGATGTACCTGGATGTTTATTTTCAAATGTAATAGAAACAAAAACTAAAAAAAAAAAAAACTTTTTTTTTTCATTTTTTATGCACCACAGGGTGGGATGGGATAAAAAAAAGTAATTGCGCAATCCGTGGGTTAAACTTAAGTCAAGGGCTTTTCTTTCTAGCACAATGTGAGGTAGTGTTAATAAAGTTATACTTGCCCCCCAAATGTAAAAATGCATTTCAGTATGCCAGTCATGACATGTTCCCAAAAGGGAAGAATGGCTGGGTCAGATATATCAATCATAATTTAATGAATACCAAGATTATGTTTTGAAAATGTACTATTCTTGTAGAGCTACATATCTAGCTATTGGCAGATGCCTTAATCCCTCCAACCCATCCCTCCATTCATTCTCAGTCTCCCCCTCTCATCTCCTCCACCTCATTCACATACACTCTTCTATTCAGTCTCTTATTCTACATCCTCTCCACAGGGCCAAACCATCTAAAGTATTTCCCTAATGCTTTCTAACACATTCACATCACCCTATGGTGGCCTTTTACTTCCACACTTTTCTGCTGTCTCTGCACGTAGCTCTCCATGCTCCTCCAAGATCATTCACTTCCACTGCACTTACTCAAAACTTTTCTCCTTCTAAAAAGGTCCATGCTTCACATTCATGCAACAGTGCAAGGACCACAATATTATCATGCAGTCTTTTTTTTTTTTTTTTTACTTACTTGAGCACCTACTCTTTACCAATACTTTCAGTGAAGCAGTAATCTTTCTTTCCTGCTGTTCTCATGCACTTCATTCTCTATGAATCCATTCTTCCTCATCACACTATCTAAATACTGTACTGTCAATCCTTGAGTAACACAGCCTGGCACCTCTAAATCTTTGCAGCCAAAGGAGAAATGGCAGTACAGGAAAGGGCAGAAATACACCAAGTATACACTTGCTGACAGTATGGCAATACAATGCAGAACTACAGTTACTTAATCACAATTATAGTTTATAAAGTTTACAGGGGGTGTGGGCAAAAAATCATGATTTTAGGTAGTTAGGTTTGGAGGCCCCAGACCCAAACTAATTTTCCCCATAAGAAGTTCAGTTTAAATTTCAGTGTTAATCATGATTTTAGGTAGTTAGGTTTGGAGGCCCCGGACTCAAACTAATTTTCCCCATAAAAAGTTCAGTTTAAATTTCAATGGTTTGAATTTAGATGCGGTTTTTGGGTATATATGTCCATCGAAATTTGAGATTATACTGTATATATATATATATATATATATATATATATATTCATTCATTGCCAGACGCCATGTATCCCAAACGGGGTGGCCAAGGGCTTAGAGTTAATGGTTTTACAGGGAGGGGCACTAATCCCCCACCAACCCCACTTGACATGTAGGGATGCCAATAGCATCTGGTGTTCCCAGGCGGTCACCCATCCAAGTACTAACCAGACCCAACGTTGCTTAACTTCGCTGATCGGACGGGAAGCGGTGTACTCAACGTGGTATGGATATATATATATATATATATATATATATATATATATATATCATCATCATCATCATCATCTGTTTGAGTATCCACTGCAGGACCGGCCTAACCTGACCGAAGTTGGGACGATACAGCCAATGTATCTCTACCAAGTGGCTTAGGCTGTCTGGTAGAGAGTGTATGTAGGGTGAGAAGTGCTTGTAAGTGTAATTGTAGTGTTGAAGTGGCTTTGGATGTGTGTGTAGTCTGTGAACCAAGTGTAATCAGCCCACGTAAGCCGACTGGGTGCAAGCATACTTTATAGTAAGCGACACTGGTTCAACCACAGCACCCCTTGTGTCCGCCAATGCAGTACATGGCCGGGTAAACACTCCCAAAGTTTATTACTCTGGCGGGGAACGAACCCTGGTTCACCCGTATACAAAACGCACACTCTACCACTGTTTAGATGTCATTCGCTTAGAATGGATGTAAAAAGAAGGCTGTATGAGGGTGTTGTGGTACCGACTGCCTTATATGGGGCTGAAACATAGAATATGGGTGTAGCAGATAGGAAAAGTTTGAATGTAATGGAGATGAGGTGTCTGAGGAGTATGTGTGGAGTGATGCGTATGGATCGAGAGCGAAATGATGAAGTGCGAAGGAGAATTGAAGCTGTTCGGGAGATGGCTGGTAGAGTTGAGCAGAGGGTGTTGCGATGGTTTGGGCATATGGAGAGAATGGATAATGAGCGATTGGTGAAAAAGATAACTAGATCTGATGTGAGAGGTGTAAGGCTGAGAAGGAGACCACGAATAGGATGGATGGACAGTGTGAAGAGAGTGCTGGATGCAAGAGGGATGTCTGTTGAGCATGGAAGAGTGGCTGTGCGTGACAGGAATAAATGGAGAGAAATTGTGAATGAATAAATGATGACACAGCCCTAAGGGGATATTCTTCTGCATTTGGTCTGATCAGCTAGTCAGGTCAGGTGCGGGTAAGGGGATGGGTCTATTATGATGTGGCAGGGGTAAACCAGCTCTGCTGTCGGGCCCTGCTGCGGATGTCACTGATTGCACTACACAGTTGACCCTTGTGCGGTGTGGTGCGGTGAGGATCTGTCCCTTCTCCCCTTTCGGGCTAAGATGCGAATGAATGTGATTGAATGGATGAGTAAATAGGGAGTGTGTCATCCTGTCTCGGCTACCTCCCTTTCCTTGGGGGAAGCAACCTAAGTATATAAATAAAAATATATACTGTATATCCATCCATCATCCAATCCCACGTTGCCCCATGAGGAACGCAGGAGCCCGGGGCTTGGCAGCTGGTCCTGACATTCAAGATGAAAGCGACCAACCTCACTCATCCCTGAGTGGCACTACGTGAACAATAAACCCCAACCACCCCCAGGATACAAACCTTCACCAGCTCAATCCGATTGGAGCACAACAAATACCCACTAAACCACCAGGCGCCAAAATTTGGTTATATCGTTACCACCCAGCGTAGTAAATGGTTTCCTCGTGTACAGGAAACCATTTGGCTTGTTATTCAGTGTAGAGTCACCCATGGGCAGAAGGAAGAGGAAAGAATGAAGTAATGAAAGACAGAAGAGGGAGTGTAAAGTCACCCGTAGGCAGAAGGATGAGGAAAGAATGAAGGAAAGAAAGATAGAAGAAGATGGAAGGAAAGAAGGATGGAGGAGAGGACGGGGCAGACACCTGAGAGCAGCACTACACTGAGTGGATGGTGAGCACCCCCACCTACCACAAAATATATATATATATATATAAATATGTATAGTATACAATAACCAAATGAACAAATACTACTCCTATACATTATAAAATTCAAAGTTACCCATCACAAATGCTCTATAACTCCAGGCAACTGTCTTATTACTCCATTTCGTTGGTCCCAAAACCAGCTTTTCTCTCCCTCAAGTTTCTCATTAGCTACAAGGTGCATGTACAATGATCAGAGTTTTGCAGTTCTGCCATCTAAAACTTGACATACATGCATCTTGAGTTGATATACTCACAATTTTTACCTTTCAATGTTCACCAACAAAGAAAACCCCACCTTTTCTCTGCCCATCATTAATCTTAACACATTTCATTCCTTCCCATTCATTCGCTTCACTCATCTTGGTCTCATGTAGCATCATCACATCATACCTTGGATCCCTGAACACACTTATTTTCATCATCACTGTCATCATCTGGACCTCCTTCCCCACCCTAGGACAGAGTGGGAAGTTCTTATTTTCACTTTTTTATATTCATCACTGACACCTCTCACATTCTACATAGCCATATGAGCCTGCCTACTTTTTCTGAGAACAAGGTAGTAACAGGACCCAGATCAAAGGCTTTCTAGATGTTAGCCAAGGGATATGGAGGGTGGAGAATCATAAATCCACACCATCCTCTTCTTTTTCCACAAGTTAAGCATGCATGAATATGGGGGAAATATTTTTTTCTCTACTGCCACATGCCCAGATAATTTGGTTGTCAACTTGCCATGCCACATCATTCATTCATTCAACATCTAATCCAGTGATGCCCCATGAGAAGAGCAGGAGCCCAGGGCTAGGCAGGTTGTTCCTGACATTTAAGATGAGAGTGACCAGCCTCACACATCCCTAAGTGGCATTATGTGAGCAATAAGCCCCAACCACCCGCTGGATAGAAATTTGCACTGGCTCAATCCAATTGGAGCACCTTAATTACCCACTAAACCACCAGGCGCCATAATTTGGTTATCTGGTTACCACCCAACGTAGCAAATGGTTTCCTGGTGTACAAGAAACCATTTGGTTTCCTGGTGGTTAGCAGGTAATTAAGGTGCTGCAATCGGATTTTGCCTGTGTAGGTTTATATAGAAAGGGTGGCTAGGGTTTACTGCTCACATAATGCCACTCAGGGATGAGTGAGGCTGGTCCCTCTCATCTTAAATGTCAGGGCCAACTTGCCTAGCCCTGGGCTCCTATGCTCTTCATGGGGCAACACAGGATTGGATGATGGATGGTATTTAGTGGGACTACACTGTTGTAAAAGGGAAAATTTGGGTTTACAAGTGGGGTGCTCGATACCAATTAGGATAAATCCTATAGGTTCTGGGCTTTTATTATCACAGACTAGGTGCAATCCAGGTATGCACAATAACCAAGAGATCACTGAATATATTTAAAATTTCCTCTTGCTACCTTTGAATGATTTTACCAATTAGGATGAGAAATCAGGTTATGAAGGGGTTGATGAAAACTTTCTACCCCTACCAAAACATATGGTTTCTCCAAACTCAACAAAATTGTCTGAGGAGAGGGGAAGGGAATCAGGGGTAAAAATCACCTGTGTAACCATCTCTGGCTGTGCTCGTCTACGGACAGCATAGCAAATCTTCTGGGCAGGGTTGGTGTTGTTAGTGTGAGCCTGCCAAGCTGTTACATCCATCTCACCTAGACGGTGCTTTGTTGCATTGAGAGATGCCTTCATCTGTTGGAGTTCATCATCCTGCCAGGACACAGTATACTGCATTAAACTGAATGAGGGTGGCAAGATCATAACAGATCAATATCATCGTATCAGAATACAGTGAGTCTTCGAAAGACGAAAACCCGAAGTACGAATTTTCGATGGTACGAAAGCGATAAACATAGAACAAATTCCACAATATGAAAATATCTATCTCAATGATATGAAAATCGATACAATAGGAAATACAGAGATAGCCCGATTATCCAGACTATATGGTGTGAAGAGGTGCCTGAATAGTCTGAACAAAACACAAGTAATGTTAGATTGATTTATTTATCAGTAAATGTGCAATGAAAGACACAACTATCTTCCCAGTTACTTCTGAAGAAAATTTACACCACGTGAAATACAATGAAATCCCTGTTTCTACCAGTGCGTGTTTCAAATGGTTCGATTTTTCCACCCTATATTCGTCAGACTTTGGGTGGATGCTTGTGTCTTTCATTGTACACTTAAAGCAGCAGAAAGACCTTACCAATTCAGTTCATAATCCTCCAGCTTGTTTCTGTAATTTTCTGACACCTATCAGTTTGGCAAATTACTTTTTCTTGCTGAAAAATTTCCTCCCTGTTATTATCAGCACTTTCCCCTATGACTGTTTCCAGCGCAGTGGAAGAAGCTCAATGTGCTCAAAGGTGGATATCGTTTCCCAATTTCCCAACTGGAGGTTAGGTTAGGTTAAACTGTTAAGTACAGATAAGCTCAGTTAGGCCAGGTTTAGTTACTTAGGGAAGAACAGTCCATTCCGCCATTATGTCAACAAAATAAACAAGAGTTGTCACACCAGAACAGATAAAATCGACGGGGAAACAGATTTAACAAGAGACCTTTACCGTATTTACTTACCCAGAAATAATCTGAAAAATATAACGGACTATCAGGAACAACTGATGTGGTAAGGTGCTTTTACTGCTTAAAGTAAAGCATATGTTTAGCCCCCTCAGTGGCTGTGGGTTCAGAAATTTGCGTACTCCTGTGGTCGGCCTTGGGACCATTTTTTCAAAGTTCTAAAATTAATTTCTTTTTCTTACGTATGTGAAAAGACTCGTCTGGCACACCTGGCTTCCCCCCCCCCCCCTAAACTGATCCTGTGATTTGCTATGATTCATGTAAGAATTAATAAAATTAGGATGCATGTTACAGTAGCATGTAAACATCGGCGAAAACATCTGGGATGAAGTGAACTGTGAATGCCTGACTGCTTGGGGTGGTAGAGTAGGGTCGTGTTAACACACCAGTGACCTTCATTCCCTTCTCATAATTGCTCGCAGTTTTTTATAGCTCACCCTAACTCAACGTCACTGACACCGGTACAGTAAGGCGTTGTTCAAGCCCAGCAGCTATGAAAGTGATAATGGAATACATTATTGTTTGTATCAGTCCTCTCTCTTTCACACATACACATAACAAAGAACAAAAGAATGAGTAGTAAATGTACACAAACTCTAAGGAGCAGAAATAACTGTGCTCAGTCGGTCCTAAATACATTGGGAAAAGCGATACCGAACGAAGAATGTGGAACTGAATTCTAACCTACGAGAACATGTGGGACGAAAGAGTAATTTTTTTCTCATTAGCAAACATTTTTGTTCCATATATCATCTCTTAAAATTGTAAGTCTCATAATCTTTTGTGTAAGCATACAGCCTAAAGACCTTACCAATTCAGTTCATATTCCTCTAGTTTGTCTTCTATATTTTTCTGACTATTTTGAGGATGGTAAATTATGCTCTCTTGCTGAAAAGAAACTTACTCAAAATTAGGGCTCATGTAACATAAGCATGTAAACGTTGGCGAATACATCTGGGCTGAAGAGAACGCCTGACTGCTTGGGGTGGTAGAGTAGGGTCATATAAACACACCAGTGACCTTCGTTCCCTTCCCATAATTGTTCGCAGTTTTTTATAGGACGCCCTAACTCAACGTCACTGACACTGAAACAGTAAACTGTTGTTCAAGGTCGGCAGCTATGAAGGGATTAACAGAATACTGTATGAAAAATTCAAAATGGGTGCAGTGCATAGTGCCGTGCTCGCTTGTTGAGAGAAAACGAACTAACCCCTCTCTGGTAAACAAATTTTCGCGCGCTTCTCACTTGAGTCCATGTCCCTCCTCTCCTCGCAGCTCTGCTGTATGTGAGAATATTTTCGCAGCTCTTCACCTTTTCGTATTGTTTTGCCATGCCTCCCAAGTGCCCTGTATCATCTCCAGCATCGGGGGAGCCCAATGCAGAGAAGCAGCGGCACCGTACTCTAACTCTGGAAAGGAAATTGGAAATTATAAGGCCCCATGAGGAGGGGGCAGGGGGTCTCAGAGATTGGGCGTGCTTTAGGCCTTGCAGCTTCCACCGTTGGCACTGTGACGAAGAAAAGAGATGTACAAGAATATGGCCACCTCCTTCTCTACAATTGTGTACAGGTATTGCTTACTTCAAAATGTGGGGGGGGGGGTAAAGTTTAGGTAGGGGGTCCGAGGGGGTCCTGGGACGCATCCCCCCATTTATATGTATATTTCAATGGGGAAAATCGTTCCAATATACAAAATTTCAAATTATGAAAGTTTTTTTGGTCCCTATCCCTTTCGTATATCGAAGACTCACTGCATAGTTGGGTGCATTAAAAAGAAGTGGGATCTGTCTCCCTTTGCGATCTCAGGTTTAAAACATGAAGTCCTCCTTTCATGCCGTATTTTTAAAATATTCTCTTTTGTTGTTAGCTCCTGGTAAATAAACAAAATACAACCACCTAAAGTTTCACGCCTACTTATAAGGATGATCTGCCAACTCCCCCAGTTTAAAGAAATAGTATGTAGAAAAATTTGTTGTATTCTCATATACATCCCTGACATACAATGAGGACCATCTGTAACAATGGTCTTGCACTAACCTGCCACTGAGGACTTGTGAACATTGTGTGTTGTGGAGGAAGAGACCAGGGAGCGGCAGTGTTCGAAGAAAAGGTAAAGGTTTTGTTGAAGTGTTCCTCCACATCTAACTGTGCTTGTATGAAGTCTGGATACTCTAGCAGTGGGAAGTTCTTCATGTCCCCTCCTTGAGAGCCTCGACTGAAAAATAATTAAGGTTTTGAAGGCTTTGAAAAGAAAGAAAATCACAATATTGTGAACATTGATGGGATAAAGTAAACGATATGGGATAAACTAAAAGATATACCGAAGTTCTAAATATTTTGGTGACAGTATCACCCTCTTCAATGGAAATACATAACAAGATTGATACATCATATGACAGACACACTGCTTATATACCTGATGGCTACACCTCACACTTCCCAATAGCACCTGACCTAGCTTGACCTGATGCTCCCTCAACACTGTCCACTACCTAAGTGAGGGTTTATGACAGCTAGCAAGGACCTAGCCACTAATCCCCTCATTACTGGTTCTATTCTATTACAAGGTAATTTTCAGAGGACTGAAGCTATGCAACACTGCATCATTTGCATTGCTTTTATAACATGAATATTTATGTTCCTTGATACAAATATCTCTTCCCATTTAACCAATATGAACTAAGTCACAATCTTTACATGGAATCTTATGTACCCCTGCCATTTCATTACTACAATCAGGCCTAAGCATCCGTCAGTTTGGTATGTGATAAAATGATAGAATGATAAACAATAAGTTATATCCAGTATCCTGATAACAAAGGCAAAATTCACTTATACAATAATTGTGGTGGCCGCATACAACAAACCCACGTGAATATGGTGCCTCCATCGCAAGCTGACAGTCAGATGTTTGAGCAAAGATGACTGTTCAATGCTTACACTTGCTCTGATCATCTCCCTTTTGTTCTGTTTAGAGCGTGCAAGGCCATTGAAACACCACTGATATCGCCAAAGAACAGTGAAAATGCACATACAATAGGGCACTGTGAAAAATACAGTGGAGTGATAGTTTTTTGTTTCATGTCATATCTATCTATCTACTGACAGACGCCTTAATCCCATAAAGGGTGGCCACAAACAAATTGCCTCCATGTCGCCCTGTCCCCCGCCATTTCACTGTCCTGCTCCCAGCTCATACCCCTCTCTCTCATATACTTCTCCACTCCATCCCTCCATCTCATCCTTGGCCTCCCCCACCCTCTCCACCCCTCCACGTCACACACATATACTCTCCTCGTCAGTCTCTCGTTCTCCACCCTCTCCACATGGCCAAATCACCTCAGTGTGTTTTTCCTAATGCTTCCTATCACATCCAGACCACAAAGTTCCTTCACTTCCTCATTTGTTAGTCTGTCTCTCCATGTGACTCCACATGCTGCTATCAAATAACTCATTTCCACCGCCCTCATTCTTGACTTGTGTCTCTCCAACGAGGTCCAAACTTCACATTCATATGTTAGAGTTGGTATCACAATACTGTCATACAGTAACTTTTTCACTTCCATGCTCACTTCCCTGTTTCTTATCATTGTTTTCAAAGAACCAGCAATCTTTTTTCCTTGTTGTACCCTTTCAAGCACTTTACCCTCTAAACTTCCATCCTTACTCATCACACTACCCAAGTACATAATGCACTCACATTTTCCATTTCCTCCTCATCCAAGCTCACTGTACATTCATCAACTTTTCTCACTAAGACCATAACTTTACTCTTCCCTACATACACATTTAGATTCCGTTTCTTACACACACTCCCAAATTCATTCACTAAGCCTTGCAGCTCCCCTTCGTCTTCACTTAACAACACAGTATCATCTGCAAACAACAGTACAGGAAGTTTCCAAACACTGCCCTCTCTCACTAGGGCCGCTCCAACATCCACTGCCCCACCTTATATCGTTTTCGTTTTTGAAGGCTCCAACATGATTGCTTGCGCCGGCCTTGGTCATCTAATGGCAGCTCTCCATGCTGCACGATCTGTTGCAGCCTCCCTGTTCAGTCCTTTAACCCTGAGGTCACACTTAATGACCTCGTCCCATGTCTTTCTCAGCCTACCCTTCACAGCCCCACCCCCAATAATAACACCGCTCACCCTCTGCACCCAACCATCATCCCCCGTCCCCTCCACATGCCCAAACCACCCTCATCCCCCTGGGTGATTTACTGTCCTCAGTCTTGCTTTGAAACTTATTCTTGTGTTCTGTCATAGTCAGGATTAATAAAGGGGGATAGACATACCACAGGCCCCTCTCACTGCACAGTCCCAGGTCCAGGCAATGGATCTGGGACCCCTAGCCCACAAGCTTACCAGTGGCTGTGGTAGTGGCCTCGGGGCACCCTGCCAGGACAGCTGCAGGGACACCTTCCAAGCGCGCCTTGGCACTGCAACTATCCTGCCATTATACATCCACTAATAGGGCAGCCTCCTGGGGCACTACTCCCAGGTTCGGGCCCCTCTCTATTGGGCGGCAGCGGCAGCCTGGGAACCGCAATGCCGTGTACCCTCTAGCACAGGCCCAAGCCCCATCTAGCCCTGGACCCATGATCTGTGCCGGCAGAACCCCTGTCACGCCTCCCCCCAGAAGTCCGCCACTAGGTATCGGGGGCAAAGTTTTCTGGCCGCATGCCCTTGCTGGCGCCAACCCCTGTAACGCAGTGGGATACGTTGTGTGAAATGTAAAGTGCATGTGGTGTAGTGCATAAGATAGTTAGGGGAAATGTTTAAGGAGAGTATGCTGGTCTACTCTCCATGTTACTGTCACACTGAAAAGGTCAGCAAAGGGGGATGGTTAGATAGCTAGTGAAACAGGAGCTCCAGCTCTCCCTATCACCAGCATTCCCATTCCCCTCGGGAGCACCACCCTGTTCGGTCTGTGCTACACACTCCTCCTGCTGTAACATAAATAATTCTTTTTTTTAAGTTAGCTGATTAGGCTAGTTACTGAAACAGTGAGCGAGAAAGGTGACCTCAAAATGTCCACACACAAAAGAGACCATTTTACAAGAAACTTTGCAGTCAACAGGGTTGCCGGATGCTGAAAACCCACAATTCCATCAGACATAACAGAATCTTGCATGTACAGCACACTACATGTTCAAAGTACCAGCATCATAAACAGTATCATTATCTACCCTACTCATCAAGTTAAAACGAAGGGGTAAGAGCAAGCAAAAGGCACTGATACCTTTAAAAACTGTGTGCTTACAACTGCTGCTTTTCATCTATGACTTCTAGTTAAATAATCAAGATCCTATGCTGTGAGAGTTTTTAAAACTATACATACTCATGTCTGGAATGATTACACAATTGTTATTCATATTAATCTGTTACATACAGAAAATTTCTTATTACTGCCCCATTGATTTTCTACTGCATGTACTGTACAGTACTCACACAAGTTCAAACATCTGCTTATTGTGCCTGACAGCAAGATAAGTGCTTTAAAGCAGTTAATATGTTGTGCTTAATATAATGACTGCAGATGACGTTTACATACTGTAATTATCAGAAAACTGCAGAGTAAATTTAGGTCCATGAGAAGTACTGTACTTATGGGGTATTTGCCTTCTTTAATTCACACAATTCTTATATGCAGGGTACTAATGCATTCTATGCAGTAAAATGTTACAAGCATTCCATCACTTATCACTCAAGCTTCATAGTTCTTGGCTCCAACCAACAGCTCACAATGCAATATCTAACTGTCACTCATAATACCTGTACTTATGAGACATAATCCATTGCACAATACTGCACTTTTTTGGGGGGGGAGGGGAATAATGTTTTGGTTCTCAGTGTGCCCAAATTTTGGATAAGAATGAAGTTCCATATGTAACTTCAACATGTGAATGCAGCAGATGAGCACAGAATGTTAAGGACATCAAAAGAAATAATAGAATGATACATCAAATGTTCCACAGTATAATTACTTTTGCTGTCCATAGATTCTTGAAAAAAAAAAAAAAACAGAAAAGCCCTTGGAGGTCACCTACTTGTTCTTGTTGACTGATGACCATTTTTTGGGCTGCTGGAATATACTTGCAGACTTGAGCTCTTTAGGTATAGCTGACAACTTCTGTCGTTGTGGACGAAAAGAGAATCCATCCTTTCCATCCTCCACATCATGTACATTCTCTCCCTCCATCTTGGTAGCTATCCGAATTATGATTTTCCTTTCTTCTTTTACATCATGTTCATATCCTCATTATCTGTGTTTCTGATATCTATGACTTCTTAAAACCTTATACACAGTGATAAAATAATCAGCTATCAAAACCAAATCTACTGTAAATGATGTTATACTACACTCAACTCCTCTAAATACATTATTATATAAAAAGGGCAGATCATTATCAAAATATAAAAAACTAACTTGGCTACATAAGCAGTTTCTATGCCTTTGTCTTTTTAGCAATCGAGTCTAACTGGGCACGAACTTTCAACAGGGAATCTATGGTAGCAGTCAGAATTTCTGGTGTAAGCTCTAAGTTAATGTCCTCCTTTTCACTGCTTTGAGGATCCTTTTGTACCTGAAATCACAATAATATAAAATGTAATATTAAATATGCTTCATGAGTTCCCTAAGTAAATTTATAAAACAGACACAACATGGCAACTGATGGTAATTCCAATGCCTAAGAGCCTAGTACATATGTTACAAGAACAGACATCTGCACAGTCTTTATCATGGAAAAGAAGATGAATGAAATCCAACATTAAACTTTAACCCCCCTAATCTCAAATCAGTGGGAAAAAAAAAAAAAAAAAAAAAAAAAGTACTTGAATGTTTGGACCTATTTAAATATCATCAAAAATTGGTGTAGTAAAACACCAATTCAGCCATTACACCATCCATCCATCCATTTTTCCATTGCCAGACGCCATGTATCCCAAACAGGGTGGTCAAGGGCAAATTACACATCTTTCAGTATATTCACGCAAAAAAGGTACTGTTAAGTAATGACTGTCATTGTTGTTATGGTGCTAGACACATTTAGGCATGAATCCAGTCGACTGCAGGCTGAATCTGTCATCCTTCTTTAGGGGCTTAGGGAGGGAGCTTAATGACCTCAGTGACACCATTGCCAATACATGAAGGCAAACCTCTCCAGCAAAAAGTAGAGCCTGTACTAGTTGACCACTTCCTTAAAACTCTACAAACCTGTACTTCGCTTGTAGCATCTTTTCTTTAACCTATTCAATCTAATGATATTCTGTATTTTTTCTATTATATTTTCATTAATTTATGTATTTGTGGGCTCTTCTGTATTAAAAGAGAATCTTCTGGTAAAAAGAAATAATTTGATAATAATAAAAATAATAATATTTGATTAAAAAAATACTGGTAAATAATACTAATAAGGCTAATAATAATAATACCTGATAATAATAACACAAATTATATCAATTATATTTCTATGCAAGGCAGAATGAACCAAAGGCTGGAACACTGCAACTTGTTCTTTTTGGAAAAAAACTAAACAACAGACAGCCAAACTGCTGCTGCTGATGTCCTTGACTCTTGGTTAACCCTGCTTTTTGGTCTGGACAACACACATACACAATATACTGTATTAACTGGTACAGTATGAGGTATATACTGTAAATGGTACCATGTTCAGATACACAAGCTGACAAATACATATACCATACAGTACTAATAGACAACTAAAGATATACCATATACCTGCTTCAAAGGTAGGCTCTGCATTAGTAATATGCAAGTAACTAGGCAAGTCCTTTTGTGCATTTAAACTTTAATGAATGAAAGTAAGGCAATTACTGTTCATATAAAAACAACCACCATCATCATAGCTACCACCATCATCACCACCACCAAAACTACCAACCATTTTCTGCTGAATAAAATTGTCTATTCGTAGCAGCAATGAGGTACAGTACAAGACACCGGACAGTAAATGTGCAGCCCCTCACCAAAACTACCTACCATTTTCGGCTGAATAAAATCATCTATTCATAGCAGCAGTGAAGTACAAGACATCGAACTATAAATGTGCAACCCCCCTCCATCTCTCTCTCTCTGCAGAAACATGAAACTCCACAGAAATACCCAGCTGCATTTTCCATGTACAGTATTATCAGATATGGAATATTACTGGAAGAAGAAGAAAACAAAGATATGTAAAAGTTGTACATAAAAACCAATACTCCCACCCTTAACTACAAATATATAATAATCATATGAATCAGTTTTTGAAGTACTCAGTCTCAACACTAAAGAGAAGACTCCTTTGACAGCAATCACCCAAAAATGCAGAATATAATATTAATGTACTGCTAAAGGATCTTTGTACGCAGCATGTGTTAGGAGTGTAATACCGTATGGTAGTGAGACCTGGGCAGTAAAGAAAGAGGATATTCGCGGGCTCAAACGTACAGAAATGACAATGATTAGGTGGATGTGCAATGTGTTCCTGCGTGCAAGGCCTGGGGGGGCTGGGTTTACGATGGATGAGTTGAGGTAGGATGGGACTGGAGTATATTCGTGTTGTGATGAGGAGAAGTAGATTGAGGTGGTCTGGGCATGTGGAGAGAATGGAGATGATAACTGGGTGCAGAAATTGAAAAGCGTTAATACTTGGAGTGGGGTTGCGAGCGGTAGCCCATAAAAGATGCGGACGAGGTCTTTAAGTGTGACCTCAGGGTTAAGAGACTGAACAGGGAGATTGTCATAGATCAAGCAGCATGGAGAGCCGCCATTCGGTGACCATGGCCGACGCATGCAAGCATGTTGGAGCCTTCAAAAACGAAATAAGCAAAAACAAAAAAAACTGCAGGTTATACAGTAGACCCTTGCTATAACAAACCCCAATATCACCAATGTCAGATTTAACGAACACCATGAAGTCAATCAAACTTGCATTGGCTAAACGAGGGTCATTAAATGGGGAGCAACTGGTCAAAATACACGTGTTTCCTATCCATTTTACTTTAACCTGGCCTGAAACTGTTCTCTCCGCATTGTGACTGCCAGGTTATAATAACAGACTATAGCACTGTACTGTAATACTGTTCTAGTCATGACGTAGTGCTATGACAAGTATGTGAAATACGCTACAAAAGAGCAAAATTATAGGGTCGTTAGTATAAAATGAGTGTTTACAGTTTTAGTACCTGAATGTGTTATTGTACTCATTCTCAAACATGTGCTTGAAATCCCACCGTTGGATACAACGAAACTGACTTCCCCCAGTTAGTTCGTTACAGCAAGGGTCTACTGTAACAGTATGCACAACTTCCAGCCAGTGACTGGACCTTTAGTAGTTATACATAATATGTTATGTGACAATAACACAAATGAGTTCGTACATGGTGACACTGACATTGATAATGTAAGAGAAAGTAGTTAACATGTCAATGTGTATTACAGGTACTGCCAATCATCAAAAACTCTTGACCTGCCTGTAGCAGCTACCTGATACAAAGCAGACAGCTGCAGGTATATAAAGTACTGTATAGTACAGGCATAGCACTCACAGGAAACTCTTGAATGTTATCAAAATTAATGTCAGTCACAACAGATTAACCACTCTCTGCAGCTGGCATCATTTTAGTAAGAAACTAATAACTGACAACTTACTATCAGTAGCATCTTAGAGAACCAGGAAAACAGTAAGTTACCAATATCAGGTTTTTGGTTCTCTGAGACGCTGTCCAAACTACAGGTATCGGTAACCGATACTCACTGTCATGTCCAGGAGACAGCGTGGTGGGGTGGTCTCACTGTCAACCTTCACTTGGAGTTGACAGAGACGTGGGGGAACAGCCATACTCTGCCTCCTACCTTACACACACCTATAAGTAAGCACATTATTATTAGCATGGTAATATATGTCAACATATAAAGCATAGTAAATACTGTATCTACAGTCCATAAAATTGCTCCCCTAAAGAGCCAAATTCAAGATCCGTTCATTTCAAGATGTCTAGACAGACTGAACTTAAAAGACTCAAGGTCACAGGCAGAAGGATATACAGAGAAAAGAAGTCAGTTCCAGTGCTGACCTGTTGCATACAAGATGGACTGGGTGTATCATTTAACTCTTGGATTAAACAGTTAGACAGAAATGAGGTGAGAGTCTTCTGCCAGATGGTGCTGTGAGCCTGCCATAAAGGTGGAGGGATGAAAGCAGACAGTTCAAAAGACTTCACCCCTCTCAAAGATCATCCCTTTACTCTTCCCTACATTCACCTTTAGATTCCGTTTCTTTCACACTCTCCCAAACTCATCCGCCAAGCCTTGCAGCTCCCCTTCGTCTTCACTCAACAACACAGTATCATCTGCAAACAACAGTACAGGGAGTTTCCAAACACTATCCTCTCTCACCAGGACCACTACAACATCCACTACCCTACCTTGTACCTCTTTTATTACCCCATCCATGTACAGACTGAACAACCATGGAGACATGACACATTCCTGTTTCAACCCAACCTTCAAAGAGAAAAATTCACTTAGTTCACCATCCACACGCACTGCAGCCTTAGCACCATCATACATACTCTTCACAGCATTCAACAACTTTCCATCTACTCCATATATTCTTAATACTTTCCACAATCCTTGTCTATCCACCCTGTCATATGCTTTCTCCAAATCCATGAAAGCCGCATACAACTTCTTTCCCTTCTCTAGAAACTTTTCCCCTAAAGCTCTAAGAATGAATATCTGATCTACACAACCTCTTCCCTTCCTAAAGCCTCCCTGTTCTTCTCCAACTAATTCCTCTGTTCTTTCTCTAACTCTGTCAATAAGTATCCTACCATACACTTTTCCTATTATACTAAGAAGACAAATGCCCCAATGATTACCACACACTTCTTTTTCTCCTTTTCCTTTGTACAAGGGAATAATTATACCTGACTTCCAATCCTCCGGGACTCTACCTACCTCCCAGGCCAATCTGCACATCTTCTACATCCATTCTACTACTATCTCTCCCCCATGCTTCAGCATTTCACCACACACTCCATCAATTCCTGGGGCTTTCCCCAATTTAACTTTCTTCATTGCTTCCACAACTTCTATCCTACTGATTTCTTCCTGTCCTCTCACCTCCCTCCTTCTCCCAGCCATTCCCCAGCCACTTATACTCGCATTACTTCCATCCTCTATGTTCAACAATTCCTTAAAGGGTTCTCTCCATCTGCTCACTTTTTCTCCCTTCTCCACTAGTAATCTACCATTTTTATCTTTCACTCCCCTGCTAACCTCACTTCCACCCTGTCTTACTCTCTTCACTTCTTTCCAGAACATTTTCTTTCAGTCCCTCCACTTTACACTCAAATTCCTTCCAAATTCCTCATCCACTCTCTTCTTACTCTCTCTTACTAATCTTTTCACCTCTCTCTTTCTTTCTACATATAACTCTCTCTTCCGCCTCTCAACTTCTTCCACGCCCCTATTTCTCATCCATTCATTGTATGCTTTCTTCTTTTGTGCCACAGCCTGTCTCACCTCTTCAGTCCACCACGCTGTTCCTTGCACCCCCCTCCGTCTTCTCTTCCTCCCACACACCACATCACATGCTGCACATATTTCTTCTGTAAATATCCTGCACACACCTTCCATGTCCCCCATCTGCTCCAATTCATATTTGCCCAATCATTCCTCCACTTCTCTCTTATACTCTGCCTTTTTCTCATCCTCTTGTAACTCTTCCACTCTCCTTGCAACTACTCCTTCCTCTCGTCTTTCCCTTCTTCTATTCCTCCATCTTACTTGTATCCTAATTCTGGCCACCACCAAGTAGTGGTCAAAAAGTCCACTCCCCCAACCTCTATAAGCTCTTGCATCCATTATACATCTTTGCATCCTTTCATCCACACACACATAATCAATCATTGCCTTCCTTTCATTCAGTTCACCACCCACCCTTCTCATCACTCGCCATCTATACCTGTGGATCATTTTATGCCTGAAGAGGGTATTGGCTATCATCAACCCCCTCCCAGCACAAATGTCCACTAACGCACTGCCATTCTCATCTATCGCAGCAGTATAATTGCACAGCCCTATTTATTGATACTGCACAAACCTTACCTAACAGCATAACCAAACTTTACAAACCACATAACATTATTTTCCAAGGATGGGACCTATGTACTATACAATCCTCTTTTGGGAGAAACTGCAGGACAGCACCCATAACCAATGATTTTTTTTTTTTAAATTAGATAATGAATGGAGGAAGGAAAAACAAAGGAAAAAAAAATAAGCCCACGTGCCTAAAGGCATCCTCCATTCATTAAATATTTATAACAACTGGATTTAAATTGAAGTGGATTAACTGTTTGTGGGAAACAACTCTCAGGAAGTGCATTCCAGAGACTCATTTATGACACCCAGAGCCTGCAGATATATGGTACGGTAACATTTATCTATCTATCTATCTATTGCCAGATGCCTCAATCCTGTTTGGGGTGGCCACAAACAAATCGCCTCCAAGTCGCCCTGTCCCCTGCCATTTCACTGCCCTGCTCCCAACTCACACCCTCCTCTCTCATATACCTCTCCACCCCATCCCTCCATCTCATCCTTGGCCTCCCCCTCCCTCTTCCCCCCTCCACCTCACTCACATACACTCTCTTCTTCAGTCTTTCACCCTCCATCCTCTCCACATGGCCAAACCACCTCAGTGTGTTCCTCATAATGCTTCCTATCGCATCCACATCCACACCACAACGCTCCTTTATATCCTCATTTATGGTAGCTACTAATAATTGTTTAATTCATTAATGATACCCCTTACCATAAAACAACTACCTCACCGAAAAATGGCCACCCTTTGCGGGACTATGGCATCTGGCTATAGATAGACAAATGGGCAGATAGATAAATGACAGAAATTCTGTGATAACAAAATGTTACTCAAGGGCACAAAGAAAGGTTTGTTGATGTAAGCTGTGACGTCCGAAAAAGAGCACTGGATTTATTTGGACCCAAAACTCATTCGTACCAAAATCGTTTAGGTTACTGGTACTTAGATTAGGTTAGGCCATATTAGGTTAGCCTAATAAAGATGAAAGATTATGAAGCACTGACCTTCCAGCTGAATTAACCTAAATGTCTGACATGGTGGGTGGCCATTTGCAATGGTTTGTGTGTAAAACTGGTGGTTTTTTATATGGTTGATATCTACAAAACTACATCTTTCTGCAAGTTTTTAAAGCAATCACAGTGATAAATATGTTCCAGTTTATTAACAAAAATACAACTGTAAATTTTATGCATGGGAGCTCTACTCTAGTTTCACCCTCTTGCTTGATGTCAGGTATAATTTGTGTAGCCTAATGTCGACAGATATGGCCACAAGGCCTAACAAAGTCTATAATAACCATGAAAGCCACACAGGTTTCTTTGCCGAGGTTAGGGCTAAATGATGCTATGGTTTGGGCTGATAGCAGTGGCTGAGTGGTTAGCATCGCTGATCACGAAGCTGCTGGCACGTTAGCGCCAGGGGTCGAATCTTGGTGCAGGCAGCTGGGGTCACTTGACTCAGGTGTCCATCCACCCTTTCTGGGTTGGTAGGTAAAACAAGTACCTAGGGTAACACCTGAGGTAACTGTGGTGACCTGATGCAGTGGCCTTGTATCCCAGGTTACTGGGTGAATAACCCACTACAGGCTCAAAGACCTATGTTACGGAGATGAGCACAGCAGCTAAGCGCTTCATGGAATATGCTCTCACCTTTACCGTTACCTTAGGGTCCTATAATGCTTTCTTTGATTGGGTCAGGTCATGTTTGGTTTGGTTTGTGATACCTGTAACCGATGCTTCACCTATCAAAGAGGCGTCCAGATGGCTTGACTGTATTAATACAGTTTCTGACTTCAGCTAGGCTGACTTTATATGTACGATATATCTTAGAGACCCTATACCATAGGTAGTACGTTAGCCAACTGCTGCAGAAGACAAATTATTAGGATGGTGGAACACTGATTAATAACAAGCGAGGAGTATATTCTCTGTGCCTCACCTTGTGCCCCAGCTACTCGGATTCGATATCATATAAAGGTGGGAGGACGCAGATACGGTGACCATAGCTACTCCATGTGACAAAACCGCAACCACAACAAACCGTGTTTACCTTCGATATTCCACCGTTTTCTGTGTTCTCAATCATAGACTACGCTAAAGTGACAGCGCTCCACCATAACTGATTTGGGTCTCCAAACCCTAGTAATAATTTACCTTACTGGTTCTAAAGAGGATGAGAAGCATGGTTCATATATGTATCTCGTTTGTTTTACTGCACATCAGATAACACGATGATAACTGTACGTAGTTACACAAGCATTTTGCAGCGGCGAAAGAGGAGCTGCACGGTCAAACGAGTCATTGGCGAAGTGCAGTAGGCTACAAGGGTAAGCTACTCCTTTGCTTTTCTTATGAACAGCATCTGGAATGTGGAAATCAATTATGTTTTTAAACATTTCATATAATGGGCAGAACAGTCATACCAACCACAGTCTAATTTACTTAGACCGAGATATCAACGTTGATTCCAGACTCGACGTCATTTACCGAATCGGCACGAAATATTATAACTCTTCTCACCATGTAGGTTCATATACGTATGAGTACCTGAAATCTGGTCATTTTTTTCATTTAACTTAAATGTTAATAAAAATAAAAAAAGATTCAGAGCAAGACTTGCCATAGTTAAAGGAGTGTTTTGTCTAGTTCAACCGTTCGCCTTGATGACAGACTTCTATTTTGAGTAAATATTGATTTAATATGCGTATATTTTTATTTGCATTTTTAATCAATATTTTTGCAAAACAGAATCTGCCCAGGGGTATTGGCCAGCTGAAGGGGAAATACCAGCTAACTTTAGCACGTTCTCGCTCTGAATCGTGATTTTTTAGTATTAGCTGAATTAAGCAAAATTTTTTGACCGGATTTCAGACAATTAGTTTGTGTATGAACCTATATGTTGGAAAAAACATACAATACAGTGGTATTAAAAGTGCCGATTCGGTACCGATTCGATAAATGACTGCCGATTAACGGCGCTATATCTCCTATTCTTCTGTTTTACTACTGCTACTATTACTACTACTACTACTATATTATATATTATTATTATTATTATTATTATTATTATTATTCAGTAGGCCGCATTTGGCAGCCTCCGCTCGATGACAAGTTAATTCCTATTATCAGTCGAAAGATAACAGAAATTTGAATTACCCAATCCGTGAGCGAGGCAGAGCGAGGAGTTTTTCTTTATTTTTATCCTGCTGGGACACTCGTTGAGGAGAGAGAGAGAGAGAGAGGGTGAGGGGGGATGATGCTATTATACTAAATTATACTCTATCATTATACTATTCATTATCATACTATATCAAATTATACCAGTATACTAAATTTGAAGCAAAGGACCAGAAATGAGTCATAACTCGGGGACCGGTGGCCCGATTGGACTGGAAATTGTTTTATTCTTCAAGTTAGATAACACTGTAACGGTACCTTGCTTCAACAAAAATTGAACTACATGAGCCCGTTTTTGTTGTTACGGTAACAAACAAGCAAGCATACAGAAATAATATCATTGTATTATCATCATTATTATTATTATTATTATTATTATTGTTATTATTACTGTTGTTGTTGTTATTGTTGTTAAGAAATACTTACTGTGCCATCTTGTCATTCAACGTGGGCTTCGAGAAATCTTTGAATTATGCCATTGGCAAGGCCATAACGGTATATCTATAACGAGCATTTGACAGAAAATTGCCCTGCCCCACCACACTACCAGCCTGTTGCCCACTCGCCCCATCTCGCCGTATTGTAAACCTCACATTGAAATTCGATGAGAACCCATATCCTTCTTTGTAGACCCTCCCATAACCTCTCAGATCTCTTTTACACCCTGCCCCAGTCTCACCCATATCTTGCTTTAGCTTTACCTGTACTCTGCCTCAATACCCTAGCTGCCTCACAACCTCATCCATAGTCTGCTCTCATATCTCACTCCCTGCTTTAGTTTTCTTCATATCCTGTTTTAACTTTACCCTTACCCTGCTTTAACCTCACCCATACCCTGCCTCCTCCTCATCCATACCTGCCTCAGCCTTACTTATAACCTGCCTCATCCTCACCCATACCCTGCCTCATCCTCACTCACACTCTGCCTGAACCTCACTCCTACTCTACCTCAACCTCACCTATAACCTTCCTCAACCTCTCCTAACCTGTCACAGCCTCACCTACACTCTCCCTTAACCCCACCCAGTCTAATTTATTCCATACCCTTCTCCACCCCTGCCCTTCTTCAGCCTCTCCCTCGCCCTTTCTTTCCCCCTCGTTGCCTCAGCCTCACCCATACATCACCCCATCTCTCCACTGCCTTACTTTCACTTCACCTTTTCGAAACCGGTATCCTGCAGTTCGCTGGGTTCGCGTTCTGATAAGCTTGAGGAAACACTAACAACAACTACAGTATACCGAGACTGAAGAATTATGCCCACATTTTGAAACTGTTTTTTCGTGACGGTACGCCATGCAGTTTCGACTTAAATTGGACCCTCATTATATATACCCACTGAATTCGAGGATGTCTTTATCAATATATTCTTGCCATCTACACACGATTTTGATTAATGATTAAAAACATCATTTATTAACCCGATCACATTCACATTAACCCGTTCACAATCACAGGTCCTTCTTAATCTTGATAATGTCGTCTAGTGGCAGCAACTATATTTAGGAGTCACCCACAGTATTATTTAAATCCGAGGAGGTTTAATTAACGCGTTTAATAGCTGAACCTATTCATTCCAATGACGCATTTTTAGAGGCTCGAGCATCCCTAGGAGCGTTTGTCTCTCACTAACGAATTCCGGACGCGAGATGCTGTACTCCCATAGACTTTCGCGAAGCCACGCCACACCACACCACAAAACGCAACAAAATCACCCTCCCACACCACACCAATCACTGGCATTAGCCGAAAAGCCCTGAAGTTCTCGCATGAAGTACTTTCGTACTTGTATATTTTATTTTTGCTTCATCCAGACACTTTTATTCTGACTGGGAAGGTTTGACACACTGAAGGGGTACGATATAGGCTTCATTAACTCCTTCATTACTAGAGGTCATTCCTGAGTTATGTGATAATATCGTCATCTCGGTAGCCAGAATAACATAAAAAATATGTCATCGAATTGAAGGAGTTAGTATCTTCAGTACGATGACTTTATTTTTCTATTATATTCTAGCAACATTCGGGCCCTTTTATTCAGCTTATGGACAGATACCTGTTTGTGGAAAGACAAATGGAGAATGTTTCAAACTCTTTTACCCTAAAATGTCCCTACCTTGGTGAGTTTAATTATTCTTGTTTTATATCTGTTCATATTCGTTAACGCTTTCACTTCACGAAGGTTATTTATATTCTGTTAATTCTAGCCTCTGACGATTATGAGTCAGCTGAGGAGAGACGTTTCAGACTGGAGGGTTGAGCTATAATATATAACAGCTCCTGCCACGAACAGAGATCATCCTAAGCTCAATAAAATCATCTGGCGATAGCAAAAACAAAATGACGTGTCTGGAGTGAAGAGATTTGCAAATGTTGATATACATAAAAGAAGAAAAAGATTAAGAAAACAAAATGTTGATAACGTCCTAATGGTGAAGGAGTTAACGAATTTTGATATACTGTGCATGGAAAAAGAGCAAGATTAAGAAAAGTTCCGAGTTGTATATACAGTACAACTCTAACTCCCCCTTGATAGGTACAGAGCATTTATCAAACTTGTAATATTATTGCTAGTACCGTTGCATTATCCAATCAATTACGGGGACTATCACGATAAAGGCTTTACGAAAAAAAGAAGAAACCTAGTTCCCATTATTTACCAACTTCAGGGTCGGATCTAACACTTTAGAAAAGGAGGGAATGTAATTCCCAGCGGAAGTACCTGAATTTCGATTTCATGCTGATGAATTACCAAATTCCTCAAGATATATAACCAAACCTTTTTTTTTTCTTTTCTTTTTTTTTTTTTTTACTGAAATGCTTCATTGACAACATTTATATAAGACATTTGTTACATATATTTCCGGTAATAACAATATTCTTTTACTGAAAGTAATAAATGGTTTGCTAAAAATGAGGGGTGGAGGGCGTATGCCACCCCCGACGAAAACCGTGCCTGAACTAACCATCTCATCTTTGGATGAATTATACCCACACACGAAAATACTGTATATTGAGAAGATACAATAATTTCGATCCGACTTGCCGTTTTAATAATGTCTGCGATGCTTAATTTGTGGTTAAGATTGCTTGTATATTTAATTGTCTTCACACTCATACAGCAATCAAACACTACGCAATCAGTTAGATAGAAAATTAAATAAATAAACAAGGAGAGAAGACGATCTCGGGTACGTATTAACTGTTATGGAAGCTTGCTTCTTGTCAAACTCGAATAAGATCTTTCATATTTATCTATCCTTAGACCGTCCTCAGGTATGAATAGAGACGGAACATACTTTAGCTACACACATGACTTTCTCAACACAAAATCAACATCAGGATAAAGACACATCGTAGATTCAGTGCCTTGAAAACACTGACAGGCTTCACATACGGGCAACTAAGGAATCAGTGAAAACAGTCCACAGTATAACTCTTTATTAGGACAACAGTAAATTACGTGAACCCGAACTAGGCCACACCATAGCTACGACAAACATGGTAAAGCTACAAATACAGATATAGAAATAAGGTCCATAATACTAACATGATAAGAACACACTTACAGTATATATCACCTCGACCAAGAAATAATACTGTAGTAGTTTCAGTGAATGACCACTTGAATATTAGGGGAACACAGTTCATCACATCAACAAAAAAAATCCATCTCACCCTTATAATCTTACGTTACGGCATTTCTCACCTATATATATATATATATATATATATATATATATATATATATATATATATATATATATATATATGGAAAATGCCAGCAAAGAAAGCTAATAAGCATCCTTCATCCTCCACCCAACAGTACCCTACACTTCACAAACATAACTACCATATACACAGACAACTAGCCACCACAAACATACAAAGCACCAGCCAAACAGCATCCTTCCCAAACTCCCTCAGGATGTTCATCCCACAGAAACCGCCCTTCCCAGAAAGGCATGATTATACCCAGTCAGGCAGAGTTGTGGCCACCGCCGTTCTGTGCTTCAGTGCTAACACTGCTACAGCTCACAAAGATTCCGCTATGCCCTCAGTGTGGTGCAACCCCCACTCCATAACACACCACATGCACCTCACTTTCACAACACAGTCAAGCCTTCAGCATAACCTCTACGAAAGATCTCTGGAAGCGCCCGGCTAAAGCAGTCCATTTCCTGCAGTCCAATGGGTTTACGTCCAGATAAACCTGGGACCACAACAAAAACTTCGAGAGATCTCCAAGGAATGAAATCGCTTGGACGCTGCAAGAATAAGAAGATAAACCTCCATTGTCCTGAGCTTAACCAGATGTTCTTCCCCTTGTTAGTGGAAGGTCGCTTGGTGGAGCTGGTGGTACCCAGCTTAGTTTAATCTTACCTAGGCTTGGTAATCTTTTTTTTTTTCCAACTCTTTTTCTCTTCTCGCTCCTGCCAGACGATCCTATTCAACCTCTTGTACTGACATGTTTCCTCCTTCTGCATGATGTCTTTTATTATTTATTTATTTATATATTCATTTATGAATTTACTTTTTATTAGGGACGGGTTGGCCTTCACTATCCCCGTCACTGCACGAGATCTCCAAGAAGCTGAATAAAACAGTGAGGAAGTAGCAGGAATATATCAAAAGGGGGTCACCGTACTTAAATGAAATAATGCTTTCTGTACGATGCCAACGCCAGACGATTTTATTCTACTTTTTTTTTTTTTTTTTTTCCGTGCCAGCGAACAGACTGTCACTCGTACTTCCGGAGGTTAAGGAAGCTCCCAGACACTTCTTCCCTACCGATTTATTTTGGATATCGCTGGCTAATTTAGTTTTGTACGTAATTTAAGCAGAGCATGGTGATATTAGAATGATTTAGACAACACATAAGAGGAAGGCAGGGTGTAATAAACAAAACAAATCGCTAAGGAAGAGGTGTTAGGGAGCTTTCTTAACCGACGATAATACGAATGAGTTATTTTTTACACTGTTCTTATTAGTACATAACGATTGTATTCAACCTTCCACGATGAACTGATAAACTACAAAAAATAGGATGCTGCTTTTTACGCTTGATTCAGCTATCTTCGTCTTCATCAGTAGAGGGTCGCTTGATGGGGCTGGGTGAGCGTGCGTGGGCGGATGGTGGGCGGCGTGGGGCGTGGTAGTGAGGGCGGCTTGGCAGGGGGCGGTGGTTGTGAGCGTCGTCTGCCAGTGCCCGCAGCTCCTCTGACAGGTCCAGGAAGCTCTGATCTGGCGACAACCTGGGGGTGGTGGTGGTATACAGGATACGGGGTTCGATGAAATGACACAGCCAGGGAAGTACTTATAAAATATCCTAGTCATACATATAGGTAAATTCACACCCAGAAGAAGAAGAAGAGGAAGAAGAAGAAGAAGAAGAGGAAGAAGAAGAAGAAGAAGAGGAAGAAGAAGAGGAAGAAGAAGAAGAAGAAGGAGGAGGAGGAGGAGGAGGAGGAGGAAGAAGAAGAAGAAGAAGAAGAAGAAGAAACCTGGAGAATGATGGTGGTATACAAGCCAGTGAACTGGAGGCGCAACTGAACTGGGGAAATATTTATAGTATCCAAGCTATACTGTAAATGCAGACGGAGCCACCCCCACGAAAAGAGGTTTTAGACTGTTACCGATTGACTCCACGATGCTTACTAATACACACACTCCATCCCAATTTTCCCTTGAAAACCGCCCTAATAGCTGGTGTTAAATCCATTGTAAATAACATCACAAACTATGCTGGTAAGACCTGTTTTTCACTTTAGCTTCTTCAGTACGGTGCAGTCCTTTCTATTACAGTCATACTACCAAGAGACGTCTGTATTCAGCTTTGGAAGGACCTTTCAAACCTAAAGATGTAGATATTACCTTCATTATTCCCTTCAAGATAAGAAACCTCCCTCAAGCTGAATAAAACCGTCTTGCAATGGACTGATTAAAGTAAAAAAAAAAAAAATACGCCATCACATTAAAGGCGTTTAGATTATTATTTGTTCCCCC